>NC_067230.1:5129753-5729753 GCF_019924925.1 Ctenopharyngodon idella | reverse complement strand
TTATAGCTGTGGTGTGGACAGTGCTATTCTTTTATATTTAGAACGAGGTTTGAACGGGCCTTTACACTTTTGTCTGACTAAACAAAACTAAAGTATAAAATATTCACAAACATAACACATTTTTTTGTACCAAAAGTATTAACACAGAGTCCAGTGCAAAAACTAGATGTGATGCATATCATAGAAATGCATTGTTTTGGTTTAAAATCTTTGGTGTGAAAAATTGTTTTAAAGCTGAAATGAAGTGGCATATAGTTGTCTTTTCACTTTAAACTGGAATAGGATGAAAGTATTTTAACATTCAAAAGTTACTTGAGTCATAATATATTTAGTTTGTTGTTAATCTCTTCTGTTGCACCCAAAGCTATATGTACAGAAACAGACATACACAGGTTTAGATGAATCTATCATCTGACTGATATTTGTCACCATTGCTGGGTTTTTGTTTGGGATTCCAGGCCTGTATGTGTTTGTGCGTTTGCATGTGTGTGTTGACAAATCAAGTTACCGTATCAAGCCACAGTCACTTGGCACTTCTAAAGGCGTGTGTGGAAACAAGCCTCCATTGGGCTTCAAAGCCCTATTGACACATTCTCTCCGAAAGAGCCTCATGTGGTTAGAGCAGCCAGCCGCCTATCAGCGCAGATATGTGGGTCAACATATGGCTTCACATAGTTGCCTATGCACTAATAAACCGAAAAACACTGCGATAACGTGACGTGAGAATTATAAGTCTAGAGTAACCAAGGACAGATCTCCAGTCTTAGTTTTTTGTCAGGATATTCTATTTGTTTGCCTGATCTCTGTAGACATTAAACAATAGATTAATATGTAATCTGTCCAGAGTGTCACGTGAAACCATATTAAACACTCTGTGAAGGTTTGTACAGCTGTGTATAGAGTTAGTTATAATAGATATGTTCTTTTTTTCCCTTCTAGGCACCATAATAAAATCCGCAGACTGGAGGGGAGCCTGCTGCAGAACTTCTCTGCTCTGGAGACGCTAGATCTGAGTAATAATGACATCACAGAGCTGAGAGAGAACTGCTTCCCTCCGGGGTTACAAATCAAGGACCTGTAAGAAATACACTCATTCTCTCTCTTTCAAATAGATATAACTGTGAACATCTGTGTTTTCATGTAACACTGTATTCTGTCAAATTTTGAAGTGTGATATTTAATCTCTGTAGGCACCTGAGCAGTAATAAGATTGTTCATCTGGAGTTCGGGGCATTTAAGAACCTCGCCGGAAGTCTGCAGATCCTCAGATTGAGCCGGAACCGACTGACCCACCTTCCCGTTAAAGGCCTGGAGCTGCCCAAGCTCACACAACTGTGAGTGCACTATACTATCCATATACACGTTCAAAGGTTTGGGTTCAGAAAGAAAGAAAGGACAAGGACTCATTAAATTGATCGAAAGTGCCAGTAAAAACATTTGTAATGTTACAAAAGATTTTTATTTGAAATAAATGCTGCTATTTTGAACTTTATTCAATGAAGAATCCCAAAAAAAGTATCAGTTTCCACCGAAACATTAAGCAACACAACTGTTTTCAACAGTTCAACCCCCAAGTTTTGCTCCTTTTAATTGCACTTGGTCCAGCTGTTTTCAAACATAAGAACATTTCCAATGGGAACCCAAAGGGTAATGTGACAAAACCCTACATCTCTATACTACTACTGTTTTGGACACATTTGTTCAATTAATGTTATTGTGCAACTGCTTTTTTAAAAGGGTAGTTAATATACTTTATTTTATGAGTAGTTGAGTAGTTTAAACTATATTTTAAATTATTCAGCAGCTTTGGAACTACAGTTTGAAATACCTTCCCCAACACTTGTTTCCACATGTTATATTAAACATATCAGCATTCATGATCAGAAGGCCATTGATAAACATCAGAGCAGGACAATTCTTTAGCTCCATTGCAGATCCATTGATCCCTCTGTGCCCCAAGCGTAACCATCTGTACCTAAGCTCTTTGTTTCTGCTCATATCAGACTTCCATCAAAAATATGCTTTGTTCTTCAGGTGGACACAGTGATACTGAATCTATGTATGTATGAGGCAACATAAGCTCATATTAAACCTTTCACACACATGCACACACACCTGGAGCGCATTTCAGCAACCACAAAGCCACAGCTATGTTGGTGAGCGAGAACAATATGTTAGTTAGTAATGACATCGAAGAGGGAGCAGAGCTGCTTTATTTGACCTGATGGTCAGCTGGACATGCTATCAGTTTACAATTCTACACTCTTAAAAATAAAGTTTTCAAAAAAGAGTTTTCAAAGCAATGCCATATATGAACCATTTTGGGTTCCCAAAGAACTTTTTTTCTCAGTGTGAAGTATATTTTAATAACCTTTTTCCACCATGAAGAACCTTTTGTGCAATGGAAAGGTTCCTTGGATGTGAAAGGATTTTTGAAACCATAGATGCCCATAAAAAAAACATTTTTTTAATGTCTTCAGAATATGAGAACTACATTTCCTCAAGTACTTCATCCTTTTTGGTAATTTACTTTATTCACATTTTAATTGTGTGTTTTGTAGGGAGCTAAGCAGGAACAGGTTGCGGTTGATCGAGGGACTAACCTTCCAAGGTTTGAGCAGTTTAGAAGTTCTCAAGCTTCAGAGAAACAACATCAGCAAGCTGACGGATGGGGCGTTCTGGGGTCTGGCCCGGATGAGGGTTCTGTGAGTTCAAACCTTCATGTTACCACAACCTAAACAACTGCTATTTAATTATTAATAGTTGTCACAATAGACCATTTGTAACTGACATTTCTTACCAAAGTGATTTGCAATAAAATCTACATCTACCACATGTAGTGAAGCATTTTGCTTTTCTTTTTTGTCATCTGTAGGCACCTGGACTATAACAGTCTGCGGGAGGTGAACAGCGGCTCTCTGTATGGTCTGGAGTCGCTTCTGCAGCTCTACCTCTCCAACAACTCCATCTCTAACTTTAACCCTGAGGGCTGGGGCTTCTGTGAGAGACTGCGAGAACTGTAAGATATCCCTCTCTTCCTCTCCTCAACCATCTCCTCCTCGTTCTTATTTATAAATAAATAAATCTCTTATGAACCATAAATATGAAGGGAAAAAAAAAAAACCCCATTTATTTCTTGTTTAAAAGAATAATACAATTTTATTTAATGATTTATTATATTTATACATACATTTATTTTTTATGGTTTAAGATGGCACACATATGTCACTAAGATGTTAGAATGACATTTATGATTTAGAATCTATGTAAATCTGCTCTTTCTAAGATGATTTTCAGATGTTTGTACATAAACAATTCAAGGTTTGGGGTTGGTATGATTTTTTTTTTTTTTTTTTTTTAATGTTTTTGAAAGATGTCTCTTATGCTCAACAATGCTGCATTTATTTGATCAAAACTCCAGTTAAAACAGTAATATTGTATAATATTATTTCAATTTAAAATAATGGTTTTCTATTTTAATATATTGTGATTTATTCCTGTAATGGTAAAGCTGAATTTTCAGCATCACTACTTCAGTCTTCAGTCACATAATCCTTCAGAAATCATTCTAATATGCTGATTTGGTGCTCATGTAACATTATTATCAATGCTGAAAACATATGTACTGCTTCATATTTTTGTGGAAACCCTACATTTTTTTCCTGATTCTTTCATGAATAGAAAATTCAAAATAACAGCATTTATTTGAAATAGAAATCTTTTGCAACATTGTAAATGTCTTTACTGTCACTTTTGATCAGTTTAATTCATCCTTGCTGAATAAATGTATTAATTTCTTGAAACAAAATCTAACTTACCCCAAACTTTTGAACGGTAGTGTATATAACATAAAATATAATCTTGGTTATTGTTCAAATTTGACACCTGGTCAAAATGTAATCGCACCCAATCTTTACATTACACGGAAGCATTTGTCCGCAGTATCACCTACTGCACTAAACGCACAGCACTCCTCGTCTTGCTGTAGATAAGCTCTGTTTATCCCCTAATGATGCACGGGATTGCCAGCGCTTAGGAGCTCAGCCCCATTTTCACTCATCTCTCCTGATGCTAGTTAAAGAAAACAGCGTAATCCTCCACGTATATGTCTGCCAAGTGTTACATAGAGATCTGTACCTGAGTGAAAGTGATCTTATCTGGGTGAATGTGTGTATACACTGCTCAGTCCTGTCAAGCGTATTTTGCGATATCTTCCTCTAGCTAACACTCTTGTCCGTCGTGGGGGTAACAAGGCTTTATTGGTAGGGCATGTTGACTGTGGTATCAACTGAGTGGTCCACCGTGATTTTGCAGATAGGTTTATGACATGGCTGTTATTGCATTCTGGACATGACTGTGCCTGATGGGACATCAACCTTCTGTGATAAACAGTGAAAAAGCCTAAGTTTGCAAATGCCAATCGAGGATACCATAATATGCTAATGCAAAAGTTGAACGCACTTCTTGTTTGTTTTCCATTTTTTGCAGGAACTTGTCTTATAATAACCTGACGAAGCTGTCTGAGGGTAGTTTTGCCAAGCTGGTGAATTTGATCTCGCTGCGTTTGGGACACAATTCCATCAGTCACATCACGGAGGGAGCATTCAGAGGCCTTAGTTCCCTACGTACACTGTAAGTGTTCCTACCCTGTGAAGAAGCCTCTAGGATCCAGAATGGGACTAATCCTGCATGTGAAAAACAATTGATGGTGTCAAAGCTGTGGCATAGTGTTTTGGAAGTCTACATGCCAACCATTATGCCACAGATCTATCACACTGAGTCATGGTGTTCATACGGGGTAAGCAGGCTCAAGTCCGTTCTGCCCTGATTACATTTCTTTTTCTTTCTACCCAATAATACCCAAAAAGTAATTCTCTACTATATGTTAAAAAAATCCATAAAATAAAATAAATTAAAATGATAAAAAGTAAAGAATAACAAATAGTAAATAATACATAGAAATAAAATATTAAAGAGACCCGCCTATCAAAAATTGATGAAAAAAAAAAGAATGCCTACACAAGGCAACACACCATCCCCATTGAAATCAATTGTTCCACAGTGTTCTAGACAGCATTTCCCTTTTTGAAATGGGTAAACAAAACAGTCTTAGTTTCTAAATGAATTAAAACTGTGGTGTTGATTGATTTAGTGGCAGTTGCTAAAGTAGCCGTTAGCCATTAAGTCTGGAGAGAAAGCTTTCTGGTTTCTTTTCCTTATTGTTTCCTTGTTGGTTCCCACCAAAGTTGGATGCACATGTGCACCCTGCTCAAGGCCTCCTAGAAGAGGCAACCTCTTTTTTCCCGCACAGTGAAAGGCATTATGGGAGACCAGCTCTCCTGCCTGACTTCTATAGACACACAAAGTCTCAACCGCCACTTCATGCCCCCCTCTTTCAGTGTCTCAAAAGAGAAAAGAGAGAAGAATTCTGCCTTTACTTTCTTAGATGAAGGCTTTTTCACAGTAGGGTGACAAGCCAAGGCACAACACGGCCCTCAGCGCTGCTGGCAGTGGGCAGAGTGTGGGGGGAAGGGGCCTGTGAAGTGCGATTGTGAGGGCCTCTGTTTTCTTTTGTTCCGTCCTTCCTTTATGTCTTACTTGCTTGATTTCCTTTATATCGTTCTCTCTCTTTCTCCCTCACTTTCTCTCTCACTCTCCTCTGAGCCAGTTCTAATCTAATCATGGCCTTAGTGCCTTGCTGGGTCTCCCGTTGAAAAGGAGCAGGGGAGGTTTTAATTGGTGCGCGCTTCTGGCCGGGCGAGAGAAGCCCTGGTCGGGTGTGAAAGACCAGAACCGGACCGTCTTTGAGCCGAGAAGGTGGGGGTCAGGCCTGGGGGCCTCCGCCCCTACTGTCATTAACAAGCCAGGGTCCATTCACAAGCAGCCAGCCAGAAAGAATAGGAAATTGGCAGCCGAGGCCAGGCATGGAGGGAAAGTAACAGAAAGAGCCAAAGGGGCGGTTGTCAGCCTGGAGGGAATGGGCACAATCCCTCCACTCTTTCACCTCAAAAAGACATTTATTCTTTTTCAGCAACAATAATCTTTTTTTAATGGCGTAGAAACAATGGGACCCCTTACAAAAATGGCATCAGATAACAGATAACATGGTATTTTGAGATGGGGGGCAGTTCTGGCTTAATGGTTAGAGCGTTGGACTTGTAACCCGAAGGTTGCGGGTTCGAGTCTCAGTACTGGCAGGAAATGTAGGTGTGGGAGTGAATGAACAGCACTCTTTTTCCTCTCATTACCCACAACTGAGGTGCCCTTGAGCAAGGCACCTAACCCCCCCAATCACTCCCCAGGCGCCGAAGCAAAAATGGCTGCCCACTGCTCCGGGTGTGTGTGCACTTGGATGGGTGAAATGCAGAGCACAAATTCAAATTTCGAGTATGGGACACCATACTTGGCTACACGTCACGTCACTTACTATTCATATACCATAGTACTTCAAAGAATTCCATTAAAAGTCTACCAAAACATTGTAAAGTTGCGATCACATTTTCAAAATTTCAGCTAAGTATTGCAGGGCAAAAACGTTCATTTTCCTTTATAAGTGTAGCAATGTATGAAGCACAACTCACACAGAATTCACTTTCAAATCAAGCAACTTTCTGCGCATTCGCAAATTTACGATACAAAATCTATGTAGTTAAATCATACGGCCTCATATGACATTCCAGATTGAGGGGATTCCTATTGAAATGACTGGATTTCACCCGTGAAAATTAATACAACAACGGTAAATGTGTGGCTATTAGTTGGCCGATTATTTTTTCGTTTAATCAATCGGATAAAAATCCTAATTTTATTTATTTTTATTTTATTGACAAAAAAAAAACACAGTATTGCACATCCTGCCCAATGTACTTCAAACAAATGTGCCAATTGAATGCTATGAAAACATACAGTGCCTAATTTATTAGACTACCTGTCATAATAAAGAGAGAACACAAATGTTTTAGGAATCTATCAAAAACTTGTTTAAATCTAAAAATGGTATTGCCATTTATTAGGAAAATAACAAACTGAAACAACTAAATAGTTTCTAAATAATATTCACACATAATAACGGTCTCCGTTCTTATTGACTGTAATTTATTTGGGCATCTGAGAGAGGAAAACAAAAAACAAACAAAAAAAAACCAACTATGAAGTGTTTTACTTTTTCCTGCCTTGTAAAACAGTAAAATCAAAAATTCATGGATAACAACAATAAATATATTGTAGCTTTAGAAATACTGCTGTAACTAAAGAGCTTACACATACTGGTGGATTAACCATTACAGAAACATGAAAAATGATTTTAGCACCAATACTGATAGTTTAGGCTGCCCTGACCTGTGGCACAAACCATACATCAGATGTCTAATAACTTTAGCACTGTATATAGTGAATATAGTTTAAATCTCTACTCTACATTAAAAATGAAGATAGGAATAAAGATAATAAAGAAAAACACACACTTTGTTCAAACTTCTTTATCCCGTAAATAGTCTATAAGAAATGTCTTACATTTATATTCAATTACATGTTGTTATCCCTTTACAGTTACTACTCTCATAAAATACTTGAATGACATGTTGATTTTTAAATCTAAATTTAACTTTAAACAACAGATATTTCAGCCAAATGAGTATTTTTCGCTGAATATTAATTGTCTCCCTCTCTCCCGCATTCTGTCTGACACGGGTGCGCGCGCCGGCGCTCTTCAGTAAAGTTTGAAGTTTAACGCAGACTGTCAGGACGAGCCTTTATGCAAAATGTAAATGCTCACGTGAATTTGTAACATTTACAAATAAGGATATAGACGTAGAACGAATGTTTTGCGCTGAGGATGCACATGCATCTGTCAAAGTGCCTGACAGGGCAAGCCATTATGCTAATGCTTTAGCTTGAAGCTTAAAACAAAGAATTCTCATGTTTTGATCAGCTTTGATCATGTGCCTTTCCCGCAGCTGCTCAATCTGTTCCCTTCACTATTTTTAGATGCATTTTGTCCACAGAAATGCGTTATTCTTTGCTGTAATTTGTTGATGATTTTCATTATCGATTTTATCGAATAGTTTTTGCAGCCCTATAAATGTGACCTCGCCTTAATACCATCTAAAACCCAAAGTATACATGAGTTTTGATGCAAATGCTTAGCGTGTGCATACAGCCAAACACACAGCCAAACACACAGCCTTTCAAAGTATACTCTATTTGAGAGCGTGCGAACACAGGCGCTCAACAAGTGCGCACTAGAAAGTTTCATTCTTGTTTAGTGTCTGCGTTGTGAGTATCTCTTTATCCCCTCAAACAAATGGCCATCTATTGTTTGTAGCAGTTGCATGCAAAAACTGAAGTATACTTTGGGCTTTAACTGACAGGTTTCACTGAAATGTGTTCGAAAGCATGATTATTTAAATTAGAGGAACAGGCCTGCCACATCCTTCATGTTTAGAGATTTGCATCAGAAAGTTTGGGACTGGCACTGTCCAGGCTTGTTTGAGATTCGTCTGAAGTTGTATTATGTGATGTGCCCATATGCCTTTACCTGCCAACATGGTTGGTGCGGTGACTGATTCAAACGGCTGTCAGAGTGAGTATATGTGCGCAACTGTGTGAAAGAGTTGTGTTTGTGCAAGACGCTTTCAGCTGTCATGCATTATTCATGCATTGGCCTGTGCGTTGCTGCGCTCCTTAATGTCACAATTCACAAAGAAAAGAATGTGCTTGGTTGGCAGAGGGAAAGAGAGGGAGAGAAAGCAAGAAAGAGAGTGTTGTTGGACGTTCTTGTTTTCAACCAGGTGTCCAGGGCAGCTTGTGCCATTGAGGAACATCTGTCAGCAGTATAAGGACGAAAAATTGACCCACCATTAAACACCGCTTTTAAAACATTACTGACCAATCGTACCTAATTTTTTTTCTACAGAAATGATCGAAAAAAATGCTAAAACACTAATTTTATTTTATATACATATAAAATTAAGTGCAGAGTAAAAGTGCTTCACACTTTATTCCAGCCCACAGAAGAATATTTAGAAAAAACCTTCACTATTTATGGAAATTTCCAGTTTATTTCTGGGAAGATCTAAACTAACCAAGGTGGTTGGAGCTTAGCAAATGTCAATTGTTCCATACTTTCTGTCTCTCTTAATCTCTTTCTTTTTCTCTCTGCAGGGAGTTGGATCACAATGACATCTCTGGCACTATAGAGGACACCAATGGGGCCTTCACTGGCCTCGAAAACCTCAACAAGCTGTGAGTATCATACTCTTTCCCTCTGCACTTAAATTCTGGACAATCTTAAACCAGTTGCAACCATGACAAGTGACATCCCCAATCTCCTGCTTCACAGTAAACATCAAATTGCATAGTACAAAATCAGGCCACGCTTTTCCAAGAAAATTTCCTGTTTCTTAAGTTAAAAAGAATAGGAAGCACAGGTAACCTCAACCTGCATCTTACACAAGGCTCATATATCACGCATTGCAGATTTGGTAAAGGAAGGTCAATTGAATTTGATTACTAGGGGCGAACACTTTTTTCATCATTGACCGAAAGGAGATGAGCTCTTGGCTTTGCTGTTGTGATGGAATCAGCAAGGGCATAAACCGCGAGGCCGGCGGAGGAGGGGGGTGTATTCACACACATCAAACGCCCGGCTCTGCGCCTTTTGTTACGGGAGCAGAGGTTCGCAAATCTTCGGAAGCCGCCTGTTGATGCACATCCCTGGCCAAATCCTGACAGCCACCCTGCCAGAAAGCCTATTCACCCATCCTGGGAATATGCGAGTGAGAATTAGAGAGCGACACGCACATCATCAAAGTCTTTTCCATTATTTTGTTACCACAAGATGGGGACGTGGCCATTCCTATAGTTTAAAATGGGAGAATGACTTAAGTTTTAGTCTATTTTTTTTTGATAATTTGCTTGCGAATCATTTGAACTCTTCACGCACAGATTCTGTGTGCACCTTCTCTTGATGTTAACTGATCCAGTTAGCATCTATTTCAGTGGTTTCTATTTGGAACCTCAGTTTTGTTGGAACGAACTGCTAGAGCTTTTGAATGATGGGGTTGGTATGGAAGCTCAGGGCTCGAGGCTGCCCAGAGGGTGACCTGCAGATGGGTGGTTGCTTCAGAAATGGTGGGGGGGCCTGAGGAGATGAGTGGAGGTGATGTCTTAGTCTTTCAGGAGATGACAGATGCTGTCACACACACACAGACCATCAGTCTGCTGACAGACACGGCAAGGGCTGGGTTTACTGCGGTGATTCCTAAAAGTATGTATTGAAAAAACTAGGTAGCTGTCATGCAACTTTACTATAGTGGTGAGATTTTTTTTATTTTTCTATTTTTTACAATTAAATGAATGCTTTATTTAATAGATCCATTATTGAATATACAATATTTTTTTTAGCATAGTATCTTTTTTAGGATGTACATTTTTATACTTTATAAAATTGTTTATATATTATTTGGTAACATTTTAAAATAAGCTTATAAATATAACCTATATTAGTTAACATGAACTAGCAAAGAATAATACTTAAGAAGCATTTCTTAATCTTAATTAATGTTAATTTCAACATTTGCTAATACATTTTCAAAAATCAAAAGTTTTAGGCCTATCTGTTAATATTTTTTTAATGGACCTGAGCTAAAATAACCTAACAGTGAACAGTTGCATTTTTATTAACTAACATTAACAAAGATTAATAAATATTGTAACAAATGTATTGCACATTATTAGTTAAAATAGTGCTTACCGATTTATTTTTTAAATTTTTTTTTATTTATTGATATCCATCAATATAAATTCCGCATGTTAATTTCCCCTATTTTTACATTTAGATTACCTTTGCAGTCATCGTTAATGTTTATAATCACTAATAATATAATAACAAAGGTAACACTAATCTTTAGCAAATCTCAAAATCAATTAGAAAAATCTACTGGTCTAACAAATCTAACATTACTATGTTGTGATGCCATGTAGCATTAAAAAATGATTTTAGTTTTTATATTTTTTATTTTTAATTTAAGATAAAATAGAGATTTTTTTTTAAAAAAGCTTTTTATAGATTTATATAGATTTTTAACATTGATCATTCACTTTTTTTTTTATCAGCCATAACGTGAAAATAAGGATCAGATCAGATCAGCCAGAATTTTAATATCAGTGCATCGCTATTTCTTTCTGCTGCTGTGAAGGTCTTGTTTATCACAGCATGCATCAGCCCCAGACATGCCTCAAGATTGTGAGCCAATATTCGCCCATCCAAGGTCAGGAAGATCATCCCCTGATTGAAACGACAACATTGTCAGGTGTCAAATCTGGTTTATATGAGGAGGTGTTGGCTTTCACGGTGCTGACTGAGAAGTCTTGAGCCCTCTTGGACAGGAAGTGCACTGATCAGGGGCTGGTTTTGGTCCAACATGCTTAAGAATGGAAATCGTGTCATCTGGGGGGTGAAGGGGGGGGGGGGAGGTTACATCCCCGAAGGAGCCCGTTCTCCTTCGCCGTCCCGCGGTGCGTGTACGGCTGCTTTTGAAGAGCAAGCAGGATTAGCCCCTACAAGGGGTTTGAACCACAGCCTTGACAAGGCTACTTTTATTACTTTACAAGCCGTGTCGTCCTCTGGCCACTGAAGCTCCTTTTCATGTGACCTCGAGCTCTGGGCTCTACCTTGTCATCGCTATTAAATTCTAATAAAGATAAAAGTAAGCTTTGAAGAGCTGCGCCGGGCCCCTGATTCCTCGCCCTCCTCCTAATCTCTACACAGTTCGGATTTCCAATCCCACAATCCCCCTCTCTTATCAGATTCTGCCCAACTAATTGTGCACTCTTTTTCTCTCTCTCTCTCTCTCTCTCTCTTCCCACTCGGTTATCTCGCCCTGCGTGTCTGGAAACGGCAGAACTCTGTTTGGAAACAAGATCAAGTCGGTGGCCAAGAAAGCCTTCTCGGGCCTGGAGGCTCTGGAGCACCTGTGAGTATCCCACAATGCTGTTCGGCACTTACAGCAGCGGCTGCCAAAAGTAAATGCTTAAGAGGGCTGCTAGCAATTTAATAGTGTCTTTGTAAAAGGAGAGGACGGGGTGGTTTGCAAGGCCAGCTGCTCTTGTCTCGTTAGAGCCAGCTTTAACTTGCAAAGTTATGGAGCATATGGTCAGTTTCGTAGAAGAAATGGAATTTTTAAGCACTTCTGCAGATGCTGTAACTCCACATTTGATATTTGGGTCTTTCCACCTTGTTCGGAGTTATCCCGTATAAAAATAGGCTATGGATTTGCATGCGAGTGCAGCAGCTGTATGTGAACATTCCCATGTCCTCTTTCTGTCACGCCTGAGGGCCCTGTTTAATCTCTCAACAGAAACTTGGGGGAAAATGCCATCCGTTCCATCCAACCAGAGGCATTCAGTAAGATGAAGAACCTGCGTTACCTGTGAGTCCCATCAAACACGTGCTCCTTTTCACACGCACAACCACTCATGTGGTTATAATGTTTCTCGACATCATGAATGTTTGGCTGACAGTTAACAGTCATACAAGTAATTGTGATTAATACAAATACTTGAGGAATTAAATGTTTAGCTTCCTTTTAAGGCTTAAAGGAAATATAATGCCATCACTAATGACAATTTAAATAATAAAATATTTATTTTAAGTGAACTTTCCATTCGTACTGATTTTTTTAAAACCCATGTGCCTGAGTATTTACTGATAATAATACTATTACTTAAATGTACTTTCTTTTTATATATACTGCTGTTCAAAAGTTTGGGGTCTTTAAGATACAGTTTTTTTTTTTTTTTTTTTTTTTTTAATAAATTCTTTTTTTTTTTTTTTTTCAGTAAGGATGCATTAAATTGATCAAAGGTGACAGTAAAACATATTTAATGTAACAAAAGATTTCTATTTCCAATTTCTTTGTATTCATCAAATAATACTGAAAAAATGCATCACAACTTCCACAAAAATATTAAGCAGCACAGCTGTTTTTAACATTGATAATAATAAGAAATGTTTCTTGAGCACCAAATCAGCATATTAGAATGATTTCTGAAAGATCATGTGACTGAAGGCTGAAAATTCAGCTTTGTCACCACAGGAATAAATTACATTTTAAAATATACTGAAATAGAAAACTGTTTATTTTCATTGTAATAATATTTTAAAATATTACTGATTTAATGTATTTTTTAACAAATAAAATGCAGCCTTGGTGAACATAAGATTTAAAAAACAAACAAACAAACAAACAAAAAAATCGTACCAACCCTAAACTTTTGAACAGAATATTATTTATTGTTGTTGAAATAACATTAAATATATTTCAGTCTGAAAGTGTACATTTTTAATAAATTTATTTATTATTTAATTAATAAATTAATTATTAACAATTCATATTTATTAATTATTTATATTTATATATATATATATATATATGCTAATATGCTTTATGCTAATATTAAATGAGGTATTTTTTTTGGACGCTTCTATGTGACAACTTGAAAGCGCACAGTAATTCAGTTCTGTCAAATCATGCTAACTGGCTTTTACTGATCTCTCTCTCTCTCTCTCTCTCTCTCTCTCTCTCTCTCTCTCTCTCTCTCTCTCTCTCTCTTTCGATCCCTCTTTCTGCAGTCATATTCAGAGTGATAGTTTTCTGTGTGACTGCCAGCTGCACTGGTTTCCGGAGTGGCTGGTAACACGAGGGCTGCAGCCTGGCGTTCAGGCCACATGTGCCCACCCAGAAAGCTTAAAGGGCACTAGCATCTACCAGGCCCCACCACAGAGCTTTGTTTGTGGTAAGCAGTGCTATATCCAAATCCATAGTCTATGACAAACAAACAAGTTGCAAAAAAGGAAGGTGTTAAAATGTGTCTATGCATTCACTTCTGTCCAGATGATCTTCCCAAACCCCAGATCACAGTCCACCCTGTCACAACGGCAGCGGTATTGGGCAAAGATGTGCGTCTGACCTGCACGGCTGCCAGCAGCAGCAGCTCACCCATGACCTTCACCTGGCGCAAGGACCAGGAGACGCTACGCCAAGCTGAGGTGGAGAACTTCGCCCATGTGCGGGCCAGTGATGGAGGGGTGATGGAGTACACCACTATCCTCCACCTCCGACATGTCACCTTCAACCATGAGGGCCGCTACCAGTGCATCATCAGTAACCACTTTGGCTCTTCCTACTCTAACAAGGCCCGGGTCACTGTAAACGGTACATTTAACAAACCTAAACTACTTAGCTGTACTTTTCAGTTTTCTTCTTTAGCTGGTTATGTGATTGGTTCATCTACAGTTGAAAATGTGTAAGTCATACCATTTGCACAAAATACTCATGCAAAAAACCTTTGTTCCAAAATAAGGATTTAATTGTCAAACAAATAATTGCAATTAATTATTAATTATTTTTTTTTAAATGTCAGTGTATGCTTAATACACAGTAGTCATTTATTAACGTTTGAACTTAACAAACAATAAAATATAAATATATGTTTATTAATAAATATTTTAAATATGGTTATTTTTTAAATATTTTTAAATGATTCATATGATTCATAAATATTTTTGGGTCTTGTTTAGATCAGTTTCATTCGTAATAATAGATTTATTTCAAACCCTGAATATTATATTTAATTGTAATATTATACGTACTTATACATATACAATATTTTATAATGTTTATAATATTTATAATTATATATTTGTATTTATATAATATACATGCTCATACATCATATATGTTAATATAATATAATGTTTATATAATATTTAAATATTACTTTTTACATATATATATATATATATATATATACACCCCGTTCCCATCATGCAACATTTCGGGAACTTTTTAGCTTCTTTGCTGTTAGCAGTACACTTGGATTACATGCCTTGTCAGTTCAAGCAACAGATGCAAATTGATTGTCCTGAGGTATTTTGGTTTCATGCCCGTCCAAATCAAGCCATTTCCCATTGCCAATTGAGTTAGTCACAGCTATGAATGTTGGGCTTGTTTGTTGCTGATGCAGCAACATTATGGGAATAATCCTTGCTAGGGCTAATTTCCCTTTGCCTTTTTATGCGCACAGTGCTGCCTTCATTCGTCAAGACCCCACGCGACATCACAATCCGCACGGGCACGAAGGCACGGTTGGAGTGCGCGGCCGAAGGACATCCGACTCCCCAGGTGGCGTGGCAGAAAGATGGTGGTACAGATTTCCCTGCCGCCCGAGAGCGCCGCATGCGTGTGATGCCTGATGATGATGTCTTCTTCATCATGGATGTGAAGCCTGAGGATATGGGCGTGTACAGCTGCACGGCCAAAAACACGGCAGGCATGATCTCCGCCAATGTCACACTAACAGTGCTAGGTAAGGTCATTTTTGTAATATTTACATCATGGAATTCAGATTTGTTTATTAAGCTGTTGGGAGTTTTGCTAACTGCTGCTTAGTTCTACGTAAGAGTGTTTTTTTTTTTTTTTTCCTCCATCTGAAGCAGCTGGGCTTTATGTGCTGGTTTGAAGGTGAAAGGTCAGGAAAGAGGTCACAGGCAGTAGAGGAAGTGCTGAGGGCTCACATAGTGGTATTTTTGAGCTCTTGACTGAGTAATTGCTAGGCAGAAACAGTCAAATAACATTATGTGGTATAGTGGACCTAAACTGGGCTTTGTTTTTCATTCACTAAAAAGAATTGACTCGAGGGTCAATCATTTCATGAATCAGACTACATACTGCTTGCACTGGAGAAAATCCTGTTTATAAGAATCATTCATTTGGAAATCAGACTACACTGGTCCTAGCGTATGTTTTTGATTCACTAAAAACAAACAGGCTTAGAAGAGTCATTCATTCTGGAATCGAACTACACTGGTGATGTATGTTTTTGATTCACTAAAAAGCACCAGTTTATAAGAGTCATTCATTCAGGAATTGGACTACACTGGTTCTGCTGTAGGTTTTTTATTCACTGAAAAGAACCAGTTTATAGGAAACATTCACTCAGGAATTAGACTCCACTGGTCAAGTTTTTTTGGAAAAAAAGAGTGGGTGGATTTTTATCATTGTGGGGTTTATTTATTTATTTCATTTATATCCAAACACCTTGTAAAAGTGGATTTAACATAATAGGTTACCTTTAAGCAATTTACGTTTTTTCTAAAAAGACTCATCTTGTCCTTGAGGAGAATTTTTGGTCCAATACAATTACGATTCGCAGCTGTGACATGAACTAAAGGGATTCTTTGTACTTGGGCAACTTTACCAATGTCCGTATGTAATTCAATAACTATTCCCTGTAAACTTCCTGCAGAGACCCCTCATCTGGCACAGGAAATGGAGGATCGAAATGTGGTGGTGGGAGAAACTGTTGCATTGCAGTGCAAGGCTTTAGGCAGCCCACCTCCTCGCATCACCTGGCTAAAGGGGGAGGAGCCTCTTCACCCCAGCGACCGTCACCACTTCACTCCAGGGAATCAGCTCTTGGTGATCGGCACCACCACTTTAGAGGACGCAGGACGCTACACGTGTGTCATGTCTAACACCCTCGGCACAGAGCGCGCTCACTGCCAGCTGAATGTTTACCAGCGCTTCGAGGACTGTGCTCCTTTTACAAGCCCCAGCACTGTTACTGTTGGAATCATTGTCATAGCTGTGGTGACCAGTATTGTGGTGACATCACTAGTTTGGGTGTGTATTATCTACCAGACGAGGAAGAAGAGCGAGGAGTGCAGTGTAAACACAGGTGCGTTTATTCACACAGATTTAGTTTTTTGTTTTTGTTTAGGGCTCAGCATGTTGTGCAGGAGGAATTTATTTAGTTTTTTTACATTGCAAGACTTTTATCTAAAACCGTTGCTCTTGCCTTTTACAGACGAGACAATTGTCCCTCCTGATGTCCCCAGTTACTTGTCCTCTCAGGGCACTTTATCAGAGAGACAGGATGTGTGTATACGAGTGGAGTCCAATGGCGGATCTCAACCCAACGGACGCATAGAAAACAATGGTACAGTATCCACGCTTCTCTTGTAGTTCCAGACTTTTTCCAAGCTAATTTTGGTAGAAAATAAATTGTGGAATATTTAAACTATGCAAAATGTGTTACATGGAGAGTAACGGCAATGGTAATATATTCTACTTGCAGTCAAAAATATGTAGATCTTTAGGAATTGAGTATTCTTCGGAATTGCTGTTATTGTAGATTTTGTTTGCATGTTTTAGCTATAAAGCTGGAATCCCAATCAAAGTGTTTAGTTATTTCATACGAAATTCAAAAAGTCATACAGATATGAACAATCATTTAATACAGGATTCCCATGGTCACTAAAAACCTGGAAATCTCAAGTTTTTCTAGTGATTCTCATGTCTAAAATATTAATGACTAGATGCATGACTAGAAATTCCTTGTTGTGAATATAGTCTCTCTACTAAAATGTGTACAAAATGTAGTGTGGGGACTTGGTCAAAGTCCCTTTAAGACAAGTCATTTCACTCGGCGGCCATCTTTGAAACACCTCTCGGCCATGCAAGTGCAGCTCCTATCTCTTTGAATGGGGAAACATCAAATTCTCCAAAGCTGTTCGCCAAGCTTTCGATTAAATTTCATATTTTGAAATCTGACAACAACTGTCTCATAAATTTAGTTTGTAAACGGTTGAATCATGACAAAAAAAAACGTCATTTTTCAGGCTGGATCAAGCTCAACTGGAGCTTCTAACGGCTGCTGCAGTGATGCGATGACTTTACCGATTGGTTCTTATTTAGATGGCGGGACTTATTCCGCCATATTGCGCGTTGCACATTCTCCCATTCATAATAATACGAGTGCACTGTCTTTCTAATATATATATATATATATATATATATATAGTACCAAGTCCAAAGACTTTATATCTATCTATCAGTCGGGTGTTGATTGGATTGCACTCAAAAGTAAATGCGAGCTTAAAGGGGCAGGGTTTAAGCGACTAAATGAAGTCCTGTATCCAGTGAACAAGTTTTGATTAAACATTACGTGGTCAAATTTAAAAAAGAAGAGAAAAAATAAAGAAAGGAATGTATGGATGAATCATTCACAATAAGATCTATAACATTCATTTACAAAATAGATGAATAGGTGAATAAATAGGTAAATTTTCATGTCATGCCAACTTTGAAAGGTGTCCGTTTAAATGATCTTCGCATAAAATCATAGGTTAACAAGCTTCTCTCGCTTCAGGATATGATGGGCCGGTCGTGTGTACAGACTGCTTGGAAAATGGTACCAGCTACTCCAAACACTGCAACTACCTCCCTCATGGGATAGCACCCCCTTCAGGCCTGGAGTATCAGCAGACACACCAGACATCAACTTTCACCAGCCACAACACTGGTGAACCACACTGCAATGGCACACCTAATGGGGTCAGGAAAGACAGTCAAGCTCCCATCTTTCCCACCAACCATGACAGGGTGTCAATATCACCCTCATCGCACCAGTACAATGACCGAAAAGGTGAGAATGATGAAGGAACGGATTCATCAATCCTTTGCTTCATGGCTATGCTTTAGATAGCCATAAATTTAATAAGACTCACTCATGCCCCATAAATCAATATTACGACCATCGCTTGGCGAAAACACGGTTTATCTGTCATGTTAGTTATGAGTGATTTATGTCAGGTTGATGATCTTCACTTTCACATTGACTTAATACAGCGATAATATTCCTTGTTTTTCACAACTAGATTAGTGTTTGACTTCACTTATTTTCTAATTTCTCATCCTCTCTCAGGATTGTTGGTGAATAGGTCAGACACATCTCCCTCACTTGAAGAGACCTACCATCGGCCAGTAAAGCTCCTGTCTGGGGACTGTGACATTGGGTCCGAGCTTACACAGACTCTATTACCCAACGGACACGCACATATGCCTGATGCCACCCTAAGCGAGAGTGAATCCTTCGGGCGGGCCAGTGACTAACACCGCCCCATCACTTTTTTTTATCCTTTTGCACTGAGAACTGCTACCTCACACTGAGGGGCACAGACAAAGCTGCCCCCATCTATCTGAATGCAGAATAGGGGCGTCCGGAGTTTGAAGGAGAAGCTTGAGTGGGATGTTGGCATCCCGTGCGAGCGTTAATGATGTATATAAATATAAATCCTCCTCAGGGAGGCTTCGTTCACACTTCAGAAATGTGACTTGCATTTGACGCATGCAAAATGTATGACAGAGTGCTATAACGTTGGGCTTTGAGCTGTACATAAGAGTTTTCATATATAAATATATGAATGTATGTATTCTAGAACTTTTATAAAAGAGTGTTCAACTCTATTCGGTGCATGGTGAGATCAGAGTGGTTATATTTTATTTTTATTTCTTGCCTTTTTTTTTTTTTTTTAAACAGATCTCTCCTGCTTTTCCCGGTTTTATAAGCAGTGCCTTATTGCAAGATCAAAGATTTCACATGTTTTTTTTTTGTTGGGAAGATGTACACTTTCCCTTTCACAAATGGGAATTTTGTCATGCACTTGAAGTTTAAACAGCCCAATAATCATAATAGGCAGTCTTAAAGGAATATTCTAGGTTAAATAAGATACAGGGTTCCCATTCTCAGGGAATACCTGGAAATATCAGGGACTTTTAAAAAGAAAAAAAAAAATTTTTTTTGATAATGTCCATGACTATTCTAGGCATCAACAAACTCTTTAAAATTCATAAAAACGTTACAGACTTTTTATACTGAACAAACACTACTGTTCAGAAGTTTTTGGGGTCAGTAATATTTTTGTTTTTTATATTTTTATTCAGCAAGGATGCTTTAAATTGATAAAGTGACAGTAAAGACATGCATAATGTTGGAAAATTTGTATTTCAAATAAATGCTGTTCTTAGGTTCTATTCATCAAAGGATCCTGAAAAAATGTATCACAGTTTCAAAATATATTCAAATGTATATTAAAAGAAAAAAGTTAAATTGTAATAATTTCACAATATTACTGTTTTTACTGTATTTATTTGCCTTGGTAAGCATTGAGATTTTAAAAATCTTACGAGCCCCAAACTTATGAACGGTAGTGTAAGGGTGCTTTTCCACTGCATGCTACAGCTCGGTATGGCTCGTTTTAAATAGCACCATCTCGGTGAGGTTCCAAGCGAGCCGTACTGATACTAAAACGTGACGTATATGTTGGCGCCGATAGCCTCGTGGGCAGTATGCCGAAATATAGCGTTGTTGCGCTTTGGGTGGCCCGAGTTCGAGTCCCGGCTCGTGGACCTTTACCGGTCACGCCACCTCACTTCCTGTCTACTCTATACTGTCCTGTCACAATAAAGGCAAAAATCGGCAAAAATTACATCTAAAAAATAAATAAAATGTGACGTGTAAACACAGTGATTGGTCAGAGAGAATCGTCACTACCAGCGTCATTGGATTTGCGACTCAAGCTAATTTAAATAGTCAGCAACAGCCGCCGCAGTATCATTGGTTTGCACGAAAATTGAAATGGCTGTAGCGTGGTCAGTCGACGAGGTGCAGACGTTCCTCTCATTGGAGCGGATCCACGGCAGTAGAAGTGGCGCAACGATCACCCCACCCACTTTGAAGCGGTACTAAACTGCAGTGGAAAAGCAAACCGAGCCAAAGTAAAGTGAGTCGAGTCGTACCACATACGCCGTAAGTTTTCTAAATTTGTTTTTGTGGAAAAAAATATATATATCTTAAAATGTTTAATTGGCTCTTTCTTTTGTGAGTTCCATCTCTATAAATGATATTTGAATATTTATAACTGGAAAAATCATGGAAATTCACTGGTAAAAACGTGTGGGAACTCTCCCCACAACATATATGGCCTAGTGTCATTTACCACAAAATTAAGTTTCAGTTTGCAAAAAACGTGTGTACAGAAAGGCATTTACAATAGCAGTCTATGGGCAGACAACAAAGTCAAGTATTTGTCATCACTAACTGGTGTTTAACCTGGAATATTCCTTTGTCAGAATATATTTATGTTCTGGTCTGTGATGAAGGAAAAGCTCTGCATTGAATTTTCAGGTCTGTTATGGTACAGAAATGACAAATATTGGCATAAGGGAAAATTTATGCACTTTGAGTACTCTTATAACATTTTTACACCCTGAAATTCTGATGCAATCAAGGCTCTTCCGTTAACAAATGTATACTTCACCTAAAGCTGCTTCACTCACCTTCGATACCTGTGGTATTTGAACTGAATTTTTAAATGTATTTGTTGACCGCCTTTGTTTTTAACACATTTGGGAAAATAACAAATGATCCAAAAAATAACATTTAGAGAGATTTGTTCTAACAGTGACTTTTAGCTAACAGAAAAGCCAAATGCTGCCAAATCACGAAAGGGAAAGAGTGTCTCTCTAAAAAAGTCGAGCTGCGTGTGCTGGTCTTCAGGGTCTTCCATCAACCACACAGAATGTCTTCATGTAAAGGGAAAAAGCGGGAATAAGTAAACACCTCATCAGCTAATCTCTTAGTCTTTGGACTAAAGCAGCTAATGCTAAGCTACATATTGTCTTTGTTAGTTAGCCTGAGTCAAACTGGTTCATGTCAACAGCCAAGGATTTTTTTTGTTTTGTTTTTTAGGCCAAATAGTGAAACATCTCTACTACTAAACTTGGGGAATGTTTTGTAAAGTTAGATTACAGCAAATGCCAGTTTATCCCCCAAAAGTTCAGACCATAGCAGTACTTTGATACTGTGGGTAACTGGTTAATTGTGTAATCTAGCTCTGTGAAGAACCCCACTAGCTCATATATGTTAACTCTACAGATGTTTCATACCAGATTAATTTATTGAAATGAACTCTAATCACAGCTGTTCACCCACATGGCTAAAACTGTTGAAGTGTCAAAATGGCAGGTGTTTATTAAAGTCACATTTTGCTCTTTTACACCCTCTGGTTTGTGTCTTTTTATTTTGATGCACTGGAACAGCAAATACTTTGCATGAATAGGGTGTGCCCCATCACATTTTTTTAAGCAACAAAGGGCACGAATCCCATTTTCATTTCTTTAGATAAACTATTAAAATTAATGTCAAATGATTGTTCAAAGTTGTAACTAAAGTTTATTGGAGTATGTTTTAAGAAAATACTATTTCAGTTTTTCTACTTCAAAATTTGTGTTACTTGCTATTGCTTTGTAATAGAGCTGGATTCTGATGAACAGACATTGATTCTTAAATCCCAAGAATCTATCTTTTAGTCGATGCTGTTTTCAGTTGATGAATGAACAGAACATTGTGCCTCCCATCCAATAAACCACAATAACCTTTATGCTTTGTTTCTTTTGTAATGAAACTCTCAGCTTTCAAATTCTGTCAATTTTATAATGAAATTCAAACAATACCATTTTGGCACTCTTTAATGGGTTAGTTCACCCAAAAATGAAAATTCTGTCATTAATTATTCACCCTCATGTCATTCCAAACCCGTAAGACTTTTGTTCATCTTCGGAACACAAATTAAGATATTTTTGATGAAATCTGAGAGCTTTCTGTCCCTCTATAGACTGCCTTCACAACTGAAACTTTGACGCTTCAAAAAGTTCATAAAGAGATGGTAAAACTAATCCATATGAATTGAGTGGTTTAGTCCAAATTTTTTGAAGAGACTTGATAGCTTTATATGATGAACAGATTAATTTAGGCTTTTATTCACTTAATTTTAACCTTTAATATTATAGTAATGTACCAACTGGAGTTCTCTATAATTTACACAGCATTAGTTGAGAGATTTCTTTTTCCTTGAGAAAATTTGCCATGTACTGTACCTGATACATAACCCAATTAATCAATAAAACTGAATCGAATTGAATTGAATTGCAGGCTTGTGAATCGAAATCGAAACAAATCATAAAATTTTTCTCAAAACTTTGTAATTGTTTGTGAAATTAACTAGCAATTTCTGAGTGAAAACTGTTTCTACACCAATTTTATTTCAGTGAAGCTTTAACTAAATCAAATTTCATTTATTCTCCTGATTTTAGCCTGATATCGCTGATTTTGTCCTTCTCAGTTAACAATTAAAATAATCAATTGTGCCAATAGTTGCTAGTCCTCAAACAGATATACAGTGCTCAGCGTAAATGAGTACACCCCCTTTGAAAAGTAACATTTTAAACTATATCTCAATGAACACAAAAACAATTTCCAAAATGTTGACAAGACTGAGTTTAATATAACATCTGTATAACTTATAACATGAAAGTAAGGTTAATAATCTAACTTAGATTACACATTTTTCAGTTTTACTCAAATTAGTGTGATGCAAAAATGAGTACACCCCACAACAAAAACTACATTTAGTAGTTTATATGGCCTCTGTGATTTTTAATGACAGCACCAAGTCATGGAATGAACAAGTTGGCGACATTTTGCAACATCTATCTTTTTCCATTCTTCAAGAATGACCTCTTTTAGAGACTGGATGCTGGATGGAGAGTGATGCTCAACTTGTCTCTTCAGAATTCCCCATAGGTGCTCGATTGGGTTCAGATCAGGAGCCACTGAATCACTTTCACCCTGTTCTTCTTCAGAAATCCAACAGTGACCTTAGATGTGTGTTTAGGATCATTGTCATGTTGGAAAAGTGCACAACGAGTGATGGTAGCATCTTCTCTTTCAGTATAGAGCTGTACATCTGTGAATTCATGATGCCATCAATGAAATGCAGCTCCCCGACACCAGCAGCACTCATGCAGCCCCACATAAGGACACTGCCACCACCATGTTTCACTGTAGGCACCATGCATTTTTCTTTGCATTCCTCACCTTTGCGACGCCATACAGTTTTGAAGGCGTCAGTTCCAAAAACATTTATCTTGGTCTCATCACTCCAGAGTATAGAGTCCCAGCAGTCTTCATCTTGGTCATCTTGGGCCCTGGCAAACTCTAGGCAGGCTTTTTTGTGCCTGGGCTTTAGGAGAGGCTTCTTTCGTGGACGGCACCTATGCATGCCATTCCTCTGCAGTGTACGCCATATTGTGTCACGGGAAATAGTCACCCCAGTTTGGCTTTCTACTTCTTTAGATAACTGCAGTAAACTTGCATGCCAATTTTCTTCAACCCTTCTCATCAGAAGACGCTCCTGTCGAGGTGTTAACTTCCGTGGATGACCTGGACGTCTCTGTGAGATGGTTGCAATTCCATCTTTTTTAAATTTTTGTACCACTTTTGCTACAGTATTCTGACTGATAAGTAAAGCTTTGCTGATCTTCTTGTAGCCTTCACCTTTCTGGTGTAAAGAAATAATTTTTTTTTCTCAGGTCTTGTGTCATTTCTCTTCCATGTGGTGCCATTGCTGACAGCATGAAATGGAAAGGGGTTTTAACACCCTTTTATAGTCAACTGTCTGCTGGACACCTGTGTAATGAATAATTAGACTCGCCTGTGGTTGAATTCTTGTTAAATTAGACATTTGTAATCTAAAATTTAGCTTTGCTCCAGAGACTTTTAGTGGGGTGTACTGATTTTTGAGTACACCCTAATTTGAGTAAAACTGAAAATTTTGTTCTCTAAGTTATAACATGAAAGTAAGGTTAATAATATAAGTTAAACAGATATATAAAACTTAGTCTTGTCAACATTTTGGAAATTGTTTTTGTGTTCATTGAGATATTGTTTAAATTTTTTTTTTACTTTTTCAAAACATTTCAAAGGGAGTTACTTTTACTTTTCAAAGGGGGTGTACTCAATTACGCTGAGTACTGTAGCTTATGTTCAACTTAAATTTGCACACCCATTCCGATGTACTTTTGTGATTTTAATTGATCAGTTTACTGCTATAGTAATGTCTCTCGTGATTTGTTAAGCTCATTCTTCTGTACTGTTGGAGTGTGTGTTAGGACAGAAAGCACATACCAGTGTAAGGTGATTGTTGACTGAGAGCCCACAGCGCTGGAACGGCCCACTGTTGCTTCAGTCAAACACTCTGTATTGTACTTGTGCCCCAAGCTTCATGACAGGTCAGACAAACATTCACACCTGTGGACTAATCTGTCTTTCTTCGCATTCTGCTCGACTCTTGTGCGTGTTTTTTCAGCTAATAATAGTGAAGCAGGTAGAGCAACTAGCTTAAGCTTGGGGATCAAAGTCTAGACTCAACATGTAATGATAATCCACTGGAATAATATTCGTTACGCATTTTAACTTGTTTCCAATTAGTGCATATATGATGACTTTAGTACATAAAAGACTAGCTCGGCCATGTTGTAATACAAATAGCCAATTCATTTTTGTAAAAAAGCTTTTTTTAATCGATTCACATAGGCTTGCAAAAATGACATTTGAGTTTGAACCTGATCTGTGGTGCAATATAAGTGGAATTCAGGCAGTTAAACTCAATCTGTTGTGCACTGATGAGCAGGAATGCAAACCCATGTGTTATGTGATCTTTTTATCCAGGCACCAGGTGTCCTAGCCATGGCCCTCAAGACCAGCGGTTCAAACTGGGACAGAGGGTGCGTTTCTCAGTCAGATTTGATCAACCTCCACTCCACTGTAGTGCTGATTTTGCTGGTCTCTGACCTCGTTTTGCAGTTTTGGCTGTACAGTCAGGGTTTGGGTTGAGGAAACCGGTCCAGTACAAACTGACCCACACTGTTCCATGAAGATGGAGTTTATAAAAGCGTACGGCGCACTTTCTCATATGCGCCGAGGAAAATGAAGCCTCCCATGCTGATGAACGTCACTCTGGGGATGCTGCCGGCGAACAGCCTTTAGACATGACGACAAAACATATAAAAGCAAGAGTTAGAAATAGCTTTTCAGGCTATTAATAATTACAAATATGTTGATTAATCATGATTAAAACATGTCAATGTTTGCTGAGAAAAGCCCCTGAATGAAGATAATTCCAAGACATTATTATGGCACAGGAGTAAATCACTGATATTATTTGCATTCATACATTTTCATATATCATTGGTCTACAGTCCACAGCAATTCAGTTTGGAATTCTGAGAACAGTTTTGTATTCCTTCTGCATTATTTTTTAATTGTTGGTTTATGTAAACTTGCTCTTATTCAGAACCGGTTCCATTTTAAAAAAAAATACTCAAACCCAATGACGCCAATGGAGTGATAAGTATAGTACTATTCCCGAACTCTTAACTTTTTCTTTTTAGTGAATCATAACCAAAGTGTAACCAGTATAGTCCGATCCCCAAACAAAGAGACATTTCTTTTTACTGAATAAAAACATACAGCACAACCAGTATAGTCCATGAATAGTGTTGTCTAAATTATTACTGAACGAATGACTCTTATGAGCGGTTCTTTTTAGCCAATAAAAAAAAAGAAAAAAACCATGCTAACAACTGACTTATGTTGTCCATTGTTCAATGATGTGGATGACTACACTGTAAAATATTTTCATGATGTATCATTTTTTCTTATATATATATATATATATAAGAAGTCAAGTCACCTTTATTTATATAGCGCTTTTTACAATGCAGATTGTGTCAAAGCAACTTTACAGTGATAACTAATAATTTTACAGTGATAACTAAAATAATCCACTAAATGAGCTCATGTCAAATTTGATGCCTGCTACAGGTATCAAAAAAGTTGGCAAGGGGGCAACAAATGGCTGAAAAAGCAAGACATTTTGAAAAGATTCAGCTAGGAGAACATCTAGCAACTAATTAAGTTAATTGATATCAGGTCTGTAACATGATTAGCTATAAAAGGGATGTCTTCGAGAGGCAGAGTCTCAAAACTAAAGATGGGCAGAGCTGTGAAAGAGTACGTAAAAAGATTGTGGAATATTTTAAAAACAATGTTCCTCAACGTCAAATTGCTAAGGCTTTACAAATCTCATCATCTACAGTGCATAACATCATCAAAAGATTCAGAGAAACTGGAGAAATCTTTGTGCGTAAGGGACAAGGCTGAAGACCTTTATTGGATGCCCGTGGTCTTTAGGCCCTCAGATGACACTGCATCACTCATCGGCATGATTGTGTCAATGACATTACTAAATGGGCCCAGGAATACTTCCAGAAACCACTGTCGGTAAACACAATCCGCCGTGCCATCTGCAGATGCCAACTAAAGCTCTATCATGCAAAAAGGAAGCCATTTGTGAACATGGTCCAGAAGCACCATCGTGCTGAATTGGGGGTGCTGAATTGACCTGGCTGGAGTCTAGATCTTTCACTTATAGAGAAACATATGTCAAAGACAACCACAAACTCTTCAGCAGCTGGAAACCTATATCAGGCAAGAATGGGACCAAATTTCAACACCTAAACTCCAGAAACTCATAACCTCGATGCACAGGCGTCTTCACACTGTTTTGAAAAGAAGAGGAGATGCTACACCATGGTAAACATGCCCCCGTCCCAACTATTTTGAGACCTGTGTAGCAGGCATCAAATTTTTTGCGCATAAAATTGTACAATTTCTCAGTTTAAACATTTGTTATGTTATCTACGTTCTATTGTGAATAAAATATTGGCTCATGTGATTTGAAAGTGTTTTAGTTTTCATTTTATTTAAATTTAAAAAAAAATGTCCCAACATTTCCGGAATTCGGGTTGTATATACAGTAAATTAATTTTGAATTGATAGCTAGTCATAGAACATTTTGTAAACTAGATGCTACATCAGCTTGGATGTATCTTTTTTAGATTAATTTCACAGAGCAGCATAAAATAAAACATTAGCCATGCTCGATAACACAAGTATTCAGTATTTCTCAGCCGACAGTGTGTTGTTTGACAGATTACTGAGCGTTTGAGCAGGAATGTGCAGTGTAGGGGTTGTTGATGTTGGAGAGGTTAGAGGATGCGACAGGCCATGAAAGTACTGTAGTCTCCTAAGGCTCTTTTCCACGCAGCTGCTTTTGGTATAAGCACTGGCCCCCGGGGGCCTCTCCGCATGACTGATGGCCAGATGACATCCACACACGTCCCTCGAGCTCCCAACACTCTCTTGCTTCGGCTCCCTCTGCTTCCTTTCTCGTTTTGTTTCATCTTGCTCAACTCGTCTTACGGTTTCTTTTGTCTTTCTTGAAAGTCGCTGAAATCCATGTCTTGTTCACCCTACATACCAAATTCATGACCCCTCAAGCCATCCAAACTGAGAGATTTGGGATCAGCCTCCTCAAGTCCTTCAGTGTGACACCTGTGGGGGATAATGGTGGTCGGAAAGTGGGGGTGGGTTGGATCTAAAATTGGAAATAAGGTCACGAGTGGTGTAACCTCTAATACATCAATTTTGTCAACTGCAAAGCTGTACAAGGTGCCAAGCATGTCAGGGATCTCTTGACTATTCCAGTGATTCGCAGAACTCGACGTTTCAGCATGCTTCTGCTGGGATCATGTGTTTTACAGAGAGAGTGTGCGGACCTGTGAGCAAACACACTCATCCTGGAACGAATTAGCAAGGACGCATTTTGACAGTTTGTCTGTGCTGCATGGGGTTGGTATTTCAGACTATGCACTAAAAGAGAAATGCGAAACCTTGCATGCGTGCTTTGAGTCAGTTCTGACCCTATCTTCGGCAAACGGAAAACACAAATATGCATCACAGGAACTTTGTACAGTTAGTACAACTACTAAAATATATTTTAGATTTTCTGAAGAAAGAGTGAGTGTTGCTTATACGATTAGAGTTGAGTAAAAATATAGATTTTCTGATGAATCGCATAAAAACATACAAAGCAACCAATGTACTATAAAGGTGTATTCAAGCCATGTTGGAATTACTGCAATTACAAGATTTTGTTCAATCATTTATACAGCTTGTAATTGGATCTTTCTGAGAGCTCTAATGTATACCACCTGACTGCTGCAATGTCATGGGGAACCACTCAAAATGGCATCGGTTTAGTAGTATAATAAAATGTAGTATTTTGTGATATCCAGTGTAATAATTCATATAATTGACTATTGTTAATGTCTTAATAATGCAAGAATAATACGTTCAAACTCAAATTACACAGATTCATTTTGGTGTTGCCATAGTTGTCAGTGTAGCCAAGTGTTGCAATGGAAACGCATAATTCTGAGGACACAAAAAAGCTCAGCATTGTCCAAGATGTCACAGTATGGTAATTACAACATGAATGCTGCATTATTCACAAATAATAAATGACCATTTCTTTTTAGCAAGCCACAAACATACATGGCCAGTGTAGTCTGATTCACTAACCAATGACTCTTATGCATTGAGAGTAATTTATTTTACCTACAGGAAATGGATATTATAAATAAAATACACACTAAAGTGAATAGCTATTGAATAAAATCGAAAGGAAATCTGAAAAGAATCAAATTAAGGGTGTGTTCACACTTGTCATGTTTGGTTCGATTGCTCTGTTAGTGCAGTTCATTTGAACATGTGTGAACGTTGCTATCCGAACCCTGATGCGCACCAAACAAGTGGACCGAGACCGCTGAAAAGATGGGTCTCGGTCTGCTTCCAAACGAACTCTGGTGCGGTTTGAAAGATATATGAACACAACACGGACCAAAGACATCTAAACGAACCAAAAACAGGAAGATGAGACTAAAAAAAAAGGACAGAATCCTCACGCATATCAGTTTTTCTCGTCATAGTCGCGAGTTTGTACATCACAGGCATCCGACGCGCGTCTCCACGCAGCAGATACACAATTTATAAGCTCTTCACGAGTTCCCAGCTGGCCAAAATACCATCCTATGCATTTATCTCAGCACACAGCATCGTTTTGGATGTTCGGTAAGTTCAGTCTCAATATAGGCAATACGTCATAAAATCCGACCAATCAGGTTGTGAACGTATCGCTACGCCTTTAGGTTCTGTATCTTGATTCGGTGATAAAATTGCCTGAATCTGAACACTAATCAGGACTAAATGTTTTTTTTTTTTTTTGGTCTGGACCAAACGAACCGAACTACAAGTGTGAACGCACCTTTAAATTAGAATCAAAATGAATAAAGAAATCTTTATCAAAACCTAGCCCTACTCAGAGTGTAGCCAGGGCATTGCCAGGTTGTTGCTAGGGTTTTCTGGGTGGTTTCTAACTGGTCCAATAAAAAGAGTCCACTCTCAAGTATCTATACATATGGCTCAGAGCCATCTGGGAGATTTTATTCTGTTGTATCATCCAGCATGTAAACAAGCCTGATTGCAACTCCAATAATAATAAGAGCATTAACGCCATGCATTTTATTTTCTATTATCATGCAAGCAGACCATAAACCATCCCAATCTGCTACAAGAATAAAATGAAACATTAGAAAAAACAGTTACGTCACAGTGGGGATGGGAATCAAAAATTGATTCTAATTCTGGAATCGGATACTTAAGGCCAGGAATCGGAAACTTGTCATAAAATTAAAATTTCGATTGCGCTTATTGATTCCTGTGTGGATATTTTAATGTGGTTTTAAACCATTCAAGCGTGAGAAGACGTGAAAGAGAACTCAATTTGGTACTCGTTTTCTGCACTAGGCAGATCCAGAGCATGTGCACAAAAGCCTCCTCTCATATAGTGTACAAATACTGAATTGAGTTCTCTTTCACATCTTCTTGCACTTTAACAGACAAATACACACAATTTTGTTAAAATATCCTCGTAAACACAGTTGGTTATGTCTTAAGTGAACGTTAATATTTGAGAAAGAAAACGCACAACAGTATATTGGATCCATGCATTCGGCCTCAAAGTGACAGCAGCCTAATAAACCTGCTGCTGTCTGTGACATTACTGTTAATCAAAGAACAAAAGAAAAAGAAAATCACTCACTGATCTTGACTGAATAACTTTTGTAACTTTAATAAGGATTAATCTATATTTTGTTTATAAAAAGAAAACTATGCAGTGTTATTTTACATTTGATTTTAATTTCTGAACTTGTATTACTGACTGTATACTTGTCTTTAATAATGTTTGAAATTTATATTAGTCTAGTTTATTAGTAAGTTGTTCTTTAGGCTGTTGATTTTGCTCATGGTATTCAGCTGCAACAGAATGTTTTGCACAGAATAAATATTGATATCTAAATGTTTGACTTTTTTTTTTTACCATATTATAATCGAAACTGAAAATTGATAAGAATCGGAATCGATAAGCGGAATTTGAATCAAAATCACAGTCAGATGAGCTCACTGTGACAACATCACCTAGCCCAGCCATGATCGCCAGTTAGTCAGCAGTGGACGGGTCTAATAACACCCCTATTAATGGCTCTATAAATACTGCATGCTTACCAGAAGCTTACTAAAGTAGATTTCTGATCAGAGGCTGGTCATACACCACTGCAACACTCTAAAGGAAGCAACTTACACTATATCTAACCAAAGCTCCAATTGATTTTACTGCAACTGGAGGTCATTATGAGCTCACTGCAACATGCTCATTGTAAACATTGCTAGCATTACTCTGTCAGTGGGCTGCTGCATCACCCTGGCCTACTTGCTTGCGGACATGGGATCCGTATGCGGCTGTGGTCTGGGTTGGGGTAGCAACACTTCAAAGCTTTGAGGAAGGTTAGCTCACAAGCGCAAGGCTGCATTGATTGCCGATGTTTTGGTTGGTGTGGTTAGAAGCTCTCAGCAGAGCTCTGACACACATGGAAGCACTTTCTGGCTTCACTAGTCTGCAATTGGAGCCATTACAGTAATTACAGCTTTAAAGCCAGGCAATTTGTAGAAGGCATGCAGTAGTGAAACTGCCAGAGTTGTTGCCCTTTATGCAAGCATAGCTGAGCCCCTTTGCCTTCTCTGTTTTTTTAGCCCCGGCTTCTCTTAGTGTTTTAAATATTGCAATCTGGGAAGGGATTTTAGGAATTCCTTGAAGTTGTACAGTCTATTGTGTGTGATGCCCAAAGTTAATCATTAAGTGAAGAAATTTCAGAAAAGTTTAAGATGGAGAGAGGAAAGTTTATTATAAAGAGAGAGATTCACAGGATCACTCAATGGGCATCTGTGCACAGAACAATAGTGACTGCCCACTTTTTCCACTGACCTTTTAGTTTATTTGTCATTCATTTTTTTTATTTAACAAAGAAAAAAAATCTTGGAAAAACAAGCGGGGGGGGGAGGGTTTGGATATGAAATTAATTATGAAATATTCATATATTTATGAGTGAACTACAGTTCCATAAGGCGATGCAAATTGTGTAATAAAACACAAAATTATTTAACAAAAAAGATTTTAAGGGTCAGTAAGATTTTTTTTTAATGTTTTTGATGTCTCTTATGCTCACCAAGGCTGCATTTATTTGATCAAAAATACAGTAAAACAGTAATATAGTGTAATATTATTACAATTTAAAATAACTTGTATTTCAATATATTTTAAAATGCAATTTATTCCCCTAAAGGCAAAGTTGACTTTTCAGCATCATTACTCCAGTCTTTAGTGTCACACAATTCTTCAGAAATCATCCTAATATGCTGATTTGGTGCTCAAGATACATTTCTTAATAATATCAATGTTGAAAACATCTGATAAATATATTTGTGGAAGCTATGGTACATTTTTGGAATATTATAAATGTCTGCACTGTCAATTTAATGTGTACTTGCTGAATAAATGTATTAATTTCTTTGCAAAAAAGAAAAAAAGAAAAATCTTACTGACCCCAAATTTTGAAACAGTATTCTGGTTGTGTGTTTCTTAAAATGGGCTTATAATGTATGGGAAAAAAACATATTGTTGACTGAGGAATGCAGTATTAGGACACAGTCACTCACCCAGGTATTCCTCGACTCCTCCACACTTCATACAAAACCATTGGGATGTTTCCACTGGCTGTGCTCGTTCCAGCCTGACAAAAAGAGACAAAACACAGTAATGATGGATGATCTGTCATTAAGCTTCCTGTCAAACATGTAAACACACACTGTGTTTTGTCTTTCTTTCGATTCTGCTCTGTCCCTGGTATACTTTACCCATCTCCACCTGTTCAACAGCTCCCCTTTCTGCTCAATCTATATTTATAGTCCCTCTTCTGCAAACCCTCAGCACCTTCTTCAAAACAGCCATCTATATCAGGAAACTGTGAAGGAGAGTTAACGTAACAACTGTGTTTTACACTGGCTTTCTGTGGCTAATTTCGATGGCTCTATATTTAGACTGGGTTAGTTTTTCATATTTCAGAGTTTAAGTTGATGAGTTGACTGTACATTGAGCAGTCCAGTACACTGCAGTTCCCCACAGGGCTTGGAAAACAGCCTGGAGTGTCTGTATGCCAAAACACACAGTAAAGCAGACCTGCCTGAACATGAGGTCTCAATATCTTTGATTGGTCAAATGGAGAGAGAGAGAGAGAGAGAGAGAGAGAGAGAGAGAGAGAGAGAGAGAGAGAGAGAGAGAGAGAGAGAGAGAGAGAGAGAGAGAGAGAGAGAGAGAGAGAGAGAGAGAGAGAGAGAGAGAGAGAGAGAGAGAGAGAGAGAGAGAGAGAGAGAGAGAGAGAGAGAGAGAGAGAGAGAGAGAGAGAGAGAGAGAGAGAGGCAAACACAAGGCAACCTGAAGTGATGACCTGAAGCATGACACCTTCAGCGAAACATCACTCTGTCAGCCAATGGCGTAAAAAGACAGGTGCAAAAAAAGACCCTACACTCAGTTTTCTACTTCTTAAAGCGGCCAACATTTTATTCAAATGCAAAATCAACTCCATTTATAATGTTTGTCAAGTATAAATGTAGTTTTTCTTGACCATTCCCATCCTCTCTCTCTGACCATTAGAATTAAACCGTTTGTGCTACTGTACCTTTAAGATTCTATATGTAAACAACCCATATGTAGTGTCGTGTGTTACCATGATGGTGTTTTGTACTTGTATATTACACTTGTATATTACCCTTGTATATTACACTGCAACTCCTTATATTAAAAGGAATCATGTTTTGGGGCGTGTCTGCTGTGAGGCTTCAGTGTAAACTCCCACTGCTGTGACTGGCTAACATCTTTGCATAGTCCTGGCTGAGTTTACTTGATTGAAACATGTTATTTTAATATAAAAACATCAAGTTAAGTCAAAAAGTAATCGTTTTAAGTTGATTTAACATGAAGCAATTAAATTTGAACCAGAAACCTAATACAATGGTGTTGAATCAAAATAAGTTGTTTAAATAAAGTGAACAGCATCAAAAAATCATTTTTTTTGAGTGAGGGTTCTGGCGCGAGTCCAGAACTCAGTCACTGATAAACTCACGCTCACAGCTCCAGCATTCTTTGATAGCTTTCTATATACAGTTTAAATAACATTATTTTCATCCTACTAAGAGAAACAATGAAAAGTTGACCGTTTAGTCACTGGTTTGATTTACTAACAATAAACGATTTTGAGACAAAGACGACTGTACATGTTTTTCCTCAACCTGGCACTGCACAACATTTTGCACTTATCAAAGGCATGTTCATCACTTAGTTGCTCGATCCAAAAAAAAAAAAAAAAAAAACTGTCATTTTTAGTCATTTACTGTGAATTTCATTTCAACCTGTAAAACTTTAAATATTGGTACTGTATTAAAGTTCTGGCAACCACAGCTTTTTATTTATTTTTCACTATAAATGTCACAGATTTATTTATTTATTTATTTTTTCACAGAGGATGGGCCAAGTTGCAGAGTACTACACTACCAGTCAAAAGTTTGGAAACATTACTATTTTTAATGTTTTTGAACGAAGTCTCTTATGCTCATTAAGGCTGCATTTATTTCATAATAAATACAGAAAAAACAATAATATTGTGAAATATTATTACAATTTAAAATTATGGTTTTCTATTTTAATATACTTTAAAATATAATTTATTTCTGTGATGCAAAGCTGAATTGTCAGCATCATTACTCCAGTCTCCAGTGTCACATGATCCTTCAGAAATCATTGTAATATGCTGATTTATTATCAATGTTGGAAACAGTTGTGCTGCTTAATATTATTTTATAACCTGTGATACGTTTTCAGGATTCTTTGATGAATAAAAAGTTAAAAAATATCAGCATTTATTTAAAATAGAAATCTTTTGTAACAATATACACTATTGTTCAAAAGTTTGGGGTCAGTAATTTTTTTTTTTTTTGAAAGAAATTAATACTTTTATTCAGCACGGATGTGTTAAATTGATAAAAAACGATAGTAAAGATTTATATTGTTAGAAATATATTTTGAATAAATGCTGTTCTTTTTAACCTTTTATTCATCAATGAATCCTGAAAAAAGTATCACAGGTTCCAAAAAAATATTAAGCAACACAACTGTTTTCAACATTGATAATAACTGAGTATCAAATCAGCATATTAGAATGATTGCTGAAGGATCATGTGACACTGAAGAGTGGAGTAATGATGCTGAAAATTCAGCTTTGCATCACAGAAATAAATTATATTTTAAGGTGCATACATTTATATATATATATATATATATATATATATATACACACATATACACATATATATACATACAGTATAACAGATACACAAAAATGTCAAATAGAAATCTTAAATCAAATTGAGAGCATGTGCATCAGTATCAAAATGTATCAGGAAATCTCTATTGATACCCAGTCCTGATGCTAGAACGTTGCCAATACTTTGCTATGTGGTTGCTAAGGTGTGGTGGCAGGGCATTACCAGGTGGTTGCTAGGGTGTTCTGGGTGGTTTGGTCTGGGTGGTAATTGGTCAAATCAAAAGAGCCCACTTAACAGATTTATATAGGTATGGCTTGGGTCCCTTCAGGGAGAATTTATTCAGCCACAAAAATTATTCTTTGTCCGATGAAGTGCTTGTGTGCTCGGAATGTCACCTGAGTCTGTTAATAAATTTCTATATTTTTGGAGCTGTGGTGTGCCGACTTTTTTTTTTTTTTTTTACACAGTATGTTTATCACCAACATTATTGTTGTTGTTTTTTTTTTTACTTTATTTGTTGCAGTGCATTCTGGGATTGCCTTCTCTGTTACATACAATGCTGCTTTAGATTTTTGCCAAAATTTGTCAGAAGCTGAAGTTGCTTAGCTTTTGGAACAGCCTTTGCATCAAACTTCTAATGCTGCCTAGATTTTGGAACAGAGCATCTGCACCAGATACCAAGTCTGCAGCCTTGCAGCTCTAAAGTACAGTTCTGTTCCAGTCTATAGACAACTGGAAATTACACTTGAATATACAAACGTCTTCTGACATCTAACATGCGCATACACAGCTCTGTCTGTTTTGAGTCTCGACTGGACAGCGGACAGTAAGAGGGAGTGCATTGTGCGTCAGTAGCGTCCCTGGATAACCCTGCTATTGGATCAAGCTGTCTACTGAGGCTTTTTCTTCACTCTCTCTCTTCTGTTGCTTTTGTCTACATTAGGGCCGTTTGTTTGCTCACCTTGCACTCCATCTGGGAGGCATCAGGAGACAGATTTAAACAAAAGTTTCAAAGTCTCACCTTAGCCAACATTATCCAAGTCTTCGCCACATCTAGTGGAGTTGTGACAAACCCTGCTACTCCACCTGGAAAGAGACATATTGTGCATATGTATCAGCACATAAACACAAATAAGCACTAATTACAGTGTTAATCATGTTATAATTACCACCGAGCATAAATGTAAATATGTGGCATGACATCAGCACTGATCACCCGATGGAAACGTTCTGGAGAAAAAGAGCGAATGCGGATGAATTTTTCAAACTAGCCTGGCACTGTCATGAACCGGTAAACATTCATGCACATTCATAAACTTGTTTTGGCGTGAATGAGAACAGAAAGAGGTTCTCTCTCGTCTCTAAAAAGGGTTTGGACAAACAACAGCATCAAACTTTAAACATGCTCTTCTCAACGCTGAAATAAACCACTAGTTCTCCCATAATGCCTAATTTCACTTCACTAACCAACAATTAAAGGTGTCCCAAATTCAAATGATGTGTTTTTAGAGAAATGTTCCAGGAACAGGCTGTCAATTACCAAAGAAAATAATTTTGACTCATAACTCAGATTGTAAAAACAAGCAAAAACTTGAATACAACGGAAGTTAATTCTTCCATACAAAAAAATGCAACATTTGAGCGGTAAAGTTGCCACCTTTAGTAGCAGTTGGGATCATTTTTTTGCCATAAATTACAGTTATGTGTTACCAACATAACTATATAAATATAAACAGTTTCACCCTGGTATAGACCTTTAGCCAGGTTAGACACCATATTGAATTTAATGCAGAGGTATATGAGGCTGTGACGGATAGACGTGCAGTCTTTACAATGGCACGCACTGTATAAAGGTCCTAGAACATGTCATTTTCAGAACTCACAACTTTTAAAACTGTTTTATGGAGTTCTTGTGTACTGAAAGTTTTTTTCTGAAAGACGCTTCGTCAGCTTAACAATCGGTATGTTGTTAAACAACAACAGTACAATCCATTGAACGCACTTGTACACTATATTGCCAAAAGTTTTGGGACGCCTGCCTTTACGTGCACATGAACTTTAATGACATCCCATTCTTAATCCGTAGGGTTTAATATATGGAGTTGGCCCACCTTTTTTAGCTAAAACAGCTTCAACTCTACTGGGAAGGCTTTCCACAAGGTTTAGCAGTGTGTTTATGGGATTTTTTTGACCATTCTTCTAGAAGCACATTTGTGAGGTCAGGCAGTGATGTTGGCGAAAAGGCCTGGCTCGCAGTCTCCGCTCTAATTCATCCCAAAGGTGTTCTATCGGGTTGAGGTCAGGACTCTGTGCAGGCCAGTCAAGTTCCTCCACACCAAACTCGCTCATCCATGTCTTTATGGACCTTGCTTTGTGCACTGGTGCGCAGTCATGTTGGAACAGGAAGGAGCCATCCCCAAACTGTTCTCACAAAGTTGGGAGCATGAAATTGTCCAAAATGTCTTGGTATGCTGAAGCATTAAGAGTTCCTTTCAGTGGAACTAAGGGGCCAAGCCCAACCCCTGAGAAACAACCCCACACCATAATCCCCCCTCCACCAAACTTTACACTTGGCACAATGCAGTCAGGCAAGTACTGTTCTCCTCGCAACCGCCAAACCCAGACTCGTCCATCAGATTGCCAGACATAGAAGCGTGATTCGTCACTCCAGAGAACACGTCTCCACTGCTCTAGAGTCCAGTGGCGGCGTGCTTTACACCACTGCATCCGACACTTTGAATTGCACTTGGTGATGTAAGGCTTGGATGCAGCTGCTCGGCCATGGAAACCCATTCCATGAAGCTCTCCATGCACTGTTCTTGAGCTAATCTGAAGGCCACACGAAGTTTGGAGGTCTGTGGCTATTGACTCTGCAGAAAGTTGGCGACTTCTGCGCACTGTGCGCCTCAGCATGTGCTGACCCTGCTCTGTGATTTTACGTGGCCTACCACTTCGTGGCTGAGTTACTGCTGCTTCCACTTTGTTATAATACCACTAATATTTAGTAGTGAGGACATTTCACAAATGGACTTATTGCACAGGTGGCAACCTATCACGGTACCATGCTTGAATTCACTGAGCTCCTGAGAGTGACCCATTCTTTAACAAATGTTTGTAGAAGCAGTCTGCATGCCTAGGTGCTTGATTTGATATACCTGTGGCCATGGAAGTGATTGGAACACCTGAATTCAATGATTTGGAGGGGTGTCCCAATACTTCTGGCAATATAGTGCATTTCATTCCTGTCAAAAATTAAATATGGAGCTTCCCTGACTAAGGTCTCTTCTTTTGTTCCTTGCTGGCTGAATGATCTTCTCAGTCCTACCCAAACAGCCGAGTATCTCGCCATTTTCTTTTGCAATTTCTTGGGCACTTGACTGAATCCTCTATATAAACAAATAAATAAATAAATAAATACAATTTAAATGTAATATATCAAATTTATAAATAAATAAAAATATTTAAAATAATACATAAAATGAAAAAATAATAAATAAAAAGGAAAAAAAAAAAATACTTCTCTTAAATATTCTTTCTTTCATGACTATTCTAGCTCATTTCCCCCTGAACAAACTCAATTCAAAAGCATCTGCTACATAAATAAATGAAGTTTTCTTGTGCATATAAGGCAGAAGTTACCAGATTTACCAGCTTTACATGAGCATCGTAATGGAAGGAAGATCTATAATAGGAAATAACTCTGGACAGACAAGGTTAGCATGCAATTCTACTTCATTAGATTCATGCTAACCCGCATAATGTTTAAATGGTTAGTTCACCCAAAAATGAAAATTTTGTCATTAATTACTCACCCTCATGTCGTTCCACACCCGTAAGACCTTCGTTCATCTTCGGAACACAAATTAAGATATTTTTGATGAAATCCGAGAGGTATAGGACTCCTCCATAGACAGCAATGTAATGAACACTTTCAAGGTCCAGATAGGTAAAGACATGGTTAAAACAGTCGCCGTGACTGCAGTGGTTCAACCTTAATGTTATGAAGTGATGAGAATACTTTTTGTGCGCAAAAACAAAACTAAAATAACGACTTTATTCAACAATATCTTCTCTTCGGTGTCATTCTCATACATTGCTTATGTCCGGCGCTTCCAGGTTCTACGTCCAAACGCAGACTCATTATTGGCCGGCTCCTGCGTTAGCATCACACGCATGCGTCGTGTTGCTCACGTGATCAGCTTTGGCCAATACTGAGCCTGCATTCGGACGTAAACACGGAAGCCTTCACTGTGCTTACTGATTCACCTGCGTAAAAATAATGACAGGGAAGAGAAGATATTGTTGAATAAAGTTGTTATTTTTGTTTTGTTTTTGCGCGCAAAAAGTATTCTCGTCGCTTTATAAAATTAAGGTTGAACCACTGCAGTCACGTCAACTATTTTAACAATGTCTTTAGTACCTTTCTGGACCTTGAAAGTGTTGATTAAATTGCTGTCTATGGAGGAGTCATATACCTCTTGGATTTCTTAAAAAATATTTTAATTTGTGTTCTGAAGATGAACGAAGGTCTTGCGGGTGTGGAACGACATGAGGGTGAGTAATGAATGACAGAAGTTTTATTTTTGGGTGAACTAACCCTTTAAGTTTCATGGCTATTCTTTCAAAAAAGCAATGCTTTTCACTGTAAACAAATTACTGTAGAGGCAGCTTTTGCTTGTTTCCTGAGGGACGAGATGAAATTGTCTTCAGCGGTAATCAACAGCAAGTCACACATGTGACATTGTATTGTACGCCCAATATTGTACTGAACCCAGAACAACACTCTTTAAAAAAGTAAAAGAAGGACACAATAATTGATTTGGAAAATAAAGCGTTTCTTGTTCTCTTGAGGCTTGCAGCTGTGGCAGTGATGGCAAGCATACGCAACCATACAAAGCATCACAATTCACATTTGTTTGGGTGATTTCACAATGACGCTAACAAACGCAATCCACCTAAAGTGATATATCTGTGCCAAAGCAGCACATGTGCACACACAATCCGAATCCAACATCACTCTCCAGGTGGCGTGGCTGGCAGCCATGATCTTTCCCCTTTAGGTGAAGCATCCTCATCCCTCCATTGTGTCACAGTACCTGATGAATTATCACTTTGGACAAATATGTTTTCCAGAATAGTGACTGGGGAATTAGACAGCTGCAAGGGCCCCTGGGCCAGACTTGAGCTCCTTTAGAGTAAACTCTGACGCAATGACTGCTGACCACAGCTACGAAAGTTACAGAGCATGACACAGGGGCAATAAAAGGTCAATGTTGCACACTTCCTCTACTGACTCTCCACCTACAATTATCTGTTTCTGTGCCTCTCTGTTGGTGCACACCAGCTGATGAACACCTGATGTGACCATCTTGACCTGTGTGGAATTAAACAGGAATGCGGCTGGGTAAAGTTTGGATATTCCTGGAGTTGGACCCCATCCCAACTCCCTATCTCTCGTTCTCCTTCGCTCTCTTTCCCAGACCTCTGTGCCGAGGCTAATCCCACACACCTGCGAGAGCTCCGCACACTGCTGCCTGCCAAGAGTCCAGCCGTCCCCCCTGCCTCCTCCACCACACGGCCTACAGAGGGAAAGAGAGAGAGAGAATTGGGGATTATTACATTTATCAGTCACATAAAAAAAAAAAATAAATAAATGAAAAAAAAAAAAAAAAAAACACCCAAATCCCTTGGGTTTGCATGTATGGGAACTCAACAGAACAGCTATCCTAATGTCCACATCTCCAGTATGATGTCAAGAGTCTCATTTTCCCCACAAGGAACGGTGACAAAATGGTGACAGAAATCTTCCCTGACTTCCACAGCTCAGTGCTATTGTACACACATGCTAACTCTATCAATCCCCGGAAAACACATCGTCTTTCATGCTGGTTCAGAGTTTTCCAAAAAATGAGGGGAAAACGATATTGAGCTTTGATGAGTGTCACAGATGGAAGATTATGGTGAAAAGGGGAAATACTAGTGCTGGCTAAGATATTAGATCTGTTCCAAATCCTAGTGTTCTGCTTATTTGTTGTATCTATCTATCTTTGTTCTATCTACTAAAGAAATGTCCTAACTGAAATAAAATATAAGGAAAATCATTGAAGTGCAGCTCAAAGGTAACTGTTTATTTTCGAATGCTGCTCATGTGGCATGCAGTTAACTTTGATGTTAGCATGTTGCTAAGCTAACAAAAACTATTAAACTCTAGCATAAAAGTACACAGCAATTTTTATTTAGTTTTATTATGAGTATTTGTATTATTTTTGGTATTAAACTAAGCATTTGTATAATCAACGTTTCTTTCTATGCAACCATTTAAAAGTTTGGGGTAAATAAACATATTTTAATGTTTTTGAAAGAAGTATCTAATTCTGACTAAAGCTGCATTTGTTTGATCAAAAATACAGTAAAAAAAAAAACTGTAATATTGTGGAAATATTAGAACATTAGAAAACTGTTTTCTATTTGAATATATTTTAAAATGTGTTTTTTACTCTAGTCTTCAGTGTCACATGATCCTTCAGATCCTTTTTGTGGAAACTGTGATACTTTGATAAATAGAAACTTCAAAATTGATTTTTTATTTTTATTTTTTTAACATAAATGTCTTTGTGACTTTTGAACAATTTAATGCATCTAATGCTAAATAAAAGTATTGGACTGTTAAAAAAAAAAAAAAAGGAAAGAAAAAGAAGACTTCAAACTTTTTAATGATACTGTATTTTGCATGTTTTAGTTGCAATGCATTCTGGGATTGTCTTCTCTGGAAATCATACATGTAATGCTGCCTTCATGTTTGGCTATAATGAGATATACATAATATGTCTCGTTATAGCCAACATTATAAAACAATGTTGCTGCCTTTTAGAAGAGTATTTGCAAAGCTGTCAGGTGGCTCACTATGTTTTGGAACAGAGCTACTGTGTTGCTGAGACAGGTAAGACAGGTTTGACAGGATCTCAGTCATTTGCACAATTTGTACTAATTTTAGGATGGCTAATTGTTGTTTGAACTTAGTATTTAAAGAGGTGAAGTAGGAGGGAAGGAATGTGGTAAGTTAAAGAGAAATGTGTGTGTGAGGACTGTAGAAAGGAGGAGGGAGTTTCACGTGTTTGTTGGTTTAATGTTGTGTTTGGTGGTAGTTATTATGCAGCCAGGCTGCAAATAATTGCTGGAGTTTTCCTACAGCCTCAGACCAGGAGCATCTGATGGTTAAGAAAGGAAAACAATTGAAGCACAGCATGAAGTAATTATGAATGATCCACTCCAACTCTGTGCACAAGAACACACACACATAAATGCTCTCTTCGTCAGTACATCATGTGTGTTTCATTAGCTGTCAGATTAAGGAAGAGTCTTTGTTTTCAAGTTCAAAGAGCTTGTGCTGGAGAACATCCATTCTTCCTCATCACACTCACTGAAAACAAACTGGAAGCAAGTTCTCCTCAAAACAAACGGATTGACCACTGCTCTACATGCCAGGATGTACCTGACATGAACTTCATTTGGCACTAAGACAGTTATTACATTCAACTGCGATTATATTTTATCATTAAAATGACATCAAAAACATGTTGTTGCCTTTCAAAATATGTCAGAATGCCTTCATAATGCAATGCAAGTATGTGTTGCCTTCTCAATGGTGCTACATGTGGGCACTTAAATACTACATGCTTCTTAGCATGTCTACTGTCTTCTTCTATGGTCAGTTTTCTCTTTCATGTCAACTACTTTCATGGAAGAGAAACAGCTTGATGAGTCTATATTGATGCAAATATAGTAGTGGTTAAACGGATCATTGTTGATCCGTGATCCGTACGGACCAAGCCCCACGGTTCGGCACGCATGTGATTCACGGATCAATTGCAAGTTTAACCGCAATAGAGTGAAAGGTTATGTTTTGGCACGTGATTGTCTTGCTAGTTTACACATTAAGTCGATATAAATCCTTTCCAGCGCTAGAAAAGGAAAAAAGAGGATTAATTCGCTTGAATTAATCAATGTCACTGTTATCGGTGCGCACAGACGGCACATACATACAAGGCTCGCGCACACACCGAGAGAGAGAGAGAGAGAGAGAGCGAGAGAGAGAGAGAGGCGCGTTTCAGATATCTCGCGAACTCCAAGTTGATTTCTCTTTCGCGTCCTCAATGCACTTGGATGGACACATACACGCATTATGTCAGTCAAAATACCCCTCTCGGCAAGTATTCTCGTAAACACATTCGGTTATGTCTTAAGTGAACGAGGTGAGAATTCGGATGTGCATCTATCGGATGTGTGCGTGCATGGGGTCTTACTCTTAAAGTGACAGCAACCTATAAATACATGCTGTTGTCTGTCATGTAAATCAAACAACAAAACACAGCTTTAACAAAGATTAATCTATATTAAATTTATACAGTGAAAGGTGTCATTTTACATTTAATTATTACATTTCTGTACACTGAAATTAATACTACAGTTACTTAGACCTTATACTTTATTTGTAACTTTGTTGTAGCTATTTATTTATGCTTGTAATTGGTGTACAGTATTTGTTCTTTTTACAGTCTGTTCACTTGCCTTTAATAATGTATTAGGCTAGTAGTTTCTGCTGTGGTATCGGAGTAGTTAAAGTGGGCTAAGTTTTCAAAGAAAAAAATTTTGTTGATGAGAAAGAGTAAAATGAAAAACTAAAAAATACAAAGCATTTTAGTTATTAATTTAAAATTCAACATTTAGGGCCCTATTTTAACAATTTAAGCACATGGTATAGGGGCATGTCTGAATCCACTTTTGCTAGTTTAACAATGGGAAAAATGGTCGGCGTGCTTGGCGCATGGTCTAAAAGGGTTGTCCCTACTCTCTTAATGAGTAATGGGAGTATTTTGGGTGTAACGTGCAGTAAACCATTCCCTTTAAAAGCCAGTTGTGCTTGCGCCATGGTGGATTCGCTATTTACATAGCGGAATTTGCAAGCGAAAAAGCTGAACGCTTCTCTAGTGAGGGATATTTATTAATATTTAAAAATGTTGCTGCTGTGCGTCCCTGTGTGTGTAATAAGCAGAGTGTACACCCACCTATAGGCGCATATTACTAACACACTCTTTAAATAACAAAAAAAATATTGCGCCATTGACTTTAGACCAGGTTTCAGTTGGTCAACAGTGCAGTCTATTTCAGTTGCCTCAAAATAGCAACACGCCAACAATGCGCCTGAACACACCTCGTTTTCAAACCAGCACGCCCATGAGAGAACAGATGGGTGCAAATGCATTTGCTACTTAAACAACGTGGCACAGGACATGAAAATGATAACTGTGTTGGGCTGAGTTTGTTTTTGACTAGCAAAAAACACTTGCGCCTGGTGCTGCATTGCGCCGGGTTAGGGCCCTCACAATGAAATGGAAGTAGTGGCAGATTTTCCTCCATATTGTGACGTAATGCATTAGCGAAAAATAAAAATAAAGTAAGAGAGGGATTTCGTCCTATACATTGGTTTTTTGGATTTTGAAGTGTGGCCATTGCACTCAAAAACAGAGGAAGATAAACGCGAGCTTGCATGGGTGGAGTTTAAATGGGCAAAAGTTTGGCATACATCACCAGAGAAGTCTGTCATATCATCGCAAGATTAAGATATTTTGATTAAGAATTGAGGTGAGGTAAAAAAGCACATAATTTGTTCAAAATAAGACCAATAACATGCATTAAAAAAAACAAAAACATTCATTTCATGCTGATTTAAAAAATTCAGCATGTAAAAACTATCCTTGTTGTGAACAACACCACATTTAGTCACATTCAAATCAAAATGAACAAAAATTGAAATGCATGGGTCTTCATATGAATGACTTGAAGTTTGTTTCACCACTGAAAGGTCGTGGATGGAGACATTTGTAGACCCGAGCAGGTGGGCTCCTTTCATGTGGAAAGATGGGGAGTTTGATAAACTGACATGGTCAGGATGGGTTGTATGGTTTAATAAAGGACTGTGAGAAGCAGCGAGCCAGGCACTGGCAGCCTTTTGTGACAGGAACAGTGTGTTTAATATGATTCTGGCAGCTACGGAAGATATGCGAGTAAAGGTGTAGTGAGAGAGGATTTCTAGAGGTTAAACATGCTCAGAGCATAGGCAGTGGATGAGGAGCGAGTTGCAGGTAGTTGTGAAATATTTTGGGCCTAAATGGGCAATGCCATAGCTTGAACTTTTCATTTGATAAGTATAATAAAGACTGACTCATCTAACTCTTTTGTTTAACCTCAGACATGCCTGAGATCAATTTAAAAACATTTATGCGGACAAATAGACCTTTTTCTAATCATGCTAAACACTAAATGTAAGATTTATTTACTATAGTCTTTTCCGGAACACACCACCTTGTCCAGGCATTACTCCAAATGTGCGCTTCAGCTTCAATTACTCAAAGCAAACTAAGACTTACTCATGACACACTTGCACTTAATCATGGGAAAAAGTTTGATCCACTGACACATAAACGTCGAGTTGAGTGGGCACAGTGGGAAATAAATGGCCGGCTGATGTAATGGCACAGCTGCTCAGTGGTTTTGTAACAGAGCAGCACTGAGTTTAGGGGATTGTTGGTAGATAAACTTTGGGAATTGTGGGATACGCTGGAGAGAACAGATGGTTTACTGCGGCCTGCCACTCGGATGCTGGGGCTTAAGTTGTTTTTGGTGTGAATGACTTGAGAACTGGTTTGGTGATACTTGGGGTTTGATTTCTCAACATGAAGTGCTTGCCAAGCTTGTAGATTGCGGCATTTTTTGGATTCTGTGCAGCCCACTGCACTTTATTGCACTCAATGTGCTGAAAAACAAAAACATGCACATAGTACACAAACATAGTACATCAAATCTTTTCATTTAAAAAAGAAAAGAAAATCCTGATATGGTCCCTTGAAGGATTTTTTCACTGCTTTACAATCTATTATTACAAAGGATTCAGCTGCTCAAAGATCTTTGAATGTGACAAGCAGAAAATATACACACATGTAGACGCAAGGATGGCTGTATAAAACAGAGGTGTAATGGTTCATATTTCTCAGTTTGGAAAATACTTTGTACTATTTATTGTTGATTAGGAAATCAACTTAAGGCCTGCTCACACCAGTGACGATAACTATAATGTTACCTCTAAAGTTTGAAAATTCACTCTAATTGAACAGGGAAGTCCACACAACAGCTATAACAATAACAACACAGAGGAATGATATTGTTGGAACCACTTTCAGAATGATTTTTTTCCAGCTGATGAACAATAAAAGCCAATCAGAATCCACCCAACATAACGGCAGCACACACTAGTAATAAACAGAATGTTATCATACGTTGGCCATAAATAGTTTTCATTGCAGTTATTCTTGCAGTAAAGGGCCTTTACAAATAAAATAATTATCTATGTATTAATTTAGAAATAAAAATAGAAATCACTTTTTATATAATAGACATAATAAATACACATATTTAAATGTTCATTAAATTCATGTTCAATAAGGTAGATAAATGTGACAAAATAATGTGTAAATTACTTAAATTACTTTTCAAATAAATAGGCATACTTAAAACTGTTTAATTATTCATTGTAATGCTTAAAATGTTTTAATGTAAGCTCATTGATTGGTCCTACCAGTGAACTGCATTTTTTAACGTGCCTTCAAATTAATAAAGAAAAGCATTTAGCAAAAGGATAAAGAAACAAAATTTGTAAATGCTTTATAAAAATGTTTTAAATTAAAGTATCAATTTATTATTTATAGCTACATTAAGTACATTTTAAACACTAATTAAATAATTTAAATAATGTGTTATTTATGTCATTTTCATGTCAATTTAAAAAAAAAAGGGATTTTTTTTTATTTTTTTTTTATTCTATTGTTCACCCAAAATAAAAATAAAATAAAAAATAAAAAATCAGTAATCATTTGCTCACCCTCATGTCATTCCAAGCCTGTATGACTTATTCTCTTCTGTGGAACATAAAAGAAGATATTTTGAAGAATGTTGGTAACCAAACAGTATTGGTGACCATTGACTTCCATTATGTGGTCAAAACATTGAGACATTTCTCAAAATATCTTCTTTTATGTTCCATAGAAGAAAAAAAAAATGTCCAAACACATGTTTGGAACAACATGAGTATACATGTAAATGATAAGATAATTTTCATTTTTTGATGAAGCATCCCTTCAATACATTACTATTTTAATTGACAATCCTACTCATCCATAGCCAAGAATATAAATCCACTGAAATTTAATTCTAAACCACTGGTACTGTGCCTGGTCGCCCTTCAATGTCCAATGTAAAAAAATCTGTCTTGAATAAAAAAACATGAGCTGAATTAACCCTACACTTTTTTTGTCACAAAAATTAGTTTCCTGGGTCATTTAAAACTGAATGCAACTGAAAGAATGTGGTATTCTTGGAAATAATCAATGAAGCGAAAGAAGCCGTTTAAAACCAACACTGGCATCCAATGCCATTGTCTCATCTACGCTTTCTTGCTTTTCAAAGCCATGCTCTTTTGAAAGAGAGTTTAGCAAAGACACTCACATTCCAGCAGCTCCACACAGATGGCCGGAGAGGCTGAAAACATGGAAGAATGAAGGAGTGAGAAAATGCCTTTGAACGTGTCACAAAGAGGCGGCCATGAATGACACTCCTTATTATGGTGGAGAATCGCGGTTAACGCTCGCCCACAGCTGCACGTGCTATTGTCCTCTGATGCCTCTCCTTCTCTGCTTCGCTCTGGTCGCTAGGCCAAGAGCGCTAATGGAATTTTCTGCTCTCGCCCTGGAGACATGATGTCATCCTCACAAACTGGGCCTTTTTTTGAAGAAAAATGACTTTTATGTGGCCCAGACCAGACAATGAAGAAGGAAACGGACATTTGGCTAAGACTCAAGGTTTGTGAGAAATTACGATTCCGCTTAACCACCGGTGAGGGCGACCAATAAAATGCATCGTCATTTTGAGAGCACCTAAAAAGAGAGAGTTATTAACCGATATGGAGGCAAAGTGTGTGTAGTTTGAGTTGTAAATGTGTCAGACCATTACCAGGCCATTATTCCTTCATTTGAGGGAAATTATGAGGCCAAATTAGAGCGAAATGAGAGCAAGTGAAAGAAAAAAAGTGGATTCATACCTTTAGGTACTCCCAGAGTGGAAACTGCACCAGAGAGAATGGAATCTGAAATTAAAAGAAATAATTTTTATAATATAGGCAAGAACAGAGTTAAAGGTATAGTTAACCTTTAACATATATACAATCTGAATGGCTTTCTTTCTTCAGTGGAACACAAAAGGAGAAATGTTGAAGAATACACTAGCTGCACTTTACTGCACTATGAAAGTGAATGGAGATCCAGACTGTCAAGCTCCAAAATGACAAAAAGTACCATAAAAGTATCATCATCATTTGTAAACATTTTTCCTTTTGTATTCCACAGAAGAAAAAAAAGACATACAGCTTGGAACGACATGAGGGTAAATAAATAATGAAATAAATTTCATTTTTTGGGTGAACTAAAACAACTCTCAAGTCTCTATACAAGGACTGTCGTACAATGACAGATTACATAGTTTTTTTGGGGAAAACAAAGGTTCTGCCTTCAGAACAACCAAAATAATACCATTATGATGTTCAAAAAAAAAAAAAAAAAAGTAATAAATAAATAAATATCTTTGCGCATTCGTCTTCTGTAAAAGAAAATGGATGACTTGTGGCAACATGTTAAACCACAAGCATTGGCCATTTATCTCATGTGTCAAACTGTTTTAATACTGATGTCTGTACGTCTGACAGAGTGAGGTATATGAGAGAGAAAGAGTGTGTGTGAAAGACAGAGCGAGACGATAAATAAATGAAGAGTCTGTGGTCAGAGAGAGAAAAAAGATAGAGCACAAAAGAGAGAGAGGTGGCAGAAATCTTCCTCTTCAACCAATCAGGCACAACAGAACAAAAAGAGAGGAAATCGATGGCACTGCTGAAAAGTGGGTTGACAAAATCCCAAAATCATGCGGCTGGCTGTCATGCACTAGAAAGAGAAAGAGAGAGAGAGAGAGAGAGAGAGAGAGAGAGAGAGAGAGAGAGAGAGAGAGAGAGAGAGAGAAAGAAAGAAAGAAAGAGAAAAAATAGAGTCATTTATTTCCAATGAGACTTGTTGATTTGAGGCAATATGAGCGACAGAAGTGATGCAACAAATACTTTGTAGTTGCTGGGGTTTTGCCAGGCAGTCACTAAGGCGGTGTGAGTGGTTGATAAGGTGTAGGTAGAAAATTCTGGGTGGTGCTGGTGTTTTTTAGGGCAGTTGCTAAAGATTTTAAAAGTGATTGTTAGGGGGTTCGCCAAGCATTTAATAAGGTGTTTAGAGTGGTTGCTAGGGTGTTTCCAAGCAGATGCTAAGGTTGTGTGAGGTGTTGCTAGGGAATGCTAGTTAGTCTAGGGCATTGCTAGGCAGTTATTATGGTATTCTGAGTGGTTGCTAGGGTGTTGTCAGACAGTAGCTAAACTGTTCTGAATGGAGTCCAAGGCATTGCTAGGCAGTTGCTAAGGTTTTCAGAATGGTTGCTATGGTGTTGCTAGAGTAGTACTAATGTGTTGCTTGACAGTTACTAAGGTGTTCTGAGTGGTTGCTAGGGCATTACTAGGCAGTTCCTCAAGTGTATATGATATTCTAAGGCAGGTGCATAAACTTGCATTAACTTAAGACTGCTTCTCACAACTAGTCTAAGTAAAGACTAGACTAACTAAAGATGGCAGAAAAAGTCAGTTTACAACAACATTGGCTGTCTTTAGTGCTTTGCTTAGTGTTCATAGCACAAAAGGTGAGGGACAAGTTATGTGCTGATGTTCTGGATGAAAAATACCAAGTATGATAAACATAGGCGTAATTTGTGGGTGGGACGGGTGGGACATGTCCCCACCACTTTTTGCCAGGGTCGATACTGTCCCCACCACTTTTTTCGCGACACTGATGAATACTAATACAAAAGAAACATCTCTAGTTGATTAGCAATTCATTCGTTTGTGTAAAATAATAGGTGTTCTGGCGCTGGGATGTGTTGATTTTGAAATCATGTTGTGTGCTCGTTGCAGCTGTTATCAGTGGCGCAACAGTGTTCCCTTGGCACTCGTGCACACTGCGCAGTCTTCACACGGACGAGCGCTTCAATCACTTAACGCTGTTGCGGCCGGAGACTCTATTCGTTCTGGTGAAATCACAAAACAAAATACACATACACGTGTTCCTGCTCTTGATATACTGATGAACATCTTTGGTTTTAATGAGAAAAAAATAAAATAAAATTACATGAGGGCGGATTAGAACCCAGAACCTCTGGCATGCTGAACAGAAATTCTACCGCTAGTCCATCAAGACAATCTAATAGCAGATGCAGATCCATGTATTTATTGGCTAATGTGTATATATTGTATACATATATATTGTATTGTATTATACATATGTTGTATTATGCGAAATGTAAGGATGAAACTATCATATTAATCATGAGGTCTATGTCAATAAATTTTGTGCATTTGATATTGTAATGATACAAACACAATACACCCCCACCCCCACCACACACATTCCTGTCCCACTCACTTTTTAAAACAAAGTTACGCCACTGATGATAAATAATAATAATAATACTGATGCTTAGTATAGCATGCCCCCATAATTGATAAATGACAAATTCCCTAATTTGGACTCTTTTTTCTCACTAAGGCCTTCATACTGAACACACTAAGGTCAGTTTAAAAACCTCTGAGCTCTTACAAAACTCTTTATTGGAAACATGTCGTTGGACAAGCAGAGTGTAATCTAATACAATAAAAATGGCTGATTGTGAAAACAAAGCCCTCATTGGCTTTAGTTGGAAAAGCTTCCAAAGTTTTGACAAAAATTAACATAACGAACACAATGAAGCAGCACTGTAAACGCTGCGTGGGCATCATGCACACTGCCAAAATATTGCATCTCTGATTTCAAAACAAAGAACAGATTGGTCCAATGTGACCCAATGCTGGGGAATGTGTGTGTCTTTGTGCGTTTTTTTCCAAAAACTAAATCAGCCACCTGTCTTTTATTACCAACGTGATAAATTCAACTTCTCCGTGCTCAGGAGGAGCGTAACGCTTAGAGGAATCTGCAAACAGAAACAAGGCACAGCTGATTTATGCATAAGTTTAACACTTCTGGCAGAGACGGGGCGCCTGAGCAACACAGATGGTCAGATTTATATTGATAAGGCCAAAATGGATGAGGAGAGAGAGTGGATGACGGATATGGAAAGACAGAAGGATGGAAAGCAGGTTTTTGACCAAAGGCCAGAAAGCTTCTTTACAAGGACGAGTCGGTCCACTGGATGACAGCACATTTAGCATGTGTGGTCTGACTGCTGACCAGCTGTATCGATATCAGTTTAAGCACATTAGCATCACACTTTTTCCCTGAAGTACATTTATAATGTTAGTTAAGGTTTCCAGCATCAAAAACCAAGCCATAACTGCTCAAGGTAGATTGTGTGTTGTGTGGTATTGTCAATCTAGTGACGATAGGCAAACAAAAACACACCGATGTGAATCAAACACTCTCTCTGCTGTCAGTGTGTAACTGTCAGGTACGTTATCATTGAGAGATAGGGCTGGCTGTGTGTTTGTGATGGGTTACCCATGGGAATATTAGTATTCTATAGAGCTCTTCACTGTCAGGCTCCTGGCCGCCAGTGTGATATCTGGGAAAACAGATGTCAAAATGCATTTAAATGAGGCTTGACTGGAAGGGTGGTGCTTTGCATGCTATTTGACAAATGGCTTTAATAGGTCAGACAGTACTGGATGAATACTAATGAGAGGAGAAAGGGATGGAGATCAATCTGAAATCTCATTCAGTTCGATTAGATTCATTCAAATCACATTCATTTTTAATTTGCCTTGATTAAAATGCGATGCAATGTGTTTTACTTCATTTCAATCTAAATTAAATATGCTAATTCAATATTGGACTTTATCTATAATTTGCATGAAAGCATGTCGGGTAGCGTTGTCTGTCATCTTTTTATGAACTTTTTATGAAGCATTAAAGAAAATGTACAAAAAAAAAAAAAACATTTCACAAAAACCAAATAAAACAATGTGATAAAATAAATAAAATATTAATAAATAATAATAAATATTAAAACACTACATTAAGTATTATATAAATATTAAGACACTATAAATGTCTTTGCATTAAATTAGTATCAAACCGTGTGGCCTTTAAAAAAAAAGACAGCAAAGGCACAAACAACAGGAGTTTGTTTGAAAAAAATCAAATATAAATAACTAACAGTAAATATTAAAACAAAGTGTTTGGACATTTCAACTACACTAAATGTGTAAATGTACTTGCATTAAATTAATATCAAACGTAATGTATGTAAAAGAAGGACAGAGGTACACTTTAAAAATATATATATTTCACAAGAAAACAAAAGCTTGTTTATATATAATAATATAATATATATATATATATATATTAATAAATAATAATAGTATTAATAATAAGAAATTTTGTTAATAATAAATGTTAATAATAAACTTTTTTATTCCACACTGTAAAAAATAATTGTGATTTTAATGGTAAAAGACTGTAAAAATGCTACGGTGAAAAAACAGTTAATTGGTTTACAGAAAGTTTCTGTACTATATACGGTGAATAACTGTAATAGATTTAACCAATAATAGATTTTACATTTAATGTAATTTTACAGTAAAATACCCTCAAATTTACAGTTTTTGGAAGTAAAAAATATCAAGTCATTGTATAATTTACAGTGAAAAAACGTAAATTGACAATTCCCTGTGTGACACTTTACATTTGATGTGTTTTGTTGTAAATTAATGGTAAATTAACATTATATCAGTTAATGAAATATGTATTTTGTTTTTTTTACCGTAAATTTAACTGAATTCTTTTTACAGTTACAGTTATGAACCGTAATTATTACAATATAAACCTTAAAATTATACTGTTTTGAACTGTAAAATAGATAGTAAACTAAGTGCTGTCCCTTAAAACCTAAAATGTTGCTACTGTATTTTTACAGTAAAGTTCTGGCAACCACAGCTGCCGTTTCTTCATAAATTTTACAGGGATTTTTTTTTTTTTTTTTTTTTACAGTGCATCCATTTATGTATATATTTTGTAAGTAGCAACATACTAAGACAGTAATCTAACAGCTTACTAAGAGAAAAAATATAAATATTCAATTGAAAATGAAGGAGAGTGAGATACAGACAGGTAAAATAAATGATGAAAAAAAAAATACTCATTGTAAAAGTTGAAATAGTCATTGTAAAATGAAGCTGTTAAAATGAAAAAAAAAAAAAATAAGTACGGAAGCATCAAATTAAAGATAATAAAAACTGAAATTAAAGTAATGTCTAATGGAAAGAGTTATATTGGAAAAACAGAAGAATGGTTTTGATATTGCAGTTTTGTCTACAATGTGAGAGAAGACGACATCTGTACAGTACTGAAATAAAAAGAAGAATTATTAAAGCACAGTGGAAAGCGGATATTTCTCAACTCTAGAGGGACGACATACTGACCACTCCAGAGACACTCAGCGAAAGAAGAAAAGAGAGTGAGACAGAGTGACAGGAAGTAGATGAGGGCCAGATGGATATGTCATCAGCTGAGCCGTGATTCAGCAGCGCTGGGTATGAAAACAGCAGACGAGCTGGAGGAACCCACAGACTAACCCTCATTTATTACTGAGAGCTGTGGAAAACACTCACTCTTACAGGTCCTTCCTAACACACACACATTTACTATTTACTTAATCCTCTTCGTCCCGTGTGAGACATAAGGCCGCACACACACACACACACACACACACACACACACACCTAATACATATTGTAGCAATGCATGCTGAAAGCATCTGTAAGTACAAACAGAAACCTGTGATTTTCTGTGAGAGTACACACATCAAACATTGACGCAGTAACATAAAACATAAGCATATTTATCAAAGCTTTTAACTGACAGCTTGTTATGAGGAACAAACAGGAACAAATTGGAGGAGGAGGGCAGGAGGGGTGAAAACTTGAGAGAAAGACAGTTTTATTATGCAAAGCCATCTGCCAAAGTCAAACATGTCGCTAAACCTGTTTATGTTTTGAGTGATTTATGAGCCTCTTCACAGGTGTCTGTCTGTGTCTGTGTGTGTGTGTGTGTGTGTGTGTGTGTGCACGTTTGGGTGACACATTTGTGTTTGTTCAGGCATGTTTGCTCACCACTGTCACGATACTCTGTGTATGTGTGTGTGTGTGTGTGTGTGTGTGTGTGTGTGTGTGTGTGTGTGTGTGTGTGTGTGTGTGAGAATATGTATTCAACACCTGACAGAAGTGCAGAGCCCCCTCATAAGATCTATTATCTTTACAGTACTTTCATATTATGGAAATGATCCAGAAAAATCTCTCTAGCTCTAAAATACACAAATTTGAAACAGATAACTCAACCACTCTCTCACTCACCATTAGAGCACATATACATAAATAAACATATAGACTTGGTAAAATGTGTCTATAATTTAATACATTGTTACCCATTACAAATTACATGATATAAATAGAAACACAAAATAGCTAATATAAAAAAAAATAAATAAAAAAAATCATATTAATACATTTGAAAGAAAAATAAATATATACACAATCATTCAAAGAAAGAAAACACGTTGAAAGTCTAATAATGAACGCAACTTTCATGCACGCTCTTATTTCAGTGTTGTTAATTTTACAGTTTGCTTTATATATTCAGTTTAACATCAATTAATTTAACTGTGCATGTGCATTTTAAACACTTTATGTTTACTTTACTTTATGTTCACTTTACGTTATGTTTTTGCTTTGTCTATGCAATAAATGGATGTCCTTTAATGAGCAGGACTCTTCTAGCGCATTTCCTTTAAAGTTTCCCTATTATGCTCTTTCAAATATTAACTTCATGTGTAATATGTGTAATATTATATCATGTGTGTAATATAGCTGTTTGTAAATGTAAAAGGTCTGCAAAGTTTCAAAGATCAAAGTGCACATTAAACACAGTTAGTCTCCAGAAAGAACCCATTCTGAACTATTATGTCATCATTTACTCATCCTCAAGTAGTTCCAAACCTGAATAAATTTCTTTGTTCTGCTAAACACAAAAGAAGATATTTGGAAGAATGTTTGTAACCAAAATGATTTCGCCCCCCATTTACTACCATAGTAGGAAAAATAAAAACTATGGTAGTCAATTGGGGGCGAGATCTGTTTGGTTACTGAAATTCTTCCAAATATCTTCTTTTGTGTTCAGCAGAACAAAGAAATTTATTCAGGTTTGGAACAACTTGAGGGAGAGTAAATGATGAAAGAATTTTCATTTTTGGGTGAACTATCCCTTTAAAGCTTTTTTTTTTTTTTTTTACTTTTGATGCATGTAAATCTTTTGTAGGAGACCTCCAAAACAAAATTAGGAACCTTTAAAATAGCATATTATGGGCACTTTAACTTCTCAGGTACTAATGTCAATGGTATGACCTAATTAGGAGGGAATATTTGAATTCAATTTATATAATAAATGTGGTCTTGGACCACATAATATAAAAACTGCATAATTTTAAAAACCTAGTTTGCACCCCTAATTCAATTAGGGACATTACACAACTTTTTGTGGTTGATATTAATGGAGCAGGATCAGTATCACTGATCTTTTGTGAGGCTTGACAATGTGATTTAAACCCCGGTGCTATAAAAACTCCTCTGGGAACCAGTTTAGAAAATAAATAAACACATAAATAATGGAAAAATCAATGAGTTGAAAGCAAGCCGGTGGGATGCCCCAAACACTTTATCAGAGGAGAGAGAGAGTGAGCGAGAAGCTGTGTTATGTTTCACGCATCCCTATGGTCATATAATCTTGGCTGAGAAGAGAGAGGCCTGCACCCTCATACAGAAAACACACACATGCAAAGTCAAATCTGTTAAGGGAGGCTCAAAATTTTGAATGTAAATCTAAGCTGTATGGGGCAGTATTTGCACATTTCTGGCTCATAAGTATGGAGAAAGCATGAATCAGCTCAGCAGTGCTAAAGAGTTCAATACCCTTTTGTGTTTGGATATGTGAATCCACTTGCTGTGGAATTCTGACAGGCTGAATGCTTCACATGAACACTTTCACTGACTGTGCATGGACAAGCCTGGAGCACTAGAATGCTCCGATCGGCCAATCAGAAGGTGTGGAATGATGCAGCCAGCCAATCAGATTTCAGAAGCTCCCTGGTTTCCATTAGCACCAGGGACAAGCAAGTTAAAGTTTTGGGTATTCTAAACAAATTAAGACTTGTTCAAGGCTGGAGGGGGGAAGATGGAGAAAAAAATGAAGAGGCGAGGGAGGGGTTATGTGGTTAAGGACTGTTTGGAATCAGTGAGCTGGCAAATATTCAAGAGTGCAATTCCATTGACATGAGCAAAAACGCTTCCCAGAACCGTCACATAATATTTACATTGTGGGGGGATTTTCTGGCCAGAGTTGCATTGTGCCGTCGCAGCAAGTGTGCCAGGCTGATGCAACAAGTGAACAAAAGAACAGTGAAAACATAGACCGCACCCCTATCAACAAGCTACCGGGTCTACGGCCGAACCGTTTGTTTCCTTTGTTCGCATTCGAACAGGTGAATGCCTTGACAACAAAATAGGAAATTCAAGTCCGACAGTGACCAGTGTAAGCTACAGGTGCCTGCGTGCACACGAATAAACACAGAAACTTGTCCGACTGGCAAGGAGGCCCTCTCACGCGAGGCACCAAAGTGTGGAGCGGGGCCTCACACGCAGGCCATGATGTCAGAGGAAATCTTTAAGTGAGGCAATTTATAATCTGTGTGTATGTGACATCGGATGCCCCCTGGCCGGTCCAATTAGGTGCTGACAGCAGCGGCGAGATGGATAGCGGTCCTTGGGGGAACACGGAAAGTCTGAGCAAGACAGAGAGAGAATGAAAGAAAATAAAAGATGGGCCGGAAAAGAGAGAGATACAGAAGGTTTTCAAATTCAGAGCTTTCCTATTGGTTTTCACTGAGGTCCAATGACTACTTCATTTTGCTTTCTAAAGATCAGAAGTCAATTGTGATTATTTTATTCTATTTACAGCATTTTTTACAGTAAGAAAAAAATAATCTGCATATAGTTTTGTGAAACATGAATTATTGTCCATATAACATTTTAACAATTTGCTTTAGTGTAAATAATATAATTAGTGTTGTCAAACGATTAATCGTGATTAATTGCATCCAAAATAAAAGTTTGTGTTTATATAATGTGTACTGTATATTTATTATGTATATATAAATACACACACACATTCATGTATATATTTAACAAAAACATATTTATTATATTTATATATAATATAAAATAATATAATACACATACATGTATATATGTAAGAAATATTTATATGTATACGTGTGTATGTGTGTGTATATATATATATATATATATATATATATATATATATATATATATATACTGTGTGTGTGTGTGTGTGTGTGTGTGTGTATATATATATATATATACACACACACACACACACACACACACAGTACACACATATATTATGTAAACACAAACTTTTATTTTGGATGTGATTAATCGCGATTATTCGTTTGACAACTCTAAATTAATCTAATCTGATTAATATAATATAATATAATATAATATCTTCAGGCAACAAAATCTGGCATGTGAACCAGGCTTGAGAGGTGCATTCGCACTTGTTAAACTGCACCGACATTAACCAACAAGCACAAATGCTGTGTATAAACTCAATGACCTCAGTCTGATAAAGATGTTTGGAAACTTTATCTGGAAGACACTGTGCAGAAGGTGTGTATGAAACTTCTCCAGGTTTGGTAAAAGTGTTCTTGTTCTACAAAGCCTTCTTCATATCAGAAGAAAGGAGACAGCCGAAGACTTGAAGCATATTTGATATTGGGCTAATAATTACTGCAAGATAAAAAACAGATCAACAACTTGCCATCATGCAGAATGATAACGGCACTGGTAAACTATACAAAGCCAAACATTCTCCTGAAAGAATAAAAGCACACTAGCCGAACTGTTTTACTACATGTGGCATTGCATTAAAAATACATTCGATGAGGGTGACTTTACAGAAGCAAGGCTAGCAATGTTTTTTTTTTTTTATAATGATTGGTTGTTATTTAGTTGTATGAGTGTTTACTAGTTCATTGCTTTCTGGCCCAAGTCCCTCCTTCAATGTAAGTCTATCCCCTGGTTTTAGAGACAAGGCTTAAGTCTAGTCCCAGACTTAACTGCACTATTGAGCTGAACTGAAAACATCTTCCACTAACATATCTTAAAATATATCAGTGACAATGTTTGGTCTCAAGATGCACACCAGTAATGTGTTTTTCTAAGGCATGATTATAAAAGCTAGTTAAATGTCCAAATTTAACTAAGGCATAATCATGGCTATGTAATCAAGGGATAGTTCACCCAAAAATGAAAATTATCCCATGATTTACTCACTTTCAAGCCATCCTAGGTGTATATCTTCTTTCAGACGAACACAATCAGAGATATATTTAAAAAATATCCTTAGTCCTCCAAGGTTTATAATGGTTGTGAATGGGGGCCCACGTTTTGAAGACAAAAATAATGCATCCATCCATAAAAAAAAAAAAAAGTAATCCATATGACTCCAGTGGGTTAATAAAGGCCTTCTGAAGTGAAGCAATGCGTTTTTGTAAGAAAAATATCCCTATATAAACTTTATAAATTCAAATAACTAGCTTCAGGCGGACGACCATACTCAGAATGCGCAAGTCAATTTGCAGCGGAAGAGTATCCTTTGACCTGACGCACAACGTAATGACGAACGCGGAAGCGCAGCGGATAGAGCTAAACAAATCATAAACGATAGTCGAATTGCCCGTCCTGCATTCGGTTGTCTGCTGGAAACCAGTTATTTGAATTTAAAAAGTTTTAAATATAGATATTTTTCCTAAAAAAAGCCTTTGTTAACCCACTGGAGTCATATGGATTTTTTTTTTATGAATGGATGCATTATTTTTGACTTCAAAACGCGATTGTGTTCATCTGAAATAAGATACACCTAGGATGGCTTGAGGGTGAGTAAATCATGGGATAATTTTCATTTTTGGGTGAACTATCCCTTTAATCTAAGCCCTGTCTGTGAAACTGGGCCTACATATTTTATTGTCCACCTGGTGAAAATCTTAAGTCTAATCACTTAAAATAGTAGCACACCCAAAACAAGAAACAAAGCCAGTCAAATTGCACAACAAGCCACAAAATTTGAGACTTCATTCATGTCCATACCCTCTTCCAAGCATGAGCAAAACAACCAAATTATAGACAATGGAAACAGGAGATGTCAAGGGCTTCAAGAAAGACTTTCCCTCCACTCTGAGGGTTAAATAAGTGCAGTATTTGACATGAAGCAGTGACATCATCCTCTCACCCCCAAACCTGACGGCTCCCTACAGATGTTTCCAGCCGTGGGCTGCTGTTATATGAGCTTAACTAAACATTACAGTCAGTCTTCAGCTTTCAGCAGTCAGTGCTTCAGCAGGTGCGTCCTCCCAACCCACCAAACATCTACACAGCCCTTTTACATTGCACAGATATCGGTTTTTGCTTTTTATCTGATATTAGTTATGCTGCGGTTAGAAATTGTGATGAATCTTACACTTATATAAGAAAAAAAAAATTCTACCTAGCAAACTAATCACAGCTGCATTTATGGCCTTCCCAGCATGCAGTTTGAAATGACATCACCATGATTTCATTCAATTTAGTCCAATACTATCCCTCAGGAGAGCAATAGTGTAGTAGAATTGGCCATGATTACTTGTTCGCTAATAGACGACATTGTGTGTTCTGTGATTTATATTATGTGCTAAAACAATGGGAGTTCATTCATATTGTCCTGCCAGATAAAATCTGGCATGAGACATGTGTTACTTCAACATCTGTTGACCTTAAATTTGGACACAGGAAATGCTGAAACTGAAGTCAATGCTGATAGTTGGGTCAAACATGTGGAAGATAATCAGCGAGCTATTTAATGTTTCACATCTGAGACATGATAATTGGTTAAAACCTCAAATGCAACAACCAAATCTGGAATAATTATCGATCGGAACAAGCTCCCGGTCTGAACCTCTCTCAAGCTGTAATAATAACATTAACTGTCCCGTAAAGCCGTTCACCTTCAACCTCCCATTATCATGCAGCTCGGTGCTCAGACTCCATTTTTCTCCAGAGACGACTGGGGTTAAGTATACAACTCCAGGACACATAAGCATCGCTGCCCCTGAGATAAACTACTGAGAGCGGGGGAGAGCCTGAAAAGGAAAAGATGTCTTCAGAATTAAAAGCAGATATTGGTTTGAAAATAATATTGAGGAAGAAAAAAGATGAAAATGAGTTTGGAGAAGGACGGAGGGAGAGATGGCGCAAAGGAAATAAATCACAGCATGAGACAGCTAAACTCACCCTGCAATTAGAGGTTAACCTCACACTTGTTTTACAAGGGCACCGCTCTTTCATGAAAAGGGCAATGCATATCACCCTCTAGGAGGGATGACTTACTCCCTTCCCTTATTGCCTTCTGATGCAAGTTTTATTAGATTATCATTATATTAGTTTTTGCGAATCAGTTTTATTTAGTGTTGCTTTTTAGTGTAATCACACACTGTAAAGAGGATCAAAGCACTCAAAAAGAAAAAAAAAAAGAAAAAAACTGTTCGGGTGAGTGTGAACGTTTTAGTTCGTTTTTGCTCAGAGGCATATTCAAGCTCAGGTCACAGGTCTGTGGGCCAGCAGAGGGACAAGACCCCCTCCCCACCCCCATCCCAGCCCTTCTTTCTCTCTGGGTCCCCAGCCAGACCGGCGGCCCTTATTGAAACCACATGTGAGGGGCTGAGATGGTTTTCTGCTCGGATTGAGGCAAACATGCAGAAAATTGTGGGAAGCAAACATAACCCCAAGACCTAGCGAGATATACTAATTAAAATAACCTAACCAGCAATCAGAACGTGCACACAAACCCACAGCGACAGAGTTACTGTTAAAATAAATAAATACAGTAAAAACTTGCTTCTCTGAACATCAAAAGTCCCCTAGGAAGAAAAAAAAAAGTCTCATTTGACTTACTTCATACAATCATTTACATACAGTATCAGGGGTTTTGAATTGGTGTCCAGGGATCCTCAGGGCAGACACAAAGGGGTCATCAGAAAATTTGAGAGAAAAAATAGTGTAAAAAAAGAACTATTGTGAAAATATTATTACAATTTAAATAGCTGTTTCTAATTTAATCTACTTTAAAAATGCAATTTATTCCTGGCAAAACTGAATTTTCAGCAGCCATTCCAGCCTTTAGTATCACATGATCCTTCAGAAATCATTCTAATATGCTGATTTGGTGCTCAAGACATTTCTTCTTAATATAAATGTTGAAATCAGTTGTGCCACCTAATATTTTTGTATAAATCATTTTGCGGAATAGAAAGTTCAAAAGAACAGTATTTATTTGGAACAAAAAACTTTTGTAACAATGTCAATTTTGATCAAGTTATTGCGTCCTTGCTGAATAAGAATATTAACTTCTTTCCAGAACAATACTTATAAATAAAATGTATTTATTAGAAATGTCTTAAGATATTACACAATAAAAAAATCTATTTATTCTACTGACAGACAGTATGGAATTTTAAAAAATAAATAAATAAATTGAAGGTATTTGAATTATATATCTGAATTGATTTAAAAATGTTTCTCTTCAGGGTTATAATAGCAGGTGGGAAAAAAACACGTCAACTTAAAAGTATTTGCCAGATAATATTTTATAAAATTATTTAGGCTTTTGTCCACTGACAATATATGACAACATTTATATGCAAAGTCCTACATCACTCAGCATATATGGGACTTTACAAACAAACAAAATGATTTATGCATTTCAAAACGCATCACTAGATTCATCGTTGTGCATTTTCTGCCATTTCAAAAGCAATCCTATTGACTTGTATCGCAATATTAGGGCCCTATGATTTCCGCGATGCAGAAAGCGTGGACGGAATCGCAAAATCCAGTCATAAAAATGGAATTTACTATATAACACGAAATGTCACGGAATTTGTCACATTTTTGATGAATAAGTAAAAAGTAGAAAAGTACACTTAAATCAAATCGCGATATACACTAATGTCTGTGAATATTAAACTGCAAAAAGACTATTTAAATATAAATTCATGTTCTGTGTGTCTCTGTGTGAATGAATGGCACAGACGTGCGGTTTCATTTACCACACATACACTGAGGAACGCGTGACGCTCGTGGTGTTTTCAGTCTCTGTTGCCTCACTATATGAGGACATGAATGCATGAATTCATCTCCCAAGCCACTCTGAGAGTCACTTCATGAGCATTTTACCGTTTCATTTGAAAAAAAAATATCGTCATATCATAAACACAAGTCTTCATGGCAACACGTCAAAATAAAAGTTTGGATTAACTTAAATTGTGATAGAAATATATTACTGTTGTACAGTAGAATTTAGCTACATATCAATGTAAAAATACTAAAATTAATAATGATAAATTATTAATTAAACTATTTTTAAGGAATAATCACAATTTGTCTTCCATATTTTAAAAGTAAAGCTCTGTTATGCAGCACTTTGTTTGACAAGTTTGTTTAATGTCATATGATTAAAAGATAAATTAATTATCTTACACTATTCAATTGATGAAAAATTAAAATACACAACACAGAATTTCTGAAAAAACAAAACATTTCATAGATATTAACTTTTTTTTTTTTTTTGTTATAAATGTTGTTGTTTTTATTAATTAAATTAATTACACATGCTTTTTTGATTATTACAATTTAATTAAACCGTTAAAATGGAATCCAGAAAATAGAATTTGGTAAAAAAAATTAAATAAATAATAATTTTGAGAAAAAAATAAAACATATTTCATAGGGCCCTAAAAACATGCAATTTTTGTTAAACTTTTAATAAATTGTTAAATTGTACGAGTTTCATGATTTCAATTAATTAGACATGCTTTTGATTACTAAAATTTAATTTAACCATTAAAATGAATACCAAAAAAAATTAAAACGGAAAAAAATGGAATTTTGAAAAAAATAAAAATCACATATCATGAGGCTAAGTGATACTTAGACTTACTTTAAACGCACTCAAAATCAGTGATCAGATGACTGTATCCATGCGATATAAAAAGCTAAGATTGAGTGATTATTTCTGACTGAAGCGTCACAGCTGTCCGTAACTCACGAAATTCAGCACATGTGGATGTTTGAAATCTTGCTGAGTATCAGATGGATAGTAATCATCTGAGTAAAGCAGTCTAAATATCTATCGACAAAACTATTATGCACTTGAGCTGACTTGGTTGATCGGTATGACACTGGACAGAAATATCAACATTTCAATCCGTTGATTGAAATGTTGGGTCCCATAGGGTCCCATTCCAGAAAGCTTGCCTAGAGTCTTGTGTCTTGCGTTTGTTACGCTATCAGTGAGAGTAACATGCACTGCAGTGGATTGTGGGTAAAAGGATAATTTAACAGTAGTGCTAGGCAGGAGTCCCAGCATGAGATATGATGCTAAAAAATGACAGATTGAAGTCTAGCAGGAATGGGAGTCTGAACTGCACACCAACAACATGAACAATAAATCAATCTCTGTATATGCGCTGCTACCTGAAGTGTTCATGAGTGTGTGTGTGTGAACCAGGACTTTTCTACACATGGAAAGGTCTGTATCCAATTCAAATCCTCAGGAAAACCTAGACAAATGAAGTGTCCTGTTCAGCGCTCTCACATAAGAGGATTCCTCTAATGCTGATCAACAGCCTTGTGAGAAGACCCGCCAAAAACAGTCCCTCGGAGAGAGGAAATAGTGGACAAGACTCATACAGAGTCTACTCATCACACACACCCAAAACCTCTCTACACCTTGGCCCAAACATCTCTACACTACATCAGCACCATCTGCAAACCAGACAGAATTCTCCTTGGGTCATTTTGTTTAATCTGCAAATAGTCTCACGTAACCAGACTTCTGACTGTCGACATAAAGTCTGGTCCACACTGAGCCGCCCACTTAGAGAAGATGTCTGACTAACATGTAAAAAACATGCAAAATTATGTTTAAGAGCCTATAATTGGCCACAAGTTAGAGAACAAAACATATATAAATGTACAACAACATTTAAAGGTGTGATTTTCCTGCTACTAAGATTCAAACTATTCAATGCCACAAACTTTGTAAACTTCATCACTAGCTCTTTAGATAAAACCTGTGCATGCCAACTCATATAAAGCCAGCCAATCAGACTTGAGCTTGCCATTTGAGCTTGTACCACTGGATGTAATTTTAATTGGAATAACAGAAGTGGAATTTACTGAATTGCAACTGAAAAAGAAAAAACAAAAACAACAACAACAAAACAATGTAACAAAACATAGGAATTACATCCGTCTAACACCGTACCAAACACTTACGAAACAAAATATAATTAAATTATATCATTCATTTTTACAGATTTTGCCTACTTATTAATGACCTCTTTCCCCGCCAGCGTTTTTTTAAAAATTTGCCAGCGACCACCAGTGTTTTTGATCATGCTTTTAAACTAAAAACCCGTTTTATTCTAGTTTCATGCATTCTTTTTTTTAATCAACATGTGAAGATGGGTAAGTTTCATAAAAAAAAAACAACATTTTGGGCAAAAAGCTGAGAAAATTGTGTTTTTGTCAAAGACTACATCCAGATCGGATTCAGAACGATGATCAGAACACAGATGGAGTAGATTGAGTCCACCAACACCCTTAAAGCTTCACAGTCCTATAGCTCGTCCTGGGTCGACATTTCATTTTGTAACATAAGGCAGTTTTGATTTATATGCTGTTTAATGTTGATGGTCGAGTTATTTTACATATGCATATGATTACATATGAGATTGCTTGTTTCTGCGTCTTCTTCGCATGAGCTTTGATCAGGAGATTCAGTACTCTTTCAGAAGATGTGTCATATCACCCCCTAGCGTATAACAGTGAAAACACACGTATAGCTGTTTGCCGGGGAAGCGTTATCTCACAAATAAAAGAAAATTCCATGTTTGCCGGGGAGAGAGTTAAGTTTTATATATTTTAATATAAGTTAAATAATGTCAAACAAATACAGTAATCAAAACCATTTTAAGTTTGTCAAACAATACCATGTCCTCCACATTGTTTTCGGTTAACTTTATAAAAATAAATACTGACTATTTAAATAATTTTACTCAATATATATGCATGTTTGGCTCCATTTTGAAAAATTTTGGGTAAATTTGAATATTCTGGGAAATTAATGGAAAATTATTATGAAAAATATTTTGTTAAAAATTCTTATAGCTATGCTTAAATTTAATTGCAGCATTTCAAACACTACTAATACAGTGTTTAAATTACTTTATAATTTAGGTTATTAACATTATTAAAGGTACGCTTTGTAACTTTTGGCCCTCTAGCAGATAAAAACAAAACAAAAACAAAAAAAACATGCATTTTGCGGAAGAACATAGTTTTGGTTGTGTTTCGGCTCTGTGACTATGTGGATGAATATGACCCTTCACAATAGATGACGCTTTATAATGAACTCTGTTAGAGAGCTTCATAGTGTATGGGAATTTATCTGTTCAATAAAATACCTTACTCACTTGTTGAGTAATAAAGCCACCATCTCCACGTTGCTTTTACAACATTTCAAATCCCTCAGTTCTCTCCATGTCCGAAAAGCCAAGTCAATGTTGATTCTTGTTTTATTATCTCGTTTTGCTAGCAGACTCTCCTCTGTTTGGTGTTTGTTTAAAACGGATGATTCCCCGAGATTCAAGATTTAGCTTGCTCCATGTCAACCTTTCTTGCTCATTGTGACAGCTAACTTATGCCACTCCCACACCATACACGAGTCAAAGGAAGTTACATAGTGTACCTTTAATATCACCTAATATTTCTGGAAGTACTGTTTTCTGGATAATATTAATGGGTAAAACTATTTGTGTTTTTTTGTTTTAATTCAACTTCCTGTAATTTCAATTCAAATTCTAATTCCACATCCTGTTTGCTACCTCAGTTCAAATTGTGTAAATAAGTTTAATTGAAAAGGCATTTTCTATTCAGTTGTGAATGGTGCTGAAACCTGGCAGCTGTCATTAAGTCAGCTGAATGTGTGAGAGTGTCATCAGTGGTGTAGATATGGAACATGAGGTTCATTGCCGCAGTGGGAGCTGGATTAGCAGTTTAGTTTGAGGTTTGGAGAGAGCTGGAACTTTTTTCTCACCAACAGCCTCAGCAACAGCTGGTCTGCCGCGTCACGGTTGACATGCAACCCACCATGCCAGCACCAGCCCTCGTTAATACACAGCCAGTATATGGGAACAGCACTTTTATCCTGACACCACATTCTTCAAAACTCTCACATTTCAGCTGGAGGCACGATGTGCTCAGGTGGAGGATAGAAACGAAGCCTTCGTGCCTTCACACGTGTGCTATAAATCATTCACTCATACAGTATGTGCCACAGGTAAAATAAACAGAAACTCTGCCAACCAGCCAACTAGCTGAGAGACAATAAATACAAACCAGTATGGATCAACGCTAACACACATATATACATAATGTGCTCACACACGCACGTCCACACACATCATTGTGAAATATGCTGAGGAATGTGCATGGCAAGCATGTTTAATGTCTGCTAATCAGATCAAATAAAGACAATAAAAAGGATCACAGAGTAATGAGGCAGGGCTAACGAACTGGATGGCTGAACTCTGAAAATATCTGATTGAAGTTATATTAAATCCAGCCCTGATGAATAAAGTTTAACCCTGAGAGACCCACTGCAGTATAGCTAAAGTTGCCTAAAGCAATTAGATAACTATTTTTCACCAAATTAAGCAGCAGCCATTACTCCATTCATCAGTGTCACATGATCCTTCAGAAATCATTCTAATATGCTGATTTGGTGCTTTAGAAACATTTCTTAATATTATAAAATTTGAAAATGGTTATGCTGCTGTAATATTGAGTCAACAGTCATTCATAAATCATAGACTAATTACAAATGAGTTTCAACAGAACTTGACCTTTAGGCAGTGTAATAGAGCTGTTCTGACATTAACATATCCAAAATGTCCAAAATATTTAAAAGCCTCTTCGTGACCTGCAATATTATTGCTGGATTTCTGAGGGTTGAATAATTTACAGCCCCCGTTTAAAGGGACTTTGTTGAAAGGGTCAAAATAACATTGTCATTCTCAGTTTATAAAAGATTGGAAATGACAGTTAAAAGTTAAATGAAGAGACCAAAGTACTGTGAAAAATTAACAGGAAATTGATTGAAGAATAAATCCACCAGACAAGAATAAAGAAACCGCACACCTCTGCCTCTTATCCTCTCTTTGCTTGCGTTATAAAGCAGAGAGAAGCGAATCCACACTGAACAGAAGGTCAAACATACACCCGTCCACCTGTTAGCTACACAGTCCACTGTGACCAATGAACAACAGCAACATAAACACAGGGATAAGTCAGACAAATTGATCTCGGGCAGGTCCAAGACCTCTGGGGCTCTTTGGCTTCAGTGTCAACTAGAGATCAGAAGAAGGTGGAGCGAGAATGAGAGGAAAGAAACTGAGAAGAATTTGATTTAATTTGATAAGAAATGTGTTTAGCTTTCTGTCAAACACTGACACAATGCAATAAAAAAGAATGAAGGTAAATACACTCTGACAAATCCACTTCAGCATAACAATATTCTGGAAAATGCATTTACTTTAACTAAACAGTTTCAAAACTTCACTTCAGCTAGTATTCTTCCAGAATCCTGTTATCTTCTATCTATGCCACTGGTTTTCAATCAGGTCTCAGCAAAGTTCTAATGGGGCCACAGAAAGACTTAAAATGAATTAAATTTAGTCATATTAATATTATTTTAACACTGTTGAAAGTGGATCGGGACTGAGCACTACAACACACTTGTAGCCAATCAGCAGTAGGGGGCGTAAACGCTCATGATGGGGGAGGAAAGAACTACGAAATAAAATGTCTATCGTTAGAGATTTTGCTATACCGTATATATATATCGTAGTATGCAAACATATTGCACTATTGACACTTCAGAGTGATGAAATGCATGAATGAGAATATAAAGAGCGGGACGTGCTTGATGTTAAAAGAGTTATAAGCACAATATATCCTGAAAAGGAACTCGGTGCAGCGCTCATGCTGACTGGCACACTGCCAAAGTGCACGCATGAAACCTGCCTCTCTCAGAAGGCGATCGTGAATTAGAGACGTCCTCGATGTTAAAGTGTATTAAGCACAATAAGTAGGGGTGGGGGATAAACTGGACAATCGACTCTGTCAAGTTTACGCTCATGTGAGGTTGCTATGCTGCACGGTCACGAAACATTATAATTTGCATGAGTTTTTAAGCATTGCGGTTTAAAAACAAGTGGTTTTAAACCGTTTAAGTGCAATTAGCAGCGAAAGACAACTCATTTCAGCATATGCATGCGCTCTCTTAGAGACTCTTTCTCAGCGCCGTCTGAGAGACGCACGACATAAAGCCGCTGCTCATAGAGCGCGTGAGGACTGAACTGAGTGCTTTTTGACACCTAATTGGGCTTGAACAGTTAAATACACATACCTATGTGCCAAAGTGACCACGTATTTGCAAGTAAACAGAGCCATTTATGTCTTAAGTGAAGGTACAGATGAGAAAGACAAGGCTCAAGTTAATGGATCGGTGCAGTCAGTCTTAAAGAGACAGCATCCAAATTTACCTGCTGTCATTATTAATGCTATATTTAAACAACAAAAAAAAGAGAGAACTTGCTTGCTTTTGTAACTTTAATAAGAATAAATGTATATTTAATTTACACAGTAAAGACTATGCATTGTTTTTTATACCTTTGATTACTTTATACATTTTCTAGTGCTTGAAGTTTTTTCATGTAGTTCTATTTTGTCTGTCTTTTATCTATTGTAGTTTGTTTTCTTTGCTCTTTCTTTATCACAGTTTATTTGTCTTCAGTAAGCTTGAGAGTTTTTTAGGTTAGTATTAATTTTTTTAATTATATTGAAATTGATGATAATTATGAAATTTTTAATGATATGGAAAATGTTGATATCATAAAAATCTTATTTAAAGCAAGAATAACTTTATCGTGATATATATCGTTATTGTGATATAAAAGTACTCATATCGTGATATAAGATTGTGGTCATATTGCCCAGCCCTAGCTGGTGGCTAACAACAAATTCTGGCTTGTACAGTACTCTTGTTCAGTTTTTATTCTTCCTTCATGTTGGTTCATCAACGCTGCTATATTTTTGCATTGCTTCAGCTATGATAAAGAGACATCCACTCCTGCATTGTGTGTTCAAGTATTTTGGGGGTGGAGCAATGAAGGAAGGGGTTTGTTTGTTTGGGTTCATTTCAAATATCAAAAGTGTTTCTCAGAAATCACTTAAGATTAGGGCTGGACGATAAAACGATAATTATCGCAATATAATATTCCATGACAAAATTCTAACAAAAGATTGCTAAATGTTCGATACAATGTTTATGTGGCAAAAGGGGAATGAAAAAGCTTTAACAGCGCCACACGGACCATTTATCAGCTCAGCTCAAGCACAGCGATGTATTTACTCATTGTCTTAATCGCGCGACCACTAAACAGTGCTGTGAGATCAAAAAGCACTTGAATTCTGTGAAGAAATCAAATGTCTCTGTGATTTTAACTAGTTTAAAGACATATGAAACAGCGCTGACATTCTACACAGCACTGACGAGGATAACAGGAGAAGCATTGTGCCATGAACATTCCAGTTAGAATGCTTTTCAATCTACAAATCACCAACATTTACCATGGATTTACTGTAGTAACACTAACTGCATGATGGTACTGTGAAGAAAGTATTTTCGTTATTATTAAGCTATAGCATTTGTGCATTTGTATTTATACTAAATGTATTTAGGCTACTGTTTTTCATAACAAATACTACAGAAACCATATAGTTACATTTAACAATGGTAGTGACATGCTATATGTGTGGTTTTACCTATGGTTATCACAATCTAAATGTACGATACTACGGATGATTAACTGTCTGGTTTCACCAACTTTTACTCAGGAGCAAAAATCTGCCTTTAAACTTGAAAGAAATAAAGATTTGATGTTTATCGTGATAATTATCGATATCGACTGACATGAAAAATTTTAAATCACAATAACTTTTTTGGCCCTTTTTTATCATCCTGCCCTACTTAAGATCAGTGTCTGAATCTGAGCAAATGCTGAGGGAAAAAACATTTTTGGATATCTCGGCAAAAACTAATGCAGAAACTGACAAGAGCGCGGCTCAAGGCGTAGGTGTTTCATAACTACATTCTTACAAGGTTGCCAGTTCTCCTCTCCTCCCCTTCTCTCCACTCTCACATCTGTGCTGATATACAAAGAGTACTGTCAGATGGTAACCAACAGTACTGTGAGCTGTATCTCCAATAGCACTCTTCTTCTGTCTGTCTGCCTCTCTCATTCTCACGCTCTCTCTCGGGCGTGTGTCACGGACCATGAGAAAGTGCTATGATCAGATCCCTCCGTCAACATGACAGAAACATTTTTAACAAATTCCATATTATTCATTTTTAATACTACTGTTTCACTGCAGCAAATAGACCAAGATACATAAGGACAGGTTACAAAAGTGTCAGCCAGAGAAAATGGTTTTATCTTCAAATCAGCTTTTATAAAGTTAAAGTTGTGCTCTTTGATGTTCCTAGTAATCTGAGGGCTGTGGTCTTTTTTCAGCTTTCATGCAGATGGTTATCAGATTTGTCCAAATCCTGTTATGCCCTCTAGTGGATGAAACCATGATACACTCTATAAGATAAGATTAAACTTATGACTGGTGTTATTTTTTTTTACTGAAAATCCTTTCCTGTTAACAATTTTTAACTGGACAACTTCAGAACCGGATAATTCAGAATTATTTAAGATGAGCCGCCTGAAAATAATTCATTCACGAATTGGACTTTTCTCAAACATTCAAGAACTTACCAAAGCTACAGAGAGCTGCAATCGGTCAGATATTTATTGAATAATGATTTTTATTTTGGCTTGTTCCCCACACAAAGCTATTGAATGGCTTCAGAAGACTTGTAATATATTGAATGAGTCTTATGAACCAATTTTACGATATTTTTATGACAGCCACAGTCCTTCTAATATTGAAAACAGTGGCCAATAGTCAGGGAGTTCATGTTCACAGAAGAAAGTAAATCATATTACAACATGATGGTGGGTAAATAATGACAGAATTTTCATTTTTGGTAGGCTCAAGTTGAGGAAACTACAAATTTTAAGAATAATGGCTAAAATATACTACCACTCAAAAGTTTTCTGTCAGTAAGATTTTTTTTTAAAAATGAATATTTTTGTTCAGCAAGGAAGCATTAAATTGATCAAAAGTGAAAGTAAGGACATTTACAATAATATGTGTGTGTGTGTGTGTGTGTGTATTTTATATATATAAAAAACCGAAAAACCGATATCGTGTTAATTAAGGGTGTGACGATATACCGCGATAACCGTAATATTTAAAATGAATAATACACATGATAATAAGACACATAAATAATCCAGCGCCAATACCTGGTTGACATCCCAAAGAACAATAGGTGGCGGTATTGCACCTTAACGCTGCAATGTGACATAAAACAGAAGAAGATGCAGCGCGCACAGCTGCTACTGCCGTGCAAAATCATGTCTTCTGATAAGACGGAGGAGATTCTCTATACAGCAGAGCACGTGAGCGAAAACATTTTTAGTCTCATATTTATCTTTAAATATTATAATGTTATTTTTTAATTTCATCTATGTTGATTATGAAAAGTGAACAGCACGAGTAACATAGGATAGCTACATCATAAGATGCGCAATATATCGGGAGACATGGAGTGGGTCAGACATGATTTTGACCACTTTATTAAGTTTTGTTTTGTAGAAAGCCTTTCGTTAAAGTGATTTTCGTTTTTTTTATAAATTGTATCTTAATTTTAATCAGTGTTTCATCAACCAATTGCCTGGATTTAATAAATAAGAAGCAAATATAGCAGACAATATAATGGAGGCGCCGGCGCGATCACTTGCACGTGATAAATGAACCAAAACTCAGTGTATAGGCTACTTGCCTCATAGACATGAGAAATATATCTATAGAAAGATTGAAACGTCTAGGCCTACTTTTAAACGAAACAATTCGAAATGAAAAGAAACAGGTTACATACGTAATCCGTTTGAAATGTGCATTTAAAATGCAGATAGAGACATTTTGAATGATTTAAGACACCATTTTGACAGTATATGGTTTGTCTGTGTTTAAGCCATCTTGGTTATTTTCGTAAGGATAATGTATATTTATAATGCTATGCTAATCTACATGGCCTTTATCACTGTATAGAATACTATAAAAATAATATAATTCCTGCCTCTAAATAAAATCACATAGCATGGTCTTTAAAATGTACATCAGAAAGTCTTTTCAGTTCTTTGGGATACATTCAGGCAGTGTTTTTTACTCCAGCTTGAAATCAGATAAACTAAATGCTTGTCTTCCTTCATAAAAATTTGCTAAAGACAGTATGCAAAAAATAAAAATAATTGTGCCTTGTGTTTATCAGTTGTTTATCAGTATCTGATTACCCTTAAGTGTAGTTGTATGCAATGGTGCGATTCATTGGCTTAAAAAAAAAAAAAAAAAAAAAAAAAATATTAAAAAGACAAAATAAAGTAAAATTAATTTGACTGATAACATTGTTTTTTTTTCTTAAAGGTTTCTATAGATATCGCGATATATCGATATTGTGAATTCTTTTGGCCACAATAACCGTGGTGTGAAAAATCTGATATTGTGACAGCCCTAATCTCAAATAAACGCTGTTCTTTTTAAATGTTCTATTTATCAAAGAATCCTGAAAAATTTAAAAATTAAGTATTTTAGAATGATTTCTGAAGGTTCTTGTGGCTGAAGACTGGAGTAATGGCTGCTAAAAATGCAGTTTATTTCTATGTTTCCAAAGTTGAATTCTAAAATATACTCAAATAGAAAACATTTATTTTAAATTGTAGTAATATTTTACAATATTACAATTTATACTGTATTTTTGATCAAATAAATGAACACTTGGTGAACATAAGAGACTTCATTTTTATAAAACTTACCTCTTACCAACCCCAATCTATATTTTTTTAGTCACAAAAGTAATAATCAGATTAAAACCTACTGTTTATTTATATTTACATCATGTCATGCATGCAGGATTCCTTTTTACACCAGCCTTTTTGTTTTTCATTTAACTGCTTGCCATCCTCTCTCTCTCTCTTCTACATGATCAACTTGCGCATATCGGGCTGTATCTCATCACAACCTCTTGTCCGGGGTTCTTTAATGAATCTGCATAATGGAGAAGACCCCAATTAAATCCTTGCGCAAGGAGGACTCGGCATCCAGGGTAAACAAACTTACCCTGACAGGGTTGCAGCGCTGGATAAGATAGCGGGCCGAGAAAATGAATTAGCTTCCTGACACACGTCAAAGCCAATCCCAAGAAAGAAGCGGGGCACCTCTCGGCACCTCTATTTTATCTGGCCCTTGGTATTCCGCCTGAGCCGCCCGCTTGCATCCAAAATGTATTCATTTATTCAGAAGCCCTTGGAGAAATCAGAAAAAGCTTGTTGTTCTTTTTTCTTTATGTCCAGATGGAGTTTGCGTGAATAACGGGAGTTAAGTGAGGCGGAAAATAAGTACAAGATCGCCCGGCAGTGAAAGACGATATCACCTCACGAAAAAATGAGTGTCACCTTCATGCAGACAAGTTTTCTTTGATTTCGAATATTTCCCTCCTTTTATCTTCGTCTTCGTGACATGGAGGAGAAAATAAATTTGGAAAACAAATGAAAAAATATGAGCTTTGCCTGAACTCAATAAGCATTATCATGCAATGCAGGTGTGCGAGGAAGCAGATGATTAATCAAAGAGAGTAAGAGATCCATTTTTTTTTTTTTAAAGCATCTTCTCTTGAGTCGGAGGGCTACGGTGTGTTTCACCTTGTGGTTCCTCTGCCTGCTGCTTGTTCCATTGCTAATTAGTTTAATAAGCTAAATAAATTGTTAATACAAAAAAAAGATACTTTAATGAGCAAACAGAAATTCACAACAAAAAAGAAAGGGGTCAAAATCTTGCTTAAAGGGATATCACCATGTCGTTCCAAACCGTACTTTCTTCAGTGGAACACACACAAAACTTCCGTATGATGAAAGTAAGTGAGGTTAAAAACAACACTGGATTCTTTAACTTTCATTGTATGGACAAAAAAAGAAAAGAAAAGAAAAGACTGAGGTTAGAAATTACAGTAACACTTTACAATAAGGTCTCATTTGTTAACATTAGATAATGCATTAACTTAAATGAGATAACAATAAGCAATATATTTGTTACAGTTTTTATTAATCTTTGTTAATGTTAGTTAATAAAAATACAATCATTCATTGTTTGTTCACAGTGCATTAAATCAATGTTAACTAATACAGCGTTTGATCGTCTGGCGGAAGCTAGTTATTTTAGTTTATAAAGTTTTAAATATGTATATTTTTCTTCCAAAATGCATCGTTTCGCTTCAGAAGGCCTTTATTAAGCATAAAGCTGGAGCCATATGGATTAAATTTATGATGGATGGGTGCACTTTTTTTGGGCTTCAAAACAGCCCCCGTTCACTACCAATAAAAAGCTTGGACGAGGATATTTTTAAATATATCTCCGATTATAATTTTCATTTTTGAGTAGGGCTCCCCTCGACTAAAGATTTTTCTGGTCGACTAGTAGTCATTCTATATGCACGCCTATAGGCATAATCCGTATGAAACGTATTCTATAGATTCTAATCTATATAAATATGTATCTATATATCTATATCTATATATATAGAGATATATATATACATAGAGATATATATATATATATATATATTTCGTGTCTGTGAGGCAAGTTTACATGGAGTTTCAGTTCTTTTTTTTTTCTTTTTTGGCACACAAGTTCACACAGAGAGATGGCAGAAAGCTCACCTTGTTTGCTTTCAATATTTTACAAAAGCACAACATTTTGTTATTGTGAGTGCACACAAATAAAAGTAGACTCTTCACAGATTCAAAAGATGTATTACTCTTATCTGTATGACCAAAAATGACGGAGTGCAAGTGATCGTGCCACCACCTCCATGTTAGCCGTCATGCAGTAAGAGTGCTACTATTTAGCTTTCACACTCTGCACTTGAATAGGCCACATCTATCTACGTTAACGTTAAAGCGAGTGGCCATATAAAGTTGCTACTACTTACATGTTTCAGATGATAAGCCATATTTGAGGTTGATAAATGATAGGCAAGCATTTGGATGTCCTGCCCGATGTACTGTATTTACCACATAGAACAGCTGTTAACTGTCACAGACTGCGTGACTTTGCCACTGCCGGTGGATTTTTTCCCCCATGTGACTAAGCGACTCTTCTCGTCGACTAACAGTTAGTCGACTGTTAGGGGGCAGCCATATTTTTGGGTTAAATGATCCTTTAATAAATGCTGTAAAAGTATTGTTCATTCTCATTTCATAATAACTAAATTAGTTAACTAATGTTGTTATCTATTGAAACCGTTTTGTAAAGTGTTACCGAAATTACATGAGGGTAAGTAAATGATGACAATTTTTTTTAGGACTTTTGGTCACTGTATATAAGGTGTACCTACTATGTACTTACTGTACATAAAAAATACAATGCACTTTTAAATGTTAGCACATAGTTAAAGACACTTAATGTAAAGTGGGACCTGTCCCTTTAAGAGATATTCAAATCAAATGCCAATACAATAGCATTTCTATAATTATGTAAAATAATTGAGTACTTTATTGTGTATACAGAAAACCAGCCTACCTCCCTAAGTACTGTGCTGCCATAACCTCTGTATAACCCTCTGAAACCCTGCAATGACAAATCAAAAAGGGTTGTCATCTCTGTGCAAACAAAAAGACATGGCATTTTCATGACTGATTGCTTTACAAAACAACTTATTTAACAGTCAATCCACCCGTTCATCTGTGTTTAACATGACAGCTCAAGTGAACTCAAGTGCATTGTTCACTGTAAGTCAAGCTGACGATATACGCGCACCTCTTCTTGTAGTGTATTCAGCAGCACCCGGTAGGTATTGAGGGAGGGATTGGCCTGTGTTCTCTGCTTTACCACTTCAGTCGGCACCCGAATCAGACAGGCGACCTGTGTAAGAGGAAGAGAACACTCATCAACACGTCAAATAGTACTGTTCACACAAAAAGATAAAAAAAAAAATACTCAAGAACACTGCACAATATAGCTGTTTGAAAACAGGAAATAAAATAACAAATTCATAGTTTAAGAGAAGATTTATATTTAAAACAACAAAAACAGATTTATTTATTTATTTATTTTTTTTTAAAAGGTAAGATTTCCAAACCAAGCACTTGAATAAAAAAAAAGATAAAAATATATATAAAATTATTATAACATTTGTTTAAGAATTAAGTTTTAAATTAAAAATGGGAGACTTTAGTTAAAGCACCAAAGGTGATGTCCTGAAAGGATATTTGTTTTTAATGACCATACAAGCTTGATTAAACCATAAAAATATGGGGAAAATGTTTTATATTTTTTTAAATATTTAAAATATGAGGGAAGAACAAAACACTAAACTTGGCTAATTGCAAACCACAGCTACAGGTTTTATTGAAAAAATAAAAAAAATAAAAATAAAATGCATAGCATACATTGTCTACAACTTAATCAGTTATTAATATTTCATTGGTTCTCTCTTGTTTAGAGAGAGAGAGACTCTATTTTCTTTTACAGACTTTTTTCTAATGTTTACCCCCCAGTAAGACAAAAATCCTTATTAAGAATATGATTTCAGAAAATATAACAACTAACTGTCAAATGTGGCTACTGGTCATTTGCACTTATTAGAATAACACAGCTCACCATTAACACAGTTACACGAAAATTGACTAACCATTCATTATTTAATATGTTCATGTGACTTAATAAACAACCCATTACCAATGACTAATAAATGTCCACGTATCATAAAAGTCACAAAAACGCCGTTTTTCTCAAACGCGCGCGCGCGCACACACAACAGCTGAAATGGCGACCCAGTCAATTCCAGCAAACATGCTTTGTCGATAGCTGAAGTGTGGCATTATTCAAGCTCATTCTTCACGGCCGCATCCACCTCTAAACTACACTTGTGGTGCATTACTTCTGATCCTCTCCATGCTGGGGGCGGAAATACCAGGGCGAACCGAGGATGGAAAGCAATCTCCGCAACCACGGGGAGTTTCACCGGGCCCCCCACGAGACCTCCAGGCTCACACTGGATCTGTGGTGCTAGAAGTAATCTCTTCTGAATGACAGAGCGGGCGTGGGGTGCTACTATGAGAGAGGTTAGGACTACTGTGAGCCCAGCTGACAGCGTACAGGCACAGTGTGTGTGAACAAGCTACGGTAGTTTGCGCTCTAGATGAGTCTGGCAGGCGGCAGAGCATCACACTGAAGTTGCCGAATGAATGGCCACTTGGCTTACAGAAAACAGCATGCAAGACTTTGCGGTATGGCATGACACAATTGTGCTAGATCCAGCTGAGGGAATCTGTAATTGTTATTTCCATTGAGAAAAATAAGATAAGTGGGTAGGCTTCGAATTTTAAACAAGCCAAAAACGTGTACCAAGAGTGCCATCCAGCGGTGAAATCCGCGACCTGCGACCATCGGTCTCTTAGTGAAACTGACAGGGCCCATTTTACTAAGCTCATTACATTCTCTTTTTGCTGGGCTAACATTTATGAAACACTAAACATCACGTCCCCTCGTGTAATTCTCAAAAGGATCAAAATTACTGCACTAAATAGAGAGGGAAGTGGATATGACAAGTAATTCGTGCAGTAATTGAATTGGTGGGCGCGAGTACGCGCCGCGCAATTTAGTATCATCTCGCAGGGGAGCTGATGGAGGACTGGCGAGAGATTATATCAGATCAATTACCGACATTGTGTATTTCTGGGCAATTTACAGAGCGCAGTGAGGAGGAAAACTAGGCTGAGGACATTTTAAAATAAGTGGATGTCGAAGTCTTTACAGTTTCGCGGTGTTTATGGAAGTACCTGTATGTGACCAGTCAGGCGATTATCGAGGCACTGCCACTGATTTAAAGGCAGTTTTGTACTAATTAACGTCTGGTTTCCTTGTTGGAAAGAGTTGTGAGATACATTTTGTATGTGTGTTTTTGTATTCCCATCACCATTTATCTTTATTTGCGAGTAATTTGGAGGGTGTGGCATTAATTAGTCGCTGCCTCCGATCCAAGCGCGCGCTTCCCATTCCCGCTTTGCGCTTCTGAGGTGGAAAAACAAACCCCTCTGAGGACGAAAGTCTCAATTCCACGGCAACACGACGAACAGGCCAGCAGTCAGCCACGACAGGAAGGTCGGTGAAGAAGCAGGGGCAATTAAAGCGAGGCACATAGCTTATTTTAGCACTGGGTGAATCAGTTCAGGGCCGTTTGTCTTGTCCTCACGCTGTTCTTTACAACACACACACACACACACACACACACACACACACACCTAAAGGGACGAATGAATACACACTGACCATTTGCCTAGGACACTTTAAACAGACTGAAAAAAAAATAGTTTTAGTTCTATTATTTACGAACAATTTTTAAGGTTCATAGAAATCACTATAAAACATGCATTATGCGATAACATCACATAATCAGTTGTTTACGTGTAACAATTATGATTCTAATAGCCTGCCATAAAAATAGATGGTAAAGTCATATATTTTAATGAATAATTTACACTGTAAAAAAAAAAATGTTAGGTGCTGTTTACTTAAATTATGGTAACAATATCACACATAGAAGTTTTTAAGGTTGGATTTCTTTAATGGAATCTACTTGAATAAATCATGTAAAATTTCCTAAATTATTTAGTCTATGACACAATTAATTTAATATTTTTAGTGAAATGTTCTTTTTTAAGTTAACTCAAAAGTGTGTGATTTAGAGTGAATGGAAATGACCCGTTTATATTTGACTTTGAATTATGTTGTACAATTAAAAGACTGTATGCTGCTAGCACAGCACAAGTAAGAAAAACTTGTTATTGCACTGGCAAAAGCAAAGTTATTGTTCACTAAACAAAGCAACATGCTTCAAATTATTAGTACATGAAGTTATTCTCATAACCATTAGCTCTACTCTTCTGCACAATGGTAACGATCAAAACTTCAACATAACAGAAACTCTTTCAAATGTCAAACATAACTGAACATTAAACATTAACATATTTCAACACACATAAAAACACATAAAATATAACTTAATTTCAGTATTTACTCTCTATTTCCAGCCATATGCAAAGCGTGCTGGGAACTAACAATGGTGTCTCTAATTAAAACCGCATAATTGAACTAATTCTCATAAAATAAATAGGTAGCCTTCTTTCCTTATTTTATTAGCTTAGTTGGTTCCTCAATTCAAGCCTCAAAAGTGTCCTTAAAAAATTAAGAAAATGTATCTCTTGGTTTTATTAGTGAAATGTTCTCAATATTTTCTATACAACACTGAACCACAATTTTATTAATAAAATATACACACTATTTTAATTATCACCTTCATTGTTTTAATGAAAATTACAAGACTGATGATTCATTTTTTACAGTATAGTTAAAATGATTTTACATTATAATACATAATAAATTATGAAACTTGTCTATTCAGGGTTATGCCTTTAAAGGCTGTAATGAATTAAAAAAAAAAAAAAACATGCTAGTGTGTTACATCATGTGTTAAAAATTGCATTATTAAAGGTTTAACTGAGAATAGATTGTAATTTGTCATAACTGTGGATAAAATGAAAAGATATAACACTTTAGAATGCATATTATAAGGCATTTGTAATTCATTTTAATAATTTTATGATTTAAATTATCTATACAGCTTCAAGTAAAGTGTTACCAGACGTGTAAAATTTGGTATCAGTAAGATATTTATTTATTTATTTTATTTTTTTATTTTTATTATTATTATTATTATTATTATTATTATTATTTTAAATAAATTGATAGTCTACTTTCCTTCAGCAAGGATGCACTGAATTGATCAAAAGTGAAAATAAAGACATTTATAATGTTACAAAAGATTTCTATTTCAAATAAATACTGTTCTTTTGAACTTTGTATCCTGGAAAAAAAAAAAAAAAAAATATATATATATATATATCATAGTTTCCACAAAAATATGAAGCAGCACAACTATTTTTAACATTGACAATAATAAGAAATGTTTCTTGAGCAGCAAATCAGCATATTAGAATGATTTCTGAAGGACCATGTGACACTAAAGAATAATGATGCTGAAAATTCAGCCATCACAGGAATAAATTACATTGGTAACACTTTACAATAAGGTTCATTAGTTAACATTAATTAATGACATTAGCTAACATGAACTAATAATGAACTGCACTTCTACAGCATTTATTAATCTTAGTTAATGTTAATTTCAACATTTACTAATACATTATTAAAATCTTGTTAACATTAGTTAATGCACTGTGAACTAACATGAACAAACAATGAACAACTGTATTTTCATTAACTAACTTTAACGAAGATTAGTAAATACAGCAACAAATGTATTGCTCATGGTTCATGTTAGTTAATACATTAACCAATGTTTAATTAATGAACCTTATTGTTAAGTGTTACCATTACATTTTAAAAATATATTAAAATAATAAACAGACATTTTTATTCATTTGTAATAACATTTTACAATTTTACTGTATTTTTGATCAAATAAATGCAGCCTTGGTGAGCATAAGAAACTTCAAAAACATTTAAAAACGATCTTACTGACCCCAAACTTTGTATAGTATGTAAATGTATACAGTAATTCTAAACATTTCTGCCATTTTACCCACAAACCTGAAGCCACTTTTTAAATCCCAACAAAACACATTTCCATTAGCATAAACTAAACCAAGGTCACTCTCACAGCTGTGACTCCAGACATCAATAGACACAGCTGGAACATTCCAACCAGTCCGTGAACTCGGAACACACGTCTCCCAGCAGTGTTTCAGGAAGTTGGAATTACAACAGGCATCTGGAACAATCTTCCACAGATCGTCCTACAGGTGCCGTAAAAAACAACAACAACAACAGTGTCCCCCTCGGGTCCTTATGGAGCGATGCCTCCCAAAATCTATCTGCACAGGCCAATATCTGCCTGACACGTCCCCTATCTCTTCCTTTAATAATACCAATGCATGTGCAGAGAAAACATTGTTAACCCAACACTTCAATTTTGGATTGCCTATTTTTTTTTTTTTTTTTTTTTTTAGATATTTCAAAGACCTGCCAGGTGAGAACAAGAAGAATGGGTGGGAAAAGTTTGAAAATGAGCCACAGTACAACGCTCTGGCTTGATTTGTACAATAAATCACAGGCAACCGAATTCTCGCGGGCAATGCATGGATTATTTGCTGTGCCAAGCTTAGCGGGGTGCCAGTCGCCCTCCTCTAGTCATGCTACACCCTGTTTTCACCCCACAGCCATAGGGAGAGACAAGGTTTATAAATGTAGGAAAAGATCAGCTTGACAAATGAGCTTTCGGAGAGCGCGTTGGGCAAATGGGAATGAAGATAAATCTGATATAATGGCTAGATAACAGCCTACTCTGGCCCTGACAGACACCATCAGCTATTGCATTCTTTATAGCACATACACAGACACAGACTGAGAAAGAAGAGGCAGAAATTACTGCTGCTGTTATTACACAACAATAATATAGAAACCTTTCATATGACTGTATTAAAAAAGAAGCTTGACTTAAGAGATACTGGTAAAGGTGAATAAAGTGAGGATAAAATTTCCAGACAATTTAAATCTTGCTGTTTGCAGATCCAATGCTACAAAGGAAAAGTCTGAATCCCTATGCTTAAAGTCCTGGATCCACATTGCGTTTGATTAGTGTGTTAGCGCTAACCTTATAGGGTCAGCTGGGTAACTATGACAGTACAGCAGCGGCGTAGAATCTTATTTCTGTAATGGGGAAAAGTACAAAGTAAATACTCAAAGCAACTACCGCACAAATAAGTAACAAAATGGTTTGATGCAAAACTGGGCCAGAAAACTCTAAATCTAACAAATTATAAACTAATGAGTCATTAATCATATCCAGTCGGGAAACCCATTAGCGTGAACTTGTATAATGGCAGTAGTTACATAAGTAAGATGACTTTGTCTTCTTCTCCAGACGGCCTGAGGGGAAGACTTTTATGGCTAAGCTGCGGGATTACGGGCTTTGAATGGGGCAACGTGTACCCACAACACACTGGGATTCAGCTGGGGCTCTGCTGTTAAAAATCCCCTTTTTGAAGTGTGCAAATCCTGCTGCACCAGGCAAAGGGTTATCAACAGACCTGACTTTTTCACCTCATATTTAAATATCTTGAGTATTGGTGAAGGCTGACCTTTTCACTTGACTTATTTTTTGAGTCATGTTTAATGGCCATGATTAGCACATAATGATAGTTGCTCTAATTTTCCAAGCAAAAAGCTTTCCCCTAGAGTGTCATTTTAGTATAGAGATTAGATGGAAAAACAACCAGTTAATTTAATGGGTAATAAACTTAAATGATCAACCTAATTACAACAGTTATATACTGTCACTGTGTTAATAAATTGTGTATTGAGATGAATACGATGGTAATGAGGAAAATCTGCTTCTGAATTCTGCTGAGTAGATTCAAATATGGTCAAATATGTTAAAGGGTTAGTTCACCCAAAAATGAAATTTCTGTCTTTAAGTACTCACCCTGGCTGCACCAACGTCATTCCAAACCTGTAAGACCTTCATTCATCTTCAGAACACAAAAATTAAGATATTTTTGATGAAATCCGAGAGCTCTCTGACCCCTCCATGGATAGCAATTTAATTTCAAGGCCCAGAAAGGTACTAAAGACATTGTTAAAATAGTCCATGTGACTATGGTGGTTCTACATCAGAACACCGACTCATTATTGGCCGGCTCCTGCGTCAGCATCACACGCATGCGTCGTGCTGCTCATGTGAACAGCTTCGGCCATTACTGAGTCTGCGTTCTGACATAGAACCCGGAAGTGTTTACTATGTCAACAGCGTAGGAGACTGACAGGGAAGAGAAGTTGTTGTAATGTTGTAAAGTAAATTTTTTTTTTTTTTTTTGAACACAAAAAGTATTCTCGTCACTTATTAAAATTAAGGTTGAACCACTGTAGTCACATGGACTATTTTAACAATGTCTTTAGTACCTTTCTGGGCCCTGAAAGTGGTAATTAAATTGCTGTCTATTAACAAGTCATATACCTCTCGAATTTCATCAAAAATATCTTCATTTGTGTTCCGAAGATGAACGAAGGTCTTACGGGTGTGGAACGACATGAGGGTGAGTAATTAATGACAGAATTTTCATTTTTGGGTGAACTAACCACCTTTAAACAGAGCTGAGAGGACTGAGATTTCAATCTTGAGATTTCAACATTTCATGCTGATTCCAAAAGGACAAGAAAGCATGTCCAACAAAAAAGCTTGCTCTACAAAAAAACAAACAAATAGAAGAAGAGGTCGGCACACTTCTTACCTTTTCTTTTCTTTGAAAGAAACTGACAGTGGTATCTTTAACTGACCAAATGTATGTACACTACAGCTCACAAAGGCTGCATTTACAAAACAGTAATATTGTAGAATATTATTACAATTTAAAATAACGGTTTTCAATTTTAATATATTTTAAAATTTAATTTATTTCTGTGATGGCAAAGCTAAATTCTCAGCATCATTATTCCAATCTTCAGTGTCACATGATCCTTCAGAAAATCATTCTAATATGCTGATTTGCTGCTCAAGATTTATTTTTTTATTATTATCAATATTGAGAACAGTTGTAAATATCTTTACTGAAACTTTTGATTGTTTAAAAGCATTCTTGCTCAATAAAAGTGGTAATTTCTTTTGAAAAACAACAACAACCTTACGGTCCCCAAATTGCTAAACGATAGTGTACACTCACATTTCATGCCAGTCATTGTACGCTTATTTAATTACAAACTGCCAAAAAGGAAAAAAAAGAAAAATATATTAGTCTCATGTTCTTTTAAGTGAAGTTTTTAATCAATTAAATGCATCTTTGAATACATAAAAGAAACATAAAAATGTCAAACTGATTCCAAACTTTTGAATAGTAGTGTATGCATTAGATTGCATTACATTTTTTAAAGTGGAGTATGCACTAAGGAAAGATTAAATGGCAGTCTTTTTGCTTATGTGTTGGTTCGTTCTGGAATGCATTGATCTGAGCGTACAGAATTTCACAAGCAGAGGAAATGAAGGTGCTCCTTACAGCTACAACACCTAAATCTCCTTTGACAAAACTGCAAGACTCGTCTGTATAAAAACAGTTATGTCAACAGACAACAACAAGATCCTATTTGGCCAGCTGGTGGGAAAATAAAGGGTCGTCTGTGGCCCGGATCTAACCCAGAGCAAAAAACATCCAACAAATCCCCATTCTAAGCCTTCTGCATATTTGTCTCTGAAATAGACATACTGTTCATTTGGAATGCAATGGGTAAATTATGATAAATACAAAGGACAAAACAACAGGAAAGAAAGAAGAAGAATGACAGGAAACTTACGATTTCTCCTAGTGAAGCAGCCAGCATGTGAGTGATGGGGGCCAAGCTTGAAGCAGTGAAGCCAGCAAAGAACGACTTAGTGCTTTCATAGGTGACAAAGAACGCAGCAGCTGGAACCAAGAAAAAAACACTTTGTTTGTGGCAAACTATTTAAAGTCGGCATGAAACGGAAGTTACAATGGTCTTTTCTTCCATATTTTGATGTACACCAATGAGCCAAAACATTATGACCACCTGCCTAATACGCTGTTGGTCCTCCGAGTGCTGCCAAAAAAAAAGTGTAGAGGCATGGACTACTTTTTTTTTTTTTTTACTGAAAAACGCACACAATATAACAATATGACATAGTAGCTTATACAAAGGAAGGAACCAATGATACATATATACACTAGGGGTGTAACGGTGTGTAGGGGTGTAATCCCATTCTATAAAGAATTGTATACTGAATTAACTGGATATTTGTGATTGTACTTAAGATTTAAGTATTTATGCAGACTGTTTTCCAGAATTCCTCATCTGTATTGATATTGAGATATTGTCTCATATATATATATCTTTATTTCCAATTGTGGCTTTAACAGAATTTCTAATTTGTAGGAAATACACAATTTACAGAGTTCTTCTGTAAATATAATGAAGGTGTTATCAGGAAACAAATGATATAAATGAGTGATACCTTTCTCTTTTCATTTAGTATTGTCAAGTGGTGATTGGTTGATAGTGAAATCAGGGTTATGCCATATTGGTGAGTTGATGTGGTGTAAATTCATGGCTTGTCAATGTATTGATTTGCCACCAGGCAGTGAGAGCTGTTTTGATCATTATATTCCTAAAAAGATTTTGCTGTTTGATTTTTTTTTTTTTTTTTTTTTTTTTTTTGTAATTGATAGAAGATAAGATATGGTTATTTCTTTACATTCTGCCTGTTCTAACTCTAGCACATTTGATCCATTTGCAAAAATATTGTAGATGAGATGTAAGTAATAGCTGAAAATTTGGTGCTGCTAGATTGCCTTAAGCTTTATTTTTTGTAGTGTTTGTAAACTTATTTTAGAATTCTTTTTTTCTAGTAAAACTTGCTTATTGTTTGATTTAATTATGTAAACAATTTCTTAGTTGGTTGTACAGAAGTCATGGTGAATAATAAAGGAATTTTCATACTAGTTTTGGTAGAGCTTTATGGAAAGTGGTAGGTTCATCCAGCGAGTTAGATCATCTTCTATTGTTTTTAAAAGTGTAATAAAGTTTAGGTTAAATAAGTCGGAGAGGTTCTGGGATATATTTATTCCTAAGTATGTAATATTATTTATTGTGAATTGTGTGTCCTGTATGCTAATGTCGTGTGGCTTCATATTCAATAGTAAGATTGTTGATTTGGTCCGGTTTATGGTGTAGTCTGTTATGGTAGAATATTCACTGATGAGTTTAATTATTTCTGTAAGTGATGTTTTGGGAAGGGGTGTACCTGGCCTGCAAGAATGGGCCTCATTCATGCAGAACGAATTTGTGTGTAAATTGTTCTTAAAGCCACTCTGACATAAATTTTTGTATTTTCAAAATGTTAGTTAGTAAGAAATTTACTCCTGCTCCCTACCACGTGTAAATAGTGCATAAAACATTCAAATGTTCTGTGTTATTTTGTGTAACTTTTTACCCAGCTGTCCAATCTCAATGGAGGAGATGTGGGACAAATACTATACCGACCAACCATCCTACTTGTACTTTGGCTGAACAACAATGGAGAAGTTAATATTGCTGCTTACTGCATTTTTATATTGAGTAATATGAGATACTAGCTCTCAAGCGCCACCAGCTGGCCGTTTTCAGAAGAGCACCAGGCATTTTTTCAGCTTTCTAAAAACGCTTTGGTGTTAAAGGGATAGTTCACCCAAAAATACACAAAGAAAGATATTTGGAAGAATGTTTGTAACCAAGCACATCTCGCCCCCCATTGACTACCATAGTAGGAAAAAAAAAATACTATGGTAGTCAATGGGGGGGCGAGATCTGCTTGATTACAAACATTCTTCCAAATATCTTCCTTTGTGTACAGCAGAACAAAGAAATTCATACAGGTTTGGAACAACTTGAGGGTGAGTAAATGATGACAGAGTTTTCATTTTTGGGTGAACTATCCCTTTAACTGAACATTTATTGTTAGGCATATGGCCTATTAGTCTCTTTTGCATTTATACAATACTGGAGCCAAACCAGAGAAGGGAGTCCGTAAGATGTTTATGAAGCATTTGTGAATCTGGAGGAGAGTTTTCGGGAAGATCCATTTTACGCACAAATTGCTCAGAATTTACTCCTATATTTACGAAAGTTTAACAAATGAGGCCCAATGTTTAGGTAGGTAGCATGTGTCAAATGTCCACATGAATGCCCATCACCTCCCTCCACTGGCTTGTTGTCATCCCACAGTGCAGAACAAGAGGGGAAAAAAAAGAAAAAAAAAAATGTAGGACGGGACTCGATTTTGTTCATCTGGAATTGATTGGATCGTTGTGGTTTGCTATTGCTGTGATGTAACGTGAGTGACAGGTTGTCCCGCCCTTGTGGCGCAAAACACGACATCAGAGAAAAAAAGAGATGTCATTCCAAGTGGGAGTTGAAGTTACTTTGATTTAAGATTACAAGAGCACATGCATTATGATGTGCATTGATAAATTATTCTGAATAAATACTACAATATTCCATAAAATGGCATGGCAACGTTAAACTGCATCCACTCTCTGACATTTACGTATGCATTTGATTTGTAGGCGTATCCTAAGAGCTAGAGATCCCAGTATTTCTGGTTTAAATGTGCTATTTATCACAATCAGGAGTTTTTGCAGTATGCACTTATATTACTCTTCTAAAGAGTTTAAATTGAACTTTTAAACACGCAGCCATTTTTCATGTTCAGTATAATAAGATATATAAACTTACCATTGGGAAAGGAGCCTATAGCAGCAGACGGGACCCCTGCATAGATCCCACGGAAACCTCCCGCTTTGTAGAAGCCCTGCTGGCTCTGCAGCCTTGTCTTTATGGTGTCCAGAGGGAAGAGAGTGAGATCTACACACATTCCTGCACAGCCGCCTGCCTAAGGGACAGAGAGCAGGGATAAAGTAGTAATAAATCATTATCCAATGTATCATTACAGTATAATAAGGTGCTTTAAACAAATTCTGGTGCAATGTAATTAGTCACTGTAATACCATATACATATATTTTACCACATAATAATGCGAATATGCTCATACTGTATGCAGTAAAAGGCAAATGACTCAAAGTTTTAAGAAGAAGTGTCAAGTTTGTGCTTAATATAGATAGTAAAACATAAATCAGAGACACAGAACACTTTTCATCTAAATAATTATTCATCTTTATTAACCACATTTTCCATCCACTGTTTTTAGAACATTTCTGACTAACAAATGCAATACTGAGTGTGCATATGGATCTGTAAACAAAAAACAAATGTAACTTTTCCCATTTCAATGCTAGAAAAATGAAAACACTTTGATTTATTTTTACTCTAAAAAAAGTTTTAGTCCAGGTCCTGTTTTGGTACAGGTCAAGTTGAAGCTGTCAGTTACATAAAGAATTCTTAACTGTATTATTATTATTATTATTATAAAGCGCTATATTCATAAACTAATTTATGATTCATAAACTAATTTATGATTATGCTATAGAAACAAGGTGAAAGAAGAGTGTCTTATTTCCCTTAAAACTTTTTTTTTTTTAAATCCCTAAAAGGGTTGAGAAACATAAAAGCTAAAATAATAAATAAATAAGTAAATAAGGCAAAAAAGTATATACTAAGAAAACACAAATACTAGAAATGGCCAAAGTTTATTTACTGATTTATCTACTTAGAAAAAAAAACAGACTATATCAATTTTATAACGACTTATATTTTCTTCATTACTTTCGTTATCATAGTCGCTCTGTCATCATAACAATGATGAAAAAATTACTTTCAAATGGACTAGCCTGAGATAAATGAAATAAGAAAGCCTCTAGATAAAGTGTTACTCACACAGTACACACTGTATTTATTTCACATACAGAGTTAATGTCATGAGGAATGATGCTTCTGATTTAGCACGTGTAATAGACATAAAATATGCATTACCACAAGGGAGGCTGTGAACTCTCGTCTGTCCATACTGCACGCGAGGATTTCAGCTCTCAGCAGATGACTTTGTGAAGCAGTTCATCTTTGACACTGTATGCAACAAATACTACACGTTCATCAAGGGCGCTGCCATGTTTAAGGCGGGCGTTTCAGATGACGTCATGTGACGACAACAACATCGCTCTTGATTTTCAGCAAAAAAGGAATTTCATTATATTATCTACGTTATTGACGTAGAATATATTTTGTTCAATAAATTGTCAATAACGTTCAATACAACGATCTAAATCGGTTTATTTTAGTTGTTTCCATTTATTTCATTTTTTTAAAAAGGCAAATTACAGCAATTTTATGTTGATTGCTCTTAGAAATTTTATTCTCCCTGCTCTGGGAATTGGATTCTGGTTTTGAATTTAGAATACTTTAATTTAGCATTAAAGGGATAGTTCACCCACAAATGAAAATTCTGTCATCGTTTACTCACCCTCAGTAGTTCCAAACTCGTATGAATGTCTTTGTTTTGCAGAACACAAAGGAAGATATTTGGAAGAATGTTTCTAACCAAACAAAATAAATACTATGGTAGTCAATGGGGGACGAGATCTGTTTGGTTATTCTTCCAAATATCTTCCTTTGTGTTCAGCAGAACAAAGAAATTCATACAGGTTTGGAGCAACTTGAGGGTGAGTAAATGATGACAGAGTTTTCATTTTTGGGTGAACTATCCTTTTAAATGCTCAAAATAAAATCCAGTATGGTATAACAATAGGTCCAGCAGGGGGAACCATCTAAGGTCCCAATCTTTTACAGTCTATGATCCCAGCACACGGAGAAAAAAAGAAGAAGAAAAAAGATTTATATACAGTACGAATATAGAGAATAAAACTATTTTTTTTTACATGACAATACTTTATAATCACGATTAAGTGAAAATAAAACATTTTGTGTTAACTTGTTCCTATTATATAAGACTCTTCTCAGATCGTTTCAATTTTTCATTTTTAGTTCAATTTCAGTTAAATTCATTGTATTTTTTTTTAAATATAAAAACATTTTAGCTTATCTGTGTACAATGAATGAAAATGCAAAATGAGTTAAATAAAGTCAATTGTTAATGTACATATATTAACAAAATATATAATGTCTGGTTGGGGTATTAAATTTACAATATTTGTTGGCCAAACAATAATTTGATATTTTTGTACGTTACCTTTCACATTATTGTGGAAACCCATTTCCACCACATAAGAAAAAAAAACAAAAAAAACATGCTTTGGTAAATAAAATTTATAATAGACCTTTTATGTCATAATAATGACTTTACACTTTAAATATGTGGTAGAAATGTGCTTCCATATTCTGCATTCAATACTTTTGTAGTCAATAAAAATACAAGAAGAAACTCTCTGATAAACAATCCATTCCGCTTTTAGGGCGTGTCTTGTGGGGACTGCGCGATGACGCCACCTGCGTGATGACATCGCTGGCTATCACAGGGTTGTTTTGGAGGAAGTTAAAGCAGATCCCGAAACAGAAAAAGACCCGTCAGGTAACAGTGGGGCAATAACGGTAACAGCACCCGTATCGGTATCCCCGATTCAGGATTAGTTCACTCATACACTAGCTTAAGCGATCCAGTCTTCCGCTGGCGACAGAGCCTGGAGTTATTGTTTGTTTTTCTCATAAACATCAGGCTTGTGTAAGGACACGGTAGCGGTTTAGCTCACAGGCTACACCACAGCGCAAATACAGACTGATATTCGCTAGAACTCCTGTTTTATAAACCAGGTGAGTCATAAAATCAAGATATATGCTTGTACATGTTAAAACCAGACAGAAACTGGTCGTGGATTTGTCAAGACAGAGAGATGGTGTAATTGACATGTAAGCTAACTGACGTTAGCAAACGAGCTCATTTGTTATGCTGTTAAAGGACACTGTGATAATTCAATCACCTTCTGTACGGTTTTTTTCTCTGTGTATGCGCTTCCTTTCTGCTTAAAATCAGTCGTTTACACTCTATGATGTTGATCTGTATTCAGGCCCTTGAATGATCAGGTGTTTCTAGTTACCCTGACAGGCCTGACAGTCGTGCTGGATTGTGTCGTTTTACATTTTATTTATTTTAAAACGACTATTTAAAAAAAAAATAATGAATATACATAAGAAGAGATTTTTATTTAATCTCACTAACATAATAACAATCGAGAATATATGGTTTTTACAGCTATGTCTTGCTTTCATATGAAACGCTGTATTGCTTTCATTTGAAATCATCTGATTGCTCAACCAACACATTCACTTTCTGCTTGTATGTTTACAGCACACTGGAACAGGTGTGAAGTATTGCGAAACAAGCCATTTTAAATAAAGAAGCATTTACTATAAGGCTAAAGTCTCCATTACAGTATAACCAGAGTGCCTTTTATTGTTCAGGAAGTATAGTAAACGTATAAGAGACGCGTATGTATGATGAGTATGCATTTGCATATTTGTTGCGATGTGCTGTTGAAATGGATGGCATTCTGCTATTCTTACGCATGCTAAAGGAAAGTGCTCTACCATGTGATCCGACTTTACCGAGTGTCATGGGTTCCAGATTAAATATGGAGTCGTAAAACTGTTTGCACTCATGAGCTGTCTTTTAAAATCTAGCGAGCTGCCTACGAGACAGCGTCTATCTGGAATTGCATACATCTGAACTACATAGTGTGCACAGCATGCATATGTTTTCATTAACTATAGCGTAATACACCAGTGGCTTATCATTTTTGGAAAAATGTGCAGTTTACAACCAGATAACACTCCCTACGTCTGAATATGTGCAATTCCTTACAATATAGTATGCAATATAGAAATCTCTGCATTTAATGTGTAGTATGACAAAGTTAGCAGTAGGTGAACCGTTCTCGGTTGATGCTGTTATAAGTATGGAACCAGTGGACACTTTGATATCCCATAAGGGCGTAAGAGTCTGGTGGCACTTTTAAGATGGGGTCACAGCAAAATTTCTGTGAAATTTTTATGGCGAAATAAGGTCCATTGTCTATAGTCAAAGCACAGCTCACACAGAAGTCACTTTTAAAACCAAGCAGCTTTTTGTTGTTCAACGCACGAAATTCGCATTACCTGCTTGGAAAAATCTTTTGTCCTCACTCGAAATTTTTCAATCACTTGAATTCCTTTTGAAATGAATGGATTTCATCCTCAAAAACTCGCTAAAAAATGGTAAATGTGACTGCACCTTTTAAAGTGTAAATGCTCAAGCATGAACGTTGTATCATAGTTCTTTTGTACTTGTTTAACACAATTTTTTAAATACGTCATAGTAACATGTGGGTCAAAGGACAATGCCGACATGACAGATGTACCGTAATGCATCCGGGAATGTATTTCTACTACAGGGTAAAGACGTGGCCACATTTACCAAATTTTAAGGGACAAAATCAAATCATTTCAATCCGCGCAAACCAGAAATTTTGACCAAAGAGATTTCTCTACGCAGATTTCACAATGGGTTGGCCAACAGAAATTTGACTTCTGTGTAAGCTGTTCTTCATACATCGATGCACCATTGACAACAGACAATAGACTTTTTTTTGCCCGTGAAATTGACCACGCATTTTGGTTTGTGATGGATTAACTCTATTTTGGTTATTTATTTGATAAGACTGTCAGAAGACATTTTATACAAAATTGGATTAAAAGACAAAATATCCATTTTAGGGTGCTTCCACACTAGCACTTTTGGTTTGATTGGATGATGTGTGAACGCTGTTTTCTGAACTCGGGTGCGCACCTGCGAACCGTACCCAAGCCCGCATAGGGGTATGGTTCATGTGAACTCCGGTACGTTTCACTGCTTGATATGAATGCAATCGTATTAAATTACGGAAGTGAACTGCTATTGATGACGTATGATTCGATAAAACTGTGTTTATGTGTTCTCACTCACATTTCTGACAAGCATGACTGATGCGCTGTAGGGCTGGGGCAATAAATCGTTGAATGGCGAATCGAGAAATGATTATGGATCGATTCTGAGATTTTCCGAATCCGTCGCGATTCTCTCTCGAATCGATTCAGAGCTTAGTTTTTAACAGCAGATGGCGCTGCGTGCTTAAGAAACAGCCGTACTCTGCTTGCTTCCAATTCCTTACACACACCATTTGAGCCTTCTATAAAATAATCATAAAGTTTTAAAAAGTTGAAGTGAATTACAAGGGTGTTTGCAGTGGGCTGTTTACATTAATCTTGCGACATAAAAGCATTCTGAGGTGCAAGTAAAGTACATAGCCGAATGCACGAGCGCTCTTCTTCGTCAGCATTTGAGCGTTCGGTTAAAAACTAGCCTAGAGTGCCATCTGCTGTTAAAAACTTAGCTCAGAATTGATTCGAGAGAGAATCGCGATGCATTCGGAAAATCTCAGAATCGATCCGCGAATCAAGATGAAGCGATTTATTCTCCCAGCCCTAATGCACTGCAAGCAGAGAGAATGTATATCTCGTTTCTGCTGGATTACTGTGTTCTTTAGAACATTTATATGCAGCAGATAGATGCAAGTGCGGTTATGTGTTGACACTTTGAAAACAAAACCAAAGGTTCAAAAAGGTTCAAAAGTGAGCAACAATGCATTTTGCCGCCTTCTGCTGCATCGTCGTTACCAAGCAACAGGGCTAAACGGCTGCTGCTTTGATGATAACAGCGTACTGCGGTTCGGACCCATATAGTATAAAGTGAATGCAATCCAGTGGGGGCGGGGGCAGGGGGACGGGTGGCGCAATCGAACTCTAGGCAGTCGAACCAAGTGTGAAAGCACCCTTAAAGGGATGGTTCACCCAAAAATGAAAATTTTGTCATCATATACTCACCCTCAAGTTGTTCCAAACCTGTATAAATTTCTTTGTTCTGATGAACACAAAAGAAGATATCAATTTCAGATGATATTTCCGTTGACTACCATAGTAGGGAAAAAAAAATGACTATGGTAGTCAATCTGCTTGGTTACAAACATTCTTCCAAATATCTTCCTTTGTGTACATCAGAACAAAGACATTTATACAGGTTTGAAACAACTTGAGGGAGAGTAAATGATGACAGAATTTTCATTTTTGGGAATTAAATTGAACATGCAATGTGATAAAGTCTTGTGACAACTATGTAGCATACTAGTATTTGAAACATTTCTTGTTGCATAATGCAATCTGTCATGTACGTTTTTTAAATAGTATGGCAGAACAACTTTCTGTAAGCTAGAATTAATTTTGGGAATCAAAGGTGGCGTGTCCCTTGTTTAAAAAAAGGCTGCACATGCCTTTGATGCTCCAAATTGCAATCTAGGTATGTAGGCAGCTTGTTAGGTTTTGACAGAGCTATACTGTCATGAAAATGGAACATAAAGAAGCTTGTATAGTGATTTTATGTGCTGTTAAACGAGAATGTGTCATATGGGTTGGCCAGGGTACATGTGAAATTTCAGCTCTGCTCCAATCCAGGCTCATCTGCTAGCATCTGAAATTGAGATGAGCTTTTTGAAACATTTTGGTATTTTCTTCTTGTATTGATTGATGCAACATGGGACAATCAGAGGAAAGATATCAGCACATTTTACAATATCCTTGTTATTTTCAGGGGTTTTCTTATCTTTCCATGTATGTATTGGTGATTGCTTCTCTTCTGTAGTATTTGTTGGAACAATGTGATATACTACAGTGAATTTTAAGAGACCCTAAGTGTTCCAGGTTGGTGACTTTAAGTTGATGTTTGTATGGAGGAGCTCTTCAGTCCGCTTGTGGATCCTACTGAAGCGTGGTGAGGGTTTTTCTCGTAAACTTTAGTATTTTCTGATTCTTGTAGTTCAGTACCACATTCATTCTTTGTTTAAAGCTCTGCTGGCTTTGGTATTTTTTTTAGTAACTCTAATTTAAAACAAACCATTTTAAAAACTAATCAAGCATTTTTGTTCATGATGCTTTGCTTATTAGGAGCCTGAAGATATTGTCAATGAACATAAGCTAAGCTTTCATGTAGAATCAGGAGCTCTTTGGGGGCATAATATGGTGGCTTTTGATATTCATGCTAATTTTGGTGTAGAAAGAAGCGTTTTGCCAGGTTTAAGTTGGATATGTAGGAAACGTTTTATTTATTTATTTATTTTTCCCTGTTTGGATTTTAAGTGTAAAAATTACACCTCAGATTGTTTAAAGCTAACAAAATCTGCTGTATTTACAAATATACTATGGTAATACGTGACATTCTTTGAAGAACATTATAAATACTATGAAAAATGAATCATTTATTTCCAGCACAATCTTATGGCATCTATTTTATGTTTTGACACATTGGTGGCTAATTCGTACAATCTCATTCATACATTTTTGTACGATCTGCTTACGCCCCAGTGACGGTTATGTTTAGGGGTGGATCTTTATGCTTGTATTTTTCTAATAATCATATGTTCTTGTACAATTTACATTCTACAAATTCATATGAAATCACGACCTCCTCGTAACATAGTTACATTTTCCAGTCAGATCAAGTAGATCATTCTCTACCATGGAATATTAATGTATATGACATGGGAAGCCTTGATTCACCAAGATATGCTGAAAAGTTGTTTTTCAAAGTCTATATCAGACCTATGTGACCAACCCTACAGTCGGATGCTGTTTTTCACTACTAAATGAAGGACTAATTACATAATTCATCCCACGTTTGATTTTATCTGCCTAATTCTAGCCCAGTTGTTGGATTATGCTGTTATGTAATATGAAAATGTGCAGATAATAGGTACTAATGGGTCTCGAAGTTTCAAATGGCCTGATTTAAAACCACTTGAACCAATCGCACCGTGTTAGGGGGTTTACAAAGTGTTTAATGTTAAAGCTTATTTTTAAACTGCACACTGTATCCCTTCAGTATAGCGGTAGGATGGGCAGGTTTTCATTGTCTGGACATAATATATTATTGTTTACTTATAAGCTGTTTTTCCAGAGATATTTTTCCATTTGCATCCGGATTCTGTCACCAGTTTGAAATTTTGCATGCTTTTGCATATGTCTGGAGACTGGTTTGGATCAGAAAAGTCAAATGAACTTTTTTCCTTTAGTAGTTTAGTATGAACATACTATAGTAGTATTGTAGTAGTGGTATATTTGTATAAAATATATATCTTTGTTACATTTGTGACCTTCAAAGTTCAGGTAAAGACACAATGATTGAATAAGAGGTGGTCTTGATATGATCTTTGAAGCTTGATGTCTTTGAAGCTGATAACTTTCTTTACATTTTTGAGATAATTGCTGAAAAGAAACATCCAACTTGATCAAACTATGTCATGACTTAAATTATGATATCATACTATGTCAATAATACACCCAACCCTTGTATAATATTAGTGTTTTAGCAGTGACAGTCTACCATTCTTTCCATTTTAATGTCATATTTCTGATGTTACCATTACGTATACAAGTATATATTGGTTTAATATGGTTTGATATTGGAGATTTTTTTTATTTATTTATTTATTTTTTTTAATTTATATCAGCCAATATTGAAATGTGACTCTGGACCACAAAACCAGTCATAAGTCGCACGGGTGTATTTGTAGCAATAGCCAACAATACATTGTATGGATAAAAATTATCCTTTTTTCTTTTATGCCAAAAATCATTAGGATATTAAGTAAAGATCATGTTCCATGAAGATATTTTGTAAATTTCCTACAGTAAATATATTTTTGTGAATGGATATGCATTGCTAAGGACTTCATTTGGCGATTTTCTCAGAACCTTGGTGTTTTTTTTGTTTTTTGTTTTTGCACCCTCAGATTCCAGATTTTCAAATAGTTGTATCTCGACTAAATATTGTCCTAACAAACCATACAATGCCAGTTTCAACACACCCTGTTAATGCCAGCTAGGTTTTTGGTGGTAGTTGTTGTTGTTGCAGGACGCACTGTTTCTGAGTAACACTGTCATTTTGATTTATTTCTTGAAGTGTTTAGCATTGATCCATGCCCTGTGTTCTCTTACGTGGTCTGGATAAACAGCAGTACCTCAGCAGATGGACCTGTATTGATTGAAAGATGGAAAAGTGTTTAGTGAACGACATGTTCAAGCCCCCCTCTTAAAAAGGGAAGTCTGTGTGTTTTATAGTAGGCAGTCGACGGTACAAGTCATCTCTGAGAGTGAGTTTCTCGTGACTTTCGTAGTTAGAGTGCACATGACTAATTTAAGAGTGCAAGCAGAATCATGGGTTTTGTCATTGAAACAAAAAAGGCTTTTATAGCCCCTTATAATGTGTGAGTTCAATCAAATGGGTGATTGTGGTTCTAGCATGTAGTAGTTGTAGCTTGCCACATACTACAACGCTCCTGCTGTCTCCACATCCTAGAAAATTGGCCTATTTGAGTGCAAACAGTTTTTGCTTTCACTTCCCTTTTTATTCATATGAGCCATGCTGTTGAAATCTTTGCTTCATGCTTTGTGCTTTCTCTTCCCCCAGCTGTGACACTATGACATCAAGGAAGAAAGTTCTTCTGAAGGTGATCATCCTTGGAGACTCCGGGTGAGTTTCCACATTCAACAAAGAGCTACTGCCAATTTCATTTAGTTTTAAAGGATGAAATTATAGAGCATTCTGTTAAATAATAGTAGTAGTATGAATAGATTAAAGTTGCCATAACATCAAAGTAGGTATTTATATATGTATTTTTTTTATAGAATATTGCAGTATTAAATATAAATGATTTATCTGTGCACATCATTTCATTCATCACGAGAGTGAGGAGCTGACTGACAAGATGATGGCGGAAGATTTGGTCTCAAACTAAAGCGGAATGTAAAAGCGCCTATTTGGCAATATTTTGGATTTAAACCCAGTGCTAGTGTAACCTTCCTGTTCAAACCGCCTGCTCTATGCGGGACTTGAACCCAGGTCCGCCGGCATGGGAGTCGGGCGCTCCAACAAGGAGGCTAAAGATCACAGTTGCTAGAGCGCCTCTTGAGATCAGGGGAGTGAGGTTTACACACACAGTTCTTACCGACCTACGTCCGTTACACTAATAGGGAACCTGCAAAGGATTGGACGGCCGCACGGGCATTCATAATGGTGCGTGTTTTCTGGCACAGAGCGTTTTCAGTTCATTCCTGTGGAAACTCAACTTCCCTAGGAATGCGGCCGTGTGCGCATTTTACTTTCGCTTTCGAATTAGTGATTTTAAAGCGAGGTGCCCAAGGTATTTAACCGGTGGGAAAATTTCCTCACGTCACAACCCTAACTCAGATATACGTCACTATAGGGAATAAAAAATGACTGCAACTTCCATTTCATGGCAATTTTAAAGATTCCAATACATTAGAATTCAACTTGTTTTGTACTTGTATTGCCTAAATTATGTCCTTTATAAAGATACTGCAAAATAATAGAAAATAGACAATATGTCTTTCTGTTGTTGTTTTTGTTGAATAACAAACATAAAGCCAGTTCTTCTAATAACTCAGTCAAACATAGTCTGTTTGAATCAGCTCTCTGAATCTGAACAAACATCTGACTCATTCAATAATATAATGTTTATATGACATTATATAAAAAAGATGCATTCACAAAATGTTATTGTAATGTAATTTTAACTAAAAAAAAAAATGAAAAGTACAAAAGTTTGGGTTCACATAACTGTCTTATGCTCACCAACGCTGCATTTATTTAATAAAAAATCCAGTAAAAACAAAAAGAATGTGAAATATTACACTTTAAATGAAGTGTTTTCTATTTTCATATATTTTAAAATGTAATGTATTACTGTGATGGCAAAGCTGAATTTTCAGCATCATTAATTCAGTCTTCATTGTCACATAATGTGTTTTGAGCATCTGCGACTTCCAGTTTCATTTGCGGTAGTTTGCTCGTTGGCTTGCTGAAGAGATACTTTCATCTGCGGCGATGCGTGATGCAGTAGTGCTGTCATATCTGGCAGTAACATGTTATTTAGCCTATTACACACTATCACATGTTTATTTTTTTTAGCATTTTTAGGAGAAGTAAAATTTACGTATGTGGTTTCAACAAACAAATGCATTTGGACTTGTTCAGTTTTGACTGGAATGATTCCCAGACCACCTCCTGAAGTGGTTTGAGCGATAGGATTTAAATCCATCTCGAATGCATTTCGGAGGGCATTTATACCTGGTCTTTTCCCGATTTGAGAGCTATGAAGTGACCAGGTGTAAACACGCCCAGTGTCTTTACTGTTACTTTTGTCCTTGATGAATGTGTAATTTAAGAAAAAAAATCTGAAAGCAATAATAATCTCATTGACCCCAAATTTTTGTACTGTACCTGCCATGCTCAAATTTCTAGGGACACTATTATTATTTTAAAATTAAACTGGTTTGTTGTAAGATTAATAAAACTGCACCAATAAGCTTTAAGGCAGAAGTGTGACCAATTGCCATTGAGTGCAAAATGAACCGTGTCCCACAGAGTCATGTCCCACAGAGTCATGCCACATGAACATTTAGATGTTCAGCTGAAAATCTTGGATAAAAAAGTGCAAAGAATGCTATAAATACACTCTTAAAAAAAACATTCAGTTACACCCTATGGCACCCTACCAGTGCACTGTTTGACAATATAAACATATGTTCATGACACACCAGGCATATAAATGTTGTGTCATGTCAACCACCCAAACACAAAATGCCCAAAAATTCAATCTTTTATTTCTTCGTAGTGTCTTATGAGCTTTCCAGATGGGAAAGCTTGTGGGTGGGATATAAATTCTCAAGAAAATAGTTTCAGTTTCATGAGGAGTAAATTTTGTTATGGCCTAGATTGTTCATTTTCCAGTAGTGTTTCTTTGTGCAGAACTATGAGTCATACAAAATTACAAATAATGTTAGTTCTACTTTCTCCTTGCCAATTGCTGGTTTAAATGTTCTTTTTTTGTCTCAACAGGGTTGGGAAGACATCTCTGATGAACCAGTATGTGAATAAGAAGTTCAGTAATCAGTATAAAGCTACTATAGGAGCAGATTTCCTGACAAAAGAAGTGATGGTTGATGACCGACTTGTCACAATGCAGGTAGAGATGATGGGTTATTTTTACTGAAAGCACATGATGCCAAAAATGAAAGCATCTAAAGCATTTTTCTTTTCCCCATTCCAGAGAGTGTCATCTCATTACTTCAGCTAGCTTTACATTTTTGTTTTGGAATTTTTTATTTTAATCTCTTATAAACTGAGAGCAGGCTTTAAAGAAAATACTTAAACAGCTAAAAATTGATTTCTGTCATTTACTCACCTTCACATCATTTTAAACCTGTTCCATAGAGCATAAAAATAATAACAGATTTCACTAGCTATGTTTCCATCCACCTATTTTTATTTGAATTTCAGGATATCGCATAAAAAAAAAAAATAATAAAAAAAAATACACTTCTAAATTCTAAAAATGCGCTTGATTGAGGTGGATAATTTTGTTTATCCAATAAGAGGACATGAGCATAAACTATGATGGAAACACCTTTACCGAATAAATGCCAAGTATGGTTACGCATACTTGGAATTTGTCCTCTGCAATTAACCCATCCAGTTGGTGCACACACATTAGGAGTAGTGAGTTGTGAACACACACACACACACACACACACACTGCAAACTGTGGACGCACTCACCCGGAGCAGTGGGCAGCCATTTTTGCTGTGGTGGCCAGGGAGTGATTGGGGGTTAGGTGCCTTGCTCAAGGGCACCTCAGTGGTTTCCTGCTGGTATTGAGACTCAAACCCACAACCTTCGGGTTACCAGTTTGGCTCTCTAACTATTAGCCCACGACTGCCCTAAACTCGCGTGATTGGCCCCGACAGAGGATGTGATTGGATAAGTGGTCCGCTGGTTAGTCCAGTTTCATTGCACAGCATCTCAATTGTAGGCTTGGTCATTCTGAAATGCCTGAGTCAAAGTCTGTCATCAAAATGATTTGGTTTAATTCCCTCCCAGAACAGTCTCACACTATTACTTTCCGAAACACCTGGCATCCTAACGCAAGATAACATGACAGTGTTTATTGCACTTCGTCTGTGTGCTCTGAGACACAAGTCATTTATTATGTAGGAAAAGAGCCACAGTGGCTTTCCGGATTGCAGCAACTTCCATTTTTTTCTTTTTTTGTGCCAATTTCCCAGGAAGTGATGATTTTGTTTTCTTGAACACGTGGAATGGAAACGGTGCCCTTTTCGCAGCCGTTTTATGTGATTATTTCTGTTTTGTGCATAAGTTAAATTCGCAACTTAAGATGGAAATATAGTTATTGTGAGACACAAAAAGAGCTTGATAGAAAATTCATATTTGAATGAATTTGTGTGAATATTCTGTATCTTTTCTTTCATTCAGATATGGGATACAGCAGGTCAAGAGCGGTTCCAGTCTTTGGGTGTGGCTTTCTACCGCGGCGCTGACTGCTGTGTGTTGGTGTTTGACGTCACTGCCCCCAACACCTTCAAGACACTGGACAGCTGGAGGGACGAGTTTCTGATCCAGGCCAGCCCACGCGACCCAGAGAACTTCCCCTTCGTAGTGCTGGGCAACAAAATTGATCTGGAGAATAGGCAGGTGGGTGCTGTGGTGCAGTGATTCTTTCATGAGGGTCTGTCTGCAAAGGGTCTCTATGGCTTTTTTTTTTGTTTGTTTGGATGTTGGTCACATCACATGAGTTTAATTTGGTGGATAAGCTTAAGAATTTTTTTAATTTTTTAGTTTTCTATAATGTAAATAAAAGATAATGACAACTACTTAAGTTTTTCTTTCAACGTGTTTCTTGAGGCTTTTTGTCTTCATTATTATATCAGGACAGGTGTATCACCCTAACATTTTTGAAAATGAATTAAATTAAAAACATGCTCAGATGTGTATTCATGTCATTGTACCTATGAATTGCATTTGTGATGCATTTTAGAATAAATTGATAGGTCTGTACAAATAAATAACCATGTAATTGACCCTTGTACATATAGAAGTGAGTACGGAGTATATTTCAAGATCATGTCACATTCTAAGAGGCCAAGGGAGCTAATTTAGGACCAGCTGCACCCTCTCCATATACATGCAAAGTGTCTTGGAGAAGTTTGAAGTCCCTGAACTTCCAGTGAATGATACTGTAAATAACTAGTTCAGTCATGAAATTCTAGAGGGCGCAGGCTGATAAGTCCTTTACATGCAGTCTGCAAGTAATTGCATCATTACTGCATGGCACAAGCTGATTGGCCTTTGCTAATCCTGCAGCCAATAAAATTGCTTGCTCAACATTTAAATAGTCTGGTTCAGTGTTTGCTGTAAGCTAGTCCTGCAGTTCCTCTGAAAACCCTCCACCTCCCCCAGCTCCACCTGCCTAGATCTGCTACGGGATTTATGTGTCTATTTATGCAGAAACAGCAGCGTACCAGATCTAGTCTGTCAAGACCAAATACATTAAAGTTGCCATATTCGATAGCATGCTAAAACTATTCATAGAGTTGTCATGATTGAACTTATGACTGTCTTTACTGTCACTTTTGATCAATCCTTACTGATCCCAAACTTTTGAATTGTAATGTACATTAAAGGACCTGAGAGATATTGCCTAGTATCATGGTGGAGACTTTCGCATGGGCAAACTCCACTGGCTTTCTCATTTTGAATATTATCGTGTATTGACAGTCACCTACAACCTTATTCAGAGTCTCAGTACCTTTGTGAAGTTCGCATTTTGATTTTTTTTCCTTCTTTGTTTCACGTTCACCCTCAGGTAACAACCAAGCGGGCACAAGCTTGGTGTCAGAGTAAGAACAACATCCCATACTTTGAGACCAGTGCAAAGGAGGCCATCAATGTAGAGCAGGCTTTCCAGACCATCGCACGCAATGCACTCAAACAGGTACGTGTGTACGTACGTACTTAAGGTTTAACATGTACGTTAGCCAGGATATGCTTACAAATTTTACGCAAATTTCATCATCAACATAGTACACACAGAGTCCGATTTTTGTGACTGCACATACAATGTATGTTCAGCTCACACGTGTCAATAATTAGTTTGTCCACAAAGTGGCAACACTGCCCAGGTCTGTTGTTTCACTGCCGAAAAAGAAATTGATGAGATAGAACAACAACAAGCTTGGGATAGGATAGTAAAGTGTCCATCGAATACGCACGTATTCAGACACGCTACTCTTTTGGCATATTGTTTTTCACATACTATATTGTAGGGAAGTATTCGATTTGGGATGCAGCGTCAGTCTGTTGCGAGCTTTGACAGCAAGTTGAATGGAACACCTACTTTTCTAGATCCAATCAATTAGCAGCAGAAAAAAAAAGCCGCTCCCTCCAATTTTTTCATTCAATCATTCTGTTTCACTCTAAAATACGCCACAATACTGAAGTAAAGTCGATCGCAACTTCTGGTTCATGCAGACTTTAAAGTAGCAGATGCAGTGCCGGGGATGTGCACTGCATCTGCATGGATTTCAGTTTATTTTGCAGACCTGAAAAGTATGACCTACATTATTTGTGTAAATTATTTGAGAAAAAAAATGTCTGTGGGGTTACTGTATGATGATTGAAATCGTGAAATTGCCTTGACACGGAAGAGATCTGCTTACAAACATTCTTCCAAATATCGTCCTTTGTGTTCAGCAGAACAAAGAAATTCACACAGGTTTGGAACAATTTGAGGGGGAGTAAATGATGACAGAATTTTCATTTTTGGGTGAACTATCCCTTTAAGCATTCACATCAAATCTAGTATACTTTGTCATTAACTGTACCCCTTTTTTATTTTGTAGGAAACCGAGGTTGAGTTGTACAACGAGTTTCCTGAGCCAATTAAACTGGACCGGAACGATAGAGCCAAGCCATCAGCAGAGACTTGTAGCTGCTGAGGACCTCCAGGGGGCGCAACGTTTCACTCTTAGCCTCTCTGGCCTCGTCTCTGCCTCACTCCCTCTCGCTCTTGCGTTCTTTCTTTCCTCCTGCCTCCCCATCCCCTTCCCTCTCCCCCCCAGTTCTTTATCTCCTTTCCTCCCTTTACTCGATATAATCACTGGCCTTTGTAGACGAACAGACTTCCTCTCATTCAGTATCCTACAAAGTTCGCATTCACAGCCTTAGACACAACACACACAACCACATATGCTCCAGAGGCTCAATTTCCGTACACGAATTCTGACACTGCGCACCAGTTCTGCAGAATCATCGCTTCGCCCACGTAAAAAGTCTTCACAACACTTGAATGGCTCTTGAGACATTTTATATGATCCCATCCCGCAGTGCAGTTGAAATACGTGTGACGTGAACGCTGAAAGATGGGGGGTGTATTAGAGCATTAAAGCCGTATGTTGGCACCAGAACTATCCGTCATGTTCTTCATTGTTCTGCTTGAAATAAAATGGCGGCCTGGCATAAAGCATGCTACATTTGCCTCTTGAAGTCGTGAACCCGAAAACGCTCCTCGGTTTGTGAGGTCCCGAAGCACTGGAGGTCTAACACTGCCCCCACTGTTACATCTGAGAACTGCAATCCAGTGTACGCCCAATCGCTGTCCTCGAAATGGAAAACGAAAACATGAATTCCCAACCAAGTGATGGGAAATTTAGATATTACATCTAAATTATCTACAATTCATATTATGACAATTAGTATTTCTCTGTATTTTTTTTTTTAATCATCAATCCTCATGTCAGCATGACCGAATCACCGCGAGTCTGCCATGAACAAGTAGTGGCGTAGGCCATCTCTTGTTGTTGTTGTTTTTTTCATTCATTTCTTGCCTGGACTCTACCAGTAGCTCAGGATGGTAGAGAATTTAAGTGCTCAGTATCACTCAGATATTTTCCTGTCTGTTCATTATTATTGTAATTATTATTATCTTTGTTGCATTATATACGAATAAACATAACTAGATAACATTGGGGGAAAACTGAATTGTTCATGACATTTAATGAAATAAAATGCACAGCATATACATTGTTCAAGATAAATGTATTTCAAAGTAATAATGGAAATAAAATTAAGTTGTTGAGTAAACGGGTTGTGCACCGAGTGTTTTGGAGAAGTGATATCAACTGGAACTATTTGAAATGAACAAATGAAATGTGTCCACAAATCAACTACTAAATGTGAAATGTTTATTTCTGTCATATAAAGTCATGAAATAGGAACACATCTACACAACGAATACTTGGCAAAATTAATACTTATCATTTTAAGGCATTTTAAATCTTTAAACTAGTCAGTTTGGTCATTCTGAAAAGATGGGATGTCTACAGTATGTAAGGAAGTACACTGTAGTTCTGTTTTCAAGTCCTTGGTTTCTTGTTGGAACCAGTTCCCAGCAGCCATTGCTGGAGAGTCCCAGCCGGCTTGGTCTGCTTCTCTGCTTCAAGCTTTTCTTCAGGCCCTTTAGCTGATGTATCTTCATCAGGATTCTTCCTCTTAGTGGGCGAGGCAGTTTTCAGCCAGCTCATCATCATTTTACTGCTAGCTGTAGGTTGAACAGTCTGGACAGGGCCGAAGGCGAGTATTTGAATCAATAGGAATATCTAAGATATGATACATATGAATCTCTACATGTACTACTCTATATGTAGCAGATTGCATTCCCATATCAAAGATTTTGATTGTTCTGTTTAGGGCATCCTATTTTTCTCAAATACTGTCATTATCATTAACAGTTACTGAGCAATATCACAAGGGTGTTTTTTGAACTTTAGGCACTTTTATGTCCCATTGGTCCCATCTAATAGATTTCAACTTCATAATGAAGATCATATTGTTTTTACTATGCCTTTATTTATTTTTGCCACTTTTTAAATGTATAGATGTATAATGTATAGATTTTGTTTTACCCTTCTCTGAGACCCAGACAATAAACCTTAAACTATTAAAATCCATCCTAAAAATATGAACTACTGTACATTACTGTTCAAAGGTTTGGGTCAGTAAGATTTTTTTTTTTTTTTTTTAAGAAATTAATACTTTTATTTAGCAAGGACACATTAAATTTATAAAAAGTGACAGTAAAGTCATTTATAATGTTGCAAAACATTTCTATTTTAAATAAATGATGTTCCTTTGAACTTTCTTTTTATCAAAGTATCAAGACTGGAGTAATGGCTGCTGAAAATTCAGCTTTGCCATAACACAAATAAATTACATTTAAAATATATTCAAATAGAAAACTTATTTTAAATTGTAATGTTTCACAACATTACTACTTTTACTGTATTTCAAATAAATGCAGCCTTGGTAAGCAGAAAAGCCTTTTTGTAAAAATATTAAAAATCTTACAGACAACAAACTTTTGAACAGTATTGTATGTGTATGTTAATCTAAATAAAGCTGAATAAATAAAACATTTCAATACTTAATATGTGAAAATGATTTCTTTCAGTTTTTCAAAAATTACAACTAATTTCTGTCAAATTAAGCAAAAAAATGGTGAAAATATTTAATTTGTGTACATAAAGACAAATTATTTTGATTTCATTCCAAAAAATGTAAAACAAATAATTTCCATCACAGAATGCTAGTAACCATCATTTGAGATGTGGTGGAAATTCTTATGACTTTCAAAAAAAAAAATCTTCAATGATGTATGTATATACAAATAAAAAAATACATTTTTTTTTTTTTTTTTTTTTATTAAATTGGCCAAAAGTTTCACCTTCTTAATCGTGGGGTCTACAGGCTGCAGACACTCTGGGGAGTTGTTGCGGGAATTGTTAACCAGTGACGAGACAGGGTGAAACGTCAGAGAGGACTTCGGTTGAAGTAATTTCATGGCTTCCAGTGACTTAACTTCTCCAAAGTCCAACCACCGTCTTACCTCATCCTCTCCGTCCAGCACAGCCGGCATCCTGTTACAAAACACATTAACTCTAGGTTAATTTTAAACTCATTACAATAAAGTGTATGGGACTGTTTTGATGTGATGTCATCATATTTATGTGCTCAACCTGTCATGGATGCTTTGAAGATTTGGAGCGGCATCCACAGTAATAACAGTGTAAGTGTACAACGCCTCTCCACCACAAGGAGGAGTCCAGGAGTCAAAGAGACCTGCTATTGTCAGCAGTCGCCACCCAGCCCAGTCACTGTCGTCTTGATCGCTCTGTAGACAAGTGGAGGAATAAACAAATGAGTAAAACTGGCATAAGTGAACAATGCAGTTCTTATGTCTGTTAAACTTGGGCTAACCTCGCCCTGGTCCAAAGTTTGGTCGCATTTCGGCTGCTGTGGACTTTGTTGACTGGGCACTTGTCCTCCTTGGCTTTGTGGGAAATATATGAAGAAAGGCTGTTTCTCTTTCTCCAGTCTCCGCCATTCGTAGAAGCCGTCAGCTAGAATGACACAGCGCTGGCCTTTCAGAAGAGGATCCTGTACAATAAGTTTCCAGCAACAAGTCATGTGTCTGTCCACAGCATATTAGTAGATATTTGATGTTTAATAAATAAAAGGGTGTAACAGTGCCCTCTCACTTTTTCAGCAACCTTGGTTCTAGAAGTATTTTCCATTTATTTTTTCCCATTTTTCTTATGCCCACTAAGACCGCGTTTATTTGATCAAAAATACAGTAAAACATTATTATTGTGAAATATTATTACAATTTAAAACAACTTTTCATTTGTAATATATCATAAAATGTAATTTATTCTTGAGATGCAAACTTGTAACATTATAAAAGTATTTACTGTCCCATTTGATCAATTTAATGCATCCATGTTCAATAAAAAATAATTTCTTTAAAAAAAAAAAAAAAAGAAAAATCTTACTGAAATTTTTAACAATAACTTATAAACCTTTAAAGACAGACCTACTATGAGCTACGAGGTTGTTAATCGATTATATTTCCTTCTGTTGAAGCTGTCAGCCCACGTAATTTTTTTAAACAATTGTTGAACAGTGGAATTCATGATGAAAAACTACATTACCCATGATGCTGTACAAAAAAAATTACACCAATCAGAGAGCTGAAAAACCAAAGCGCGCCAACAGAGCTCTTTAGCTCTGCCTTCTCCCATGAAGCACCACAAGTGACGTAATCGAGACGTTCTCCCTATAGTCTCAAAACACTTAAATATTTGTAAATATGTGCATAATTTGCAATAAATAATTAATTAACTTAAAATATATTGTTTTATAAAAAACAATACATTTTAAGTTAATTAATTATTTATTGCAAAATATGCACATATTTACAAATATTTAAGTATATAATCCACATATTTAAATGAGCAGTTTTATATTTCTCCATCGTTTTTAATTAGATCGTGCAGTTCACAATGATTCATGGTATATTAGTTCTTTCCCTCACTAAAGCTGTTAAGTACAGTCTTATACATTCATTTTTTGTCCGATTTTCAAATACTTTTTTGCTTCAAAACAAAGTTTGTAACGTTATGATTCATCTCATAACATTACAGTAGCTGGTTGTCTTGGTTTATGGGGAAAATGAATGGAAAAAAATGCTTCTGTAACCAGCACAGCTGAAAAAGTAGGCAGGCACTCGGCCAGTGACATTTTACTGTGGACGAGGGCTCACTGCTAATGTAGAATAAATGAGGATGTCTTATCTACCTTGTAAGACTTCTTTTCTAGCAGGCTCTCACTGCGACAGTTAGAGGTGTTGTACTGCATCTTATTGGGGTCGTTCTCTTTGAACCATGCCGGGACGAGACCCCAGCGCATCGCTGCCAACACACACTCATCTACAGGGGCATCCTATGGAAAGTGGTTTATTTAAGAGCTGTTCTTCAGTGACAAAATTTGTGTGTATATGTTTTGACATGCCTTGTTGAAGTGTCTGTTGGACAGCAGCACAGGACTGAAGGACTGAGGACTCTTGTTGTATGAGGGCCGGTATTTGTCGGCGTCTCCATCCTTCCACCGGGGCCTGTGTCGTTGTCCTGTTCGGTCTCGATACTGAGACGCACGACTGAGCTCATGCGGCGCAAGAGTGCAAGCTGTTCTCCCGCACATCCTGGCACATGCCAAACCTGTGTGACGTCACAACATATTAGACGGTACATTTACTTAATGCCTTTAACAAAATATCTATGGTGTGATTTGGCATTTCTTTGTTAAAAAGAATACAAACTAAATGCAACTCATATAAAAAATGTTTTATATTTTTCAATATATATTTAAAAATTCTTTATCCACAAATGTAAATGGGCATCACAGAAAACCTACTTTTACTATTTTTAAAGTACCTGATACAATACTGTTTTACAATGCACAACATATGCAGTTAGCTTACCAAAATGTTGATATAGCCTATTTGTATAACTTATTCTCTTATTCTTACTCGTGTTTATCTCAGTATTTCATTTGATTCGTTTGGTTTGGTTCGTTTCGTTTCAAAGAACTGTTAGTAAAAGTAAAACATTCACTGTTCCTTTTACGTCATTACGTAAAACGTCGTTGCGCGGTTTCTGACGTCCCAGGCAGAGCCGTTGGCTCTGGTCCCAGGGAATCGTCTCTTGTCTTGGCTATGAAAGTTCCTTACTTCCCTTCTACGAACCGGGCGGTTCAATGTTTCAATGATTTAATGATTTGTTGACTCGACAACCGCTCGGACATATTTCACTCCAATTTCACTGAGAAGATCCGACTCACGATAACGATTCGTTCGTGAAGCAGTACGTTAGCTGTCAGGCCGTTCAAACTGCAGAATCACCGTTACCTCACTTTACTCTAAAAATACGTACTTTAACTTCTTAAAAGGATGAACGCCGTTTAATTTTACCTCAAGACTTCACCTGAAAGCTTATTTTTTTACAAATGTTTCGGCTAGACGGCTAGTTGCATGCAACGGTTTCTGCACAACCCTGAGTTTTACCGCCTTCATAAACTGGCAAACACGATACAGATGCATTTACAAATAATAGACACTACTAACACAAGGTCAGATGGCAAAGTACATTCTCACCAGTCAATAACAAGTCCTTATTTTGAAGTAAAGGATGTAAAAGCAGAAAGAGCAACGATGTTGAGGTTCACTAAACATGAACAAGTGTGTTTTACTGTGCGTAAACACGAAATAGCGCCCTCTGTCAGGACAACCGGTCATAACTCTTCAAATCAATGCTTTGCATACAGAATAGAGAATCAGTTATACAAACCCGATACAAACACTGGTCTAATAATTAATCAAAATTTCGTTTTTATTTTCAAAAACACACATACATGCAACAGCAATGTTCAAAAGTAGCTTACAAAATGTCTGATACATACAACTAAATTCAACATGAACTGAAATAAATGACAAAACCATGAATTTACAAACGCTGATATGTCCACTTACAATACCTTTATACAAGCTTTATTTCCTTTTACTCATATAAAAACTCAAAAATAACGTGTTCTTTCTCTATCCCGTGTAGTAACAAAATACTATCAACAACATGACAACAGATTTAAAGAGATAGTTCAACCAAAAATGACAATTCCATCATCATTTACTCACCCTCATGTCGTTCCAAACCTGTATGACTTTATTTCTTCTGTGGAACGCAAAAGAATATACTTTGAGAAATGTCTCAGTGTTCGTGTCCATACGATGAAAGTCTATTGTCAAAAATATCTTCCTTTATGTTCCAAAGAAGAAAGAAATTTGTACAGGTTTAGAACGTCATGAGGGTGAGTAAATGACAACAGAATTTTCATTTTTGGGAGAACTTTTGATTTCACAATATCAAAGCATTCTGGTAATCAGTTGCATTTGGAACTGTACTTCTGTAGTATTGCCATACTTCTGGCAATGTCAAATCAGTGGCACTTGAAATCCATAGTGTCAAACACCTTTATTTATCACACCTAGCCATGTCAGGTTTTATTTTGGATAGAGAGTAGTCATAACATATGTACAATTATATTCAATATTCATTTACATGTTCTTCAAGTTGTGTGAATGAAGTGTCCATAGCCAACAAACATATGAAAGAAAACATTATAGCTGCCGGTCATATTTATCCATCTAAGAGTTTGAGAATACTTTCTCTCTCTTTTAAAGCTTTCCATGCCTGATCTTTCTCTTTTTTTGTTGGAGTGCGTTTCTTTTGCCTGGCTGCCATGATGCGACGGAAGGCCTCCATGACCTCGTTATCAGCCACGCGAACCCGCTGACGAAGCTCCTGTTTTCTCATCTCTTCCCGTGCCAACCTGCATCAACGGGTTGAAAAGAGAAATATAAGCCTTGTATTTATTTCATAATGCATATGGGAAGAAAAAAAAAAAAAAACATACCAAAAGATATTTCTACTAATTCTCATTCACAATATGGGTGCATCTAAAAATACACAGCTGGCTGCTTTAATACTGCTTCAATACAATACAGTTATCATCGGACTAAAACTATGGAAAGGAAAATCATAACTTGTCACATCAGATTGTTCCCTCTAACTCTTTGAAAGATTACAGGCTTATTTTCACGAGCCAGACTTCATCTTGTGCTGACGACAGTCTTGATCTGGATCTGAGGCTCTTTTGGTGAAACTCACTTGAGCAGCTCCTGCTTGCGCGAGCGGTTGTGGGCAGTCAGAGCTTTGAGTTCAGCTTGTCTTTTCTGCAGCTCAGCCAGCACCTCGTCTTCAGATTCTCCTCCGACACCTTGCCTCTCATCAGAGTCCAGCAACCCCTGAGACACCAGCTCCTCTCTTATACGAGCCTCCAGAGAGCGTGTGTGCGGCACACTGGGGAAAACAGAATGAGAAAATACAAGATGAAATTCTGTGTGCTTAAATATTGTGCACGAGTCATCTTTATTATTCCAAAGAAAACATTTTTTGTTTTCACAATCTTTCATCAAAATTAACTGCTTTCTCTGCCTCTGAAACAACTTCCAATTTTGGATAATGTCACCCAGGCCATGGAGGCTACTGGATAATCTTAAAGGGTTAGTTCACCCAAAAATTCCTCTCTCAAGATCTATAAATGTACTAAAAACATATTTAAATCAGTTCATGTGAGTACAGTGGTTCAATATTAATATTATAAAGCGACGAGAATATTTTTGGTGCGCCAAAAAAAAACAAAATAACGAACTATTTAGTGATGGCCGATTTCAAAACACTGCTTCAGGAAGCTGCGGAGCATAATGAATCAGCGCACCAAAAATATTCTTGTCGCTTTATAATATTAATATTGAACCACTGTACTCACATGAACTGATTTAAATATGTTTTTAGTACCTTTGTGGATCTTGAGAGAGGAAATGTCATTGCTCCCTATGTAGGCCTCACGGAGCCATCGGATTTAAACAAAAATATCTTAATTTGTGTTCCGAAGATCAACGAAGTTCTTACGGGTGTAAAACGGCACAAGGGTGAGTAATTATTGACAGAATTTTCATTTTTGGGTGAACTAACCCTTTAACCAGTAGCTAAATATGTTGTTATCCCATTCATGTCCACTTTTTATTATCTGGTCAGTTCCCAAATCTACAGTTTTTTCCGTCAACGAATGTCCAGTTACAATGTCAAAGTCAATGAAAGAATACAATTTTTAAAACTAGTTGGTTGGTTGGTTGGCTGAACAACTAGTTAACTACTCAATCTTAAAGGGATAGTTCACCCAAAAATGAAAATTATCCCATGATTTACTCACCCTCAAGCCATCCTAAGTATATGTGACTATCTTCTTTCAGACGAACACAATCAGAGAAATATTAAAAAATATCCTGGATCTTCCAAGCTTTATAATGGTAGTCAATGACACTTGAGATTTTGAAGCCCAAAAAAGTGCATCCATCCATCATAAAAGTAATCCACATGTCTCCAGGGGGTTAATAAAGGCCTTCTGAAGCAAAGTGATGGGTTTTTGTAAGAAAAATATCCATATTTAAAACTTTATAAACTATAATAACTGGCTTCCGGCAACGGCCGTATGCAAGTCGAGTTCTGGCGGAGGAGCTGACGTATGACATAGGATGTAGGAGTAACGTAAGCTTAGGTAAGAGTAAACACTTCTCGCGGTTCAAACAAATAGGGCTGGGCAACAAACTCAAGCTCCTCTTATATTGAAATTCTGTGCTTCTGCGTTCATCAATACGTCATGCGTCGGGCCAGAGGTCACTCTTCCACCGGATGTAGACTCTCATATGGCCAGTTATTATAGTTTATAAAGTTTTAAATATGGATATTTTTCTTGCAAAAACCAATCACTTCGCTTCAGAAGGCCTTTATTAACCCCCTGGAGCCATATGGATTACTTTTATGATGGATGGATACACTTTTCTGGGCTTCAAAATCTCGAGCGCCTTTCACTCCCATTATAAAACTTGGAAGAGCCAGTATATTTTTAAATACAACTCCGATTGTGTTCGTCTCAAAGAAGATAGTCAAATACACCTAGGATGGCTTGAGGGTGAGTAAATCATGGGATAATTTTCATTTTTGGGTGAACTATCCCTTTAACTGGCCCTATATAATTATACTGGTTCACCTGACCCCGATTGGACACGTTTCTGTTTGCATAAGGTGTGTTCTTGTATTCAAAAACAGTTAGACAGAGCACAACAAAATAGTTTAGAGTGTTAAGAAGTGTTAAAACAACTGTTTTTAAAAGTTTTTTAATGTTATTTTTGTTTTTACCTGAAGGCTTTACCCTGACTACGAGGTGACGTACCGGCCCCATCATCCTTCCCTGGAATGTCTGGAATAGGGGAATCCTCCATAGGAGATATGATGTTCTCCTACATGCACGAAAAAGGATTTGAATGAAACATTTAGCCACTGAAATAAACTGAGCTGCAACAAAGTTGACTAAATGTTGCAAAATATAATGACTTATTTTAGCAAATGATGAGTCACTGACCTCAACAAGCGCTTGTAGAAGACGCTGAGTAAGAGGTCCAAAGGGACAGCCGTCATCAGGAGGTTCATGCTGAGACTCTGATTTCTTCAGTAGGGCGTCTACATCTAACCAAACCAGAATAGTAGAGGATAAAAGAAACAGATGCAAAAAATTCAGTGCTGCAACCGGAATCAAGATACATTTTTAATGTCACAGTTACCTTTAGCATCCAGTTCAGAAAGAGGACCCATCATGCTTTTCTTCTTGTCATTGGCTCTGGCTCCCTCTCTTTGCTCCTCCAACAGATCCTCTTGAGCCCAGCGTTGGGAATAGTGCTTTCCGAGAGCTGGGATCTGCAAGGAAAACCCCATAAGGGCTCAGAAGTGAATAATCAACACAAAATCCATTTAACAGGCATGAGCTAAAGGAAGGGAAAGAGAAAGCTGCAATAATGCAGAGCAGGAACTGAACTTTAAAAGACCTTTACCTTGTAGTACTCAGCTTCATCTTCAGGGGGTTTGAGCAGCTCTTCCAGAACTCTGATCTCTTCATTTGTGATGTCTGCACAGTAAGGCTCCACCGAGGCCCAAAATCTGTTTTACACACATAAAGAATATACACAACCTTTCAAAAGTTTGGGATTGCTACGATTTTTAAAAAATGCTTTTGAAAGATCTTTTTTGCTCACCAAGGCTGAATTTATTTGATCAAAGATACAGTAAAATCAGTAATATTGCGACACGTTATTAAAATTTAAAATAACTGTTTCTATTTCAATATATTTTAAAATGTAATTTATTCATGCGATGACAAAGCTGAATTTTCAGCATCATTACTGCAGTTTTCAGTGTCATGTGATCCTTCAGAAATCATTCTAATATGCTGATTTGCTGCTCAAGAAACATTTATTATTATTATTATTATTATTATTATTATGTGCTGCTTAATAATATTAATGTTTTTAATATTAATATATTTTATATATCTATAATTAATATTTTTGTAGAAACCATGATTTTTTCAGGGTTCTTTAATAAATAGAAAGTTCAAAAGAACAGCATTTATTCAGGAGAGAAATCTTTGCAACATCATAAATGTTTTTACTCTCACTTTTGATCAATTTAATGCACCCTTCCTCCTGAATTCAAGTTCAGGCCTGAATTTGTGTTTAAATAACTAGATAAATATCTTTAACTGGATACTGATAACTTAATATTTCTCCTCTGAAAACAATAAAACATTAAATGAGAAAGAATTGATATTTGATTTAATTTAATACCGAGTGTTTCTGTAGGCAAAAATCTGATCTGTATCCTAAATCTGGTTTAAATTAATATAAATTTACATTATGTGCATCACAGACAAAACATTCAGTTTCCACAAACCTGTTGGGAGCATCATTTTTAGGATTGCGGGGTATATCTTGGGGGTCCACTTCAAATTCAAAGTCCTGAACCTTGGTCTGTATGTTCTTAGACTTCGGTCTACCTGGCCCAGGTCCGGGACCATGACTTCCTTTTCCATCAAGCTTCTGTTTTTTGGGCTTGGAATGACGAGAAGATGCTGCAAGATCTGGATCCTTCCCTAATTTCAGAAACCTTTTGTCCCCTTTTTTGTCCTGCCAGTCTGTAAGAATCTGTTTCAGAGAGAAAACATAAATAACTTTATACATGGGCAGTAGGTGGGACAAAGACAAATAGAAAAACATTACTTTTCACCTGTCTCTGTTCCTCCAGCGCTCTGAGACGTCGACTCGCAGAGGACAGGAGTGTTTCCAGCTCCAGCTGAAGAGTGTCCAGCTCTTCAATTCCAATGCCATCATCTTCTGAGCGGCTGAGTACTGCAGTATAGCGTGGACACACTTTCACATGGTCCACAGGTTTGAAATCATAGTATTTCAGAGGGGGGCAGTCCTTCAGTTCACTCATCTTCTCATTAACAAGAACCTATATCTGAAAATAACCAGTATAAATAAAGTCAGGGTTGTGTGAGGTATCCAAAATGGGTTTGATTAATTCCTTACTATAAATGAACAACACAGACTGTAAATGATTTTGTTTGGGTGGTAAAGGCATGATTGCTAGTAAACATCTACACAGAGAGTTAATGCTAGAGATGGACTTCTGTAGATGTTATTCATAAGGTTTTATCTGTGACAATGCCAATCTCGCATGTATTACACCCCTGTATTCTCTCTCACTCTGTTATGTACCATATATGAGAGCAGTGTGAGATCATGAGCAGCCACTGTAAGCTAACGGCTACATGCTAATTCAGCTGCATGCTGTTTAAACCAAAGGGAACCAGCTATAACATTTATCAATAAATATGCACATTGGTTGCAATAAAAAAGCTTATAACGACAATTTAAAAATATGTTAAAAGTCAAAACAGGCGGATAACCTGAACTCGTACAAAGCATTTATTCATAAAATATCATTGTTTACCTTCGATAAAGGGGCATCCATTACTGACTAAACCATTATCTCAGCACGGTGGGAGAACGTTCGCCGATTCAATTTTAATAACAATAATGTGTATTACAGGTACTTTACTATGATCAACGTGTGTTTTATTAACACATCTAGACCTATTTTTATGTACTATCTGCAAAATCATTATTCAAGGTCAGATAAATATTTCCACTCGTCCACAACATAATAGCGCGGCGCATGGAATGGTACATTCCTGAATGAAGCGCTGTCCAAGCAGTATAAATAAAAATTTCTTTTTAGAGACTCACGCGCGGTTTTAAACCACAAAAGAGATCATGTTTATTTCAGCACAGTAATATTTTAGACAACCGCTTCTTTGACTGTAATGTATTTGACCTGTCGTGTTATTTGCCATATAAGGAAGAAAAAGCGAATCAAGGTAAGATTGCTGCTGGGCTTGACCGTAAGTACAAGAATAGATGTGAAATGTGCATGGGCGTTTTGGTGTTTTTATAGTTTTCTCTCAATTTCAGCGTTTTTTAAAATAGAAACGTAAGAACGTGTATATGTATGAAAATGCCTTTAATCATCCACCATTCACTCGTTTGTGAATGCATTTAAATCATGAGCGTACTATAATTAAACTGATTTGCACGTCTAATAGGTATATTACGGGAGTTTGAGAACGCAATGGAGGCGTGTTTGAGAGTCTCTAGGCGTGGCGTGCGGACTTCCGTCTTCCTCCACAGACCTCAAATAAAATGGTAAGAGATTTACATTTCTAGAAAGTTGCTATGATTGTTTTTTGTTATAACACTAGCAGTCAAATTACCAAATAAACAGCCTTTCCGTAAAACATTTGCATTTAATCACAGCAGTGATTTTTTTGGTTTATTTGATCGAGTGATGTTAGTCTGTGTTGATTTGTGCTAGCTGGCTAACGTCAGTGATTTTGCAGGCAAAGCCGCTTTTGGCAGAATCAAAACAATAAATGCACTTTTTGAAATGCACGTTACACGGCATAGATAAAATATTCAATTAATGACACGTGTTTAATTTATTTAGAACAACCAATAGTTGTTAAGTGATGTTCAGGTAGATGATTGACACTTCAGTACCTAAATGACTGACTCGAGCTCAATGGAATGGCCAAGCACAAACCAGCTTTTCCACCCACCGACATTCACGTTTCTATGTGTTAATAATTAATATAACACGACTTTAAAGTCGGTGTGGTTATAAAAAGTGTTACCATGAAATCTTAAATTCAATTTAAGTAATATTTCAGTATTTATTTTAAATGATTTATCCATGCACATCATTATTATTATTTTTTTTTTATTCATGTGCCTTCATAATCTTCAATCAAAATAACTTCCCCTCCCACTCTGGTGACATGTTTACTGGTGTGAGGGCGGGACAACCTGTCACATGACATGACATCACAGCAATAGCAATCTTAAATCACAACAATCCAATCTTTTCCTGATGGGCAAAATTAAGTCCTGCACTACTTTTTTCTTGTTTGTGAAGCAGTTTCACTCAGAATTTCGTTACAGTAGCGAAGAAAAGACGATTTCATGCCGACTTTAATTAAATATTCTATTTTTTATATGTAGACGGCAACATTGCGACCCTACCTGAATGCAGTGCGCGCCACTCTTCAAGCAGCCCTGTGTCTGGAGAACTTCTCCTCTCAGGTGGTGGAGCGACACAACAAGCCTGAGGTAGAAGTTAGGTGAGGAAATCACTCATAAACCACGTCCTCCCTCTATATATGATGTGTTTTCACACTGATTAATGTGTGAAATGTATGTCTTTCAATACAGGAGCAGCAAAGAGCTTCTGTTGCAGCCGGTGGTCATAAGCCGCAATGACAAAGAAAAGGTCCTGATTGAGGGGTCTATAAACTCAGTGAGAGTCAGCATTGCTGTCAAACAGGTACGAATATGAACCGCTGAAGACAGATGTAGTGATGCCAGTCCTTTTCTAGCCATCATCTTCTAAAGATATTCATGGTCTTCTTAGGCCGATGAGATTGAGAAGATCCTGTGCCATAAATTTATGAGGTTCATGATGATGCGAGCTGAGAACTTCTTCATCCTGCGGAGGAAACCTGTTGAGGTGAGATCTGATGTGTGGTGGAGTCATGTAGGACTTTGGAACAAATGCTGCATAATATAGCTTCATTTCAGGCCATTTATGTAGATTATGGAATCATTTCTGAAATGCTAAATAATGTGTATGTGACACACATAAACTAACCCCTGTTTTCTTATTTCCTCTTTTGGGCTTTTCAGGGCTATGACATCAGCTTCCTCATCACCAACTTCCACACAGAGCAGATGTATAAACACAAGCTGGTGGACTTTGTCATCCATTTCATGGAGGAGATCGACAAGGAGATCAGCGAGATGAAGCTGTCAGTCAACGCTCGGGCCCGAATTGTCGCAGAGGAATTCCTCAAGAATGTATGTTTACTATTTCATGTATATCTTTTTACAGACATGTTTAGAAGAATGGGAAATGTCAACTCTTTTAATATATATTTTTCTGTTCTAGTTCTGAGGATGCTTGTCTACATTCCTAATACCCATCAGAGATTGGTGTTGCTTTGGTTCTTGCGGACAAAAACATTCAAAGGTTTTAAATTCTCCACAGAGCAAAGGGGAAATAGTTTATTAGTTAGCAACCAAGCAAGAAGATCTACAGGAACAACTGGCCAGTCCTGCAGCACTATATGCAGTCCCCTTTGCCTTCTGTTCAAGGTGCTCCTTGTGCCCATGGATATTAACAATTGTACATTTAGTCAAGAATTTATAACTCTCATTTTCGTTTGTTAGGAAAAAAAGAAAACACATGGTCAAGGCAGGTCCTTAAAAGTATTACCTGTAATATTAATATTGATGGGCACAGGAATCTTGTTGTTGGACTGTAGTTTTTTTTTTTTTTTTTTTTTTTTTTTTTTTTTTTCTTCTGTTGTCTTTTATATACATGTACTCATGTGCTTAATTTTTGTTATAAAGAAAATCAATTCAATGTTAAAGAGATCACGAGAGGGAAAAAAAATAATAAAAAAATATTGGCAGAGCTAAACTCCAATAAGATAACTATACAAAAAAATTGTGTAAAACACAATACCAGAATTTCAATAAAAACATATATTGTGCTTTCTGTACCTCTTTGGATTTATTTCTAAACTGCATTCACTTCTTTTTCTTGCTTTTTTTTTTTTTTCTCCCAAATTGCACTTTATTGTGTAGTTGTTATACTACTGCTTTCAATCCACTATAATTAATTGATCTTTCTGCAGTTTTTGTTAGTTCTTATCAGATTTTTTCTTATACAATGCCATCTGAAACTAGTATTGAGCCAAGATGTTACATTGCCAGATCAGTTGTGTTCCTCATGCATTTTGTGCATAAAATTTGATGAGAATCATAAAGCTAGACTGAGTATGGAAGTGGATATTGATCCTCAAATGCTTAGTAATCAATAGAGAACTCCTTTTGTGATCTATCATTTTGACCATGATGACTTTAAAAGATTGGTAACAATGGATACCCAGTGCAGTCAATTAATTGTAATCTGACTGATCATGATTTGTTATTAAGTTAATTGCTCTAGTGAGGACACAATAACAACACAATCAGTTCATCTCAAGTAAATTGTTAAAGGGATAGTTCACCCAAAAATAAAAATTGTCATTATTTACTCCCCCTTAAGTTGTTCCAAAACTATACTGTTTCTTTGTTCTGCTGTGCACAAAAGAAGATATTCTGAAGAATGTTTGTAACCAAGCAGATCTCGCCCCACTTTGACTACCATAGTAGGGGGGAGAAAATGTATACTATGTATATATATATACTATACTAATAATAATAATACTGAAGTAGTCAATGGGGGTTGAGATCTGCTTGGTTACAAACATTCTTCCTAATATCTTCCTTTGTGTACAGCAGAACAAAGTAATTTATTCAGGTTTGGAACAACTTGAGGGTGAGTAAATGATGACAGAATTTTCATTTTTGGGTGAACTATCCCTTTAAGCGATGCATTTTTCATGGATTGTCAGGGGAATATCCAAGGCCAAGGCTTTAAATGCATTGTGATTGTGTGATGGCACCTTGCAAAACCTTCAGTCGTGTATTTACTACACCTGCCATCAGCCCTTTGTTCTCCATGGGGACAGGTAGTGAAGTATATATATTATATTTTTCTCCTAAATTTACCTGCGTCATCTCTGTGTATTTTCACGTAAATTATGTTTACACTTTAAAGTCTGTAGGGCAGGACTTGATTTTGTCAATTTGTAATTGATTGGATCACTGTGGCTTGCTATTGCTGTGATGTCATGTGAGTGACAGGTTGTCCCGCCCTCACGCCAGTAAACACGTCATCAGGAAGAGAAGAGTTGTTGCTGCAACAGGGAGGGGGTTAATGGCCCTGTCCCAAATGGCACACTTCTTGTGCACATTTGGTCTTGTGGACTTACAATGGCCGCTGCGTGCGCGTGTCCGTTAAGTCCACAAGACCGTAGGGTGTCCCATTCGTCATTTAAGCTTAAAAAAGGGTGCTCGTGAGCACCCCCTTTGTGGCTGCTATGCTCCCTCGATGCGCACTTCTGCTGAGCCCTGCAAGACTGTGAGCTACGCAGAGGACTTTACCCGGCAGTCAAAGCGGCATTACGTCGTGAAAGTGCGGACTCAGAGGAAGACCGTGAGGGATTAGGGTGCTATTTGGGACAGGGCCAATAGGTGTGTTTGACTTGATGTGGTGCTGCACAGACCAAATAAAGTATTGCGAGAGTGATTATGGAGAGCAGACGGCTCTGCATGCTTTCGAATTGCTCTCATACGCCTATAAGTCTGGGCAATGCTGCTTCAAGTCAAACACACCTATTTTGATTAAAGATTACTTGGGAATATGAATTAAAAAAAAAAAAAAAATTGCATGGATAAGTCATTTATAATAAATATCACAGTATTCCATATAAAAATAAGAATTGTCTATTTTGATTTCATGGTGACTTTAAATGCATTGTCAAATCCAGTTTTCCAACAGATATTTTCTTTTGTATGTTCTTTTTACTTTTAAAATGTACTATGCATTAACAGTATGCAATAAAAACATGAATTAATGATAATAATTTTTTTTTTTTTTTTTTTTGTCATTCATCAACTTTTTGTCTTTTGATATCCCTAGTTTTTATTAACGCAACTGTAAAACATTGCGTTAGCGACACCAAACGAAAGTTTCTGCTGCAGCTCAGGTCATGTGACCCACAGCTAAACTCTTATTGGTCGGCGCTCATTTAATCGCCGAACGAAAAAAAAAACATCGACACACTCGACGAGGAAAAAAGAATGCTTCGCTTTCTAGGCGGGAGATTGTTAACGTCGGACGTGAGTAGCTCCACATGAATCCATAGTTTCTATTTAAAATTTTTGTGCCAAATATTTGCGTTTGTTGTGACAGGGCTTTGAGTTGTGTGACACTTCTTTCCTCTTCTGTGGCACAGTGTCACAAGAGAAAGAAGCCTGCCAAGAGACTGCGACAGCCACAGCAGGATACCACGTCCTTGTGAGTCTGTCACGCACAAACACAGAATATCATTTCATGTTGGTTGACAATGCATTATTATTATACTGTTCAAATATGTTTTGCACTTATGAAGGTCAAGGGATGGGTAAATCTGCTATCATAGTGCAAAGGGATGCCAGCTGACCCCACAGCAATTTACACGGAGGATTAATGTAGGCCTAGTGAGACACTTTACATGAAGTGGTTTTGGTGAACAGCTTGCTTGTGTACTTTTGAGAGAGTTAAAATATATTTCAGATCTCTGGAAATGAAAACAAACCAAAAAATGAAAGAATTCTTCATTATATTCAAATGAAATACAAACATTCACGCATACATACACGCATAGGGGAGAGTGGGGTAAGTTGACCCACCCCCTGTATCTTGACAACTTTATTGTCATGTGACCATATATTTTAAAACCACCCATCATTTCTGCCAGACTGAAAAGGAGAAGCACTTGGGAGGAATGTTTTTGGCTTGTCAAAGTAAAATTTTAGAATGACAGATGTAATGGCTGTTACATCAAAGCAAATTTGTCCAGGTCTAAAAATATTTATGATGCATATTGGTGATAAAGCAACGTATAAATCCATGCAAATAATTTAGCTAAATATTAGCCTGAATTAGTAAGCTAGCTTACTTTAGATACATTCATTGTACTTCTGTCTCATTTTGCCTTATCTTGAAGACCACATATGTAAAAAACAAAAAAAAAAACAAAAAAACACTCTCCTCTTAAAACATTCATTCATTCATTTTTATATTATTTTATATTTATTTATTAACTTAAATATTGAATTTTTTAAATGAATAATATAAAATAATATTGTATATATAAAAAAAAAAAATTAAGATTACTCATGTGAGTACTTACTAAATATTTGTATCTGGTTTTCATCTTATGTTTACTGGCTGTGTTATCTGATGTGGTATTATTATGTGCAAAGTTTATTTGTGTTTCAGTGGTTGGCGAGTATGTGTTGGGCTGCGAGCTTGTGATAATGTAACGCATTGTGATAGTTTTTCTAAATGCATGACTCTGGTCAGGGCTTTGGTGTTTGTAAGTCAATACTCCATCTCAGGCTTTTGAACGTCACTCACATCTCACTCGCATACCTTCATTACAGATGCCATCACGTACATCTATTCTTCAGTTATCTTTTGCAGTTCATAAATTGTTTTCTTTTCCAGCAACTGTTGAAATATCATCCAAGTGCTGTGGTTTAGAGAAGGCTGATTTCCCCTTATTGCCAGGGTCATCTGCTCCCAAAATCATGAGCCACCTATTGTTAAAAGTTTATGTACTAACCATATTGTGAGCTTAACCTGACAAAAATTAATAAATAAAGAGTATATATGTTACCGGCATTATTGTAAAAATGCAGAACGTTTCTGTTAGGGTTAGGTTACAGTATTTATAACAAGCTGTATATGAAAACAATAGAAGGGAATGCAACGATAACGAAGTAAAAGCAATCCATTGAACTCATTGTAATTCTATCCATCACATCCTCATTTTTATTCCTGTCAAAAATTTAAATATGAAGCTACCCTGACTAAGTTCTATAAATATGCATTCACACAACCAGTCAAAATACACATTACTAATTTCTGTTTCTGATCTTTTTTTAAAACATATTTTGTTTACTTTTTAAAAATCTAAAGGTTCATGCTTAAAATGTGGCTTCATATATGTATTTAAAAAAAACAACAACAACTAAAATTAGAGTTATTTATTGTAATGGGTGAGTTGAACCGGAAAGTGAAAGAAAAGCAAGTGTCCATACATATGTACTCAATACTTCAGCTGAAGTACAAACCTCAGACAGCAGAGGGCGCTAAACAACCACAGAGGACAGTGGTGATGCATTGTGGGATTGAGAATACAATACTAAAATCAGTAGCACAATCATATTACTTACCAAAAGCTCATGTGTACACTTTACTGCAATCATATAATCTGTTATTGAGAGTCTATCCAGCTGGAAGTTACTTTTTTTATTTAAAGGGTTAGTTCACCCAAAAATGAAAATAATGTCATTTATTACTCACCCTCATGCCATTCCACACCCGTAAGACCTTCGTTAATCTATGGAACGCAAATTAAGATATTTTTGTTGAAATCCAATGACAATTCCTCTCTCAAGATCCATAAATGTACTAAAAACATATCTAAATCAGTTTATGTGAATACAGTGGTTCAATATTAATATTATAAAGCGACAGGAATATTTTTCGTGCACCAAAAAAAACAAAATAACGACTTATATAGATTTCAAAACGCTGCTTCATGAAGCTTCGGAGCGTTATGAATCTTTTGTGTCGAATCAGTGGTTCGATTTGACACGCAATCCGAATCATGATTCGACACAAAAGATTCATAATGCTCCGAAGCTTAATGAAGCAGTGTTTTGAAATCGGCCATTACTATATAAGTTATTATTTTGTTTTTTTGGTGCACCAAAAATGTTCTTATCGCTTTATAATATTAATATTGAACCACTGTACTCACATGAACTGATTTAAATATGTTTTTAGTACATTAATGGATCTTGAGAGAGGAAATGTCATTGCTGGCTATGCAGACCTCACTGAGCCATCGGATTTCAACAAAAGTATCTTAATTTGCGTTCCGAAGATGAACAAAGGTTTTATGGGTGTGGAACGGCATGAGGGTGAGTAATAAATGACATTATTGTCATTTTTGGGTGAACTAACCCTTTAACATAAAAAATTATTAGAAAAGCAAAGCACAACTGCAAGACATTTTGATGAATCATTGCCTATACCAGTAGCTGACCGTAAATTTAGGTAGGGCAGATTCTGGGTCTTGATAAACATTTTGTAAGCTTTATATTCTAATCGCTGAACACATGCAGACACACTTATGGCAGTGGTCTAGTGTCCAATTTTTATTGACAGGCTTCAAGTACACACTGCACATGCATAGAATGCTATTTTAGTATTCCCTTAATGTGGTATTTATTGCCTCAGAATGTTGTTTTAGAGTATTACGAGTTGTGGAGGAATTCCGGTGAGGAAAGGAAAGTCATTTCTATTCTCAGAACAAACATAAAACAAACACATCAGAACTATATAAAGGCTATTCACATTAGCACGTTTAAACTTTTATTAATTTGATACGAAGAACAGACATGCAAACTAGTTACTGACCTGATGCAGATTAATATAAACATAGCTGAAGTGGATTCATATTGCCTTGGTCTGGAGCGAGGTTTACGTAAGGTAACCTGAAAATAAGCCGGGCAGACTGAAATCTGCCCAATGGCTGTGTGGAGCGCTGTAGAGCTGGGGAGGGTTCAAGCACCCTCTTCCCTGCTTAGTATCATGATACATGCCTGGCGAAGCCATTCGCTAAATGTTAATACAGTATATCTGCTCACTTTATGACTTAAAATAGACTTGAAATTGTTTGTTACAGAATGCTGAATACATTTACAATTTAGCATTGAGTTTATATAGAGGTCTGTGTTTGGGATGAATATTTTGCACTTACAGACGAGCCGTGGCCGGCCTGTACTGATTACCATAAAACCATGGTCAGTGGTAATATATATATACAGTGTGTTTGTGTGTGTAATACATACTTTTGTTTTTGATTTTACTTTAGGGTCGTATTTTTTTTTTTTTTTAAATGGCATTTAATCACTGAAAACACTTTGTTTATAAGATCTGCAGCTCATTTGTGAGGTTGTTTAATGATGAGCTCATATTACCAGCAGGACCCCAGACGCATGTGTGCTGTCACCACCATACCGGATATTGCCATCATGCTCAGTGATTCTTGTGCTGCTTGAATGATCAAGTCACTGAGGAGCAGAAACCACAGGCTAAGTGGTCCCATCAAATAAGCCAACATATTAAAGAGCAGGGCACTATTTACATGCCTAAAGTATCTGAGAAGCGTGACATACACGATATACACCGATCAGGCATAACATTATAACCACCTTCCTAATATTGTGTTGGTCCCCCTTTTGCTGCCAAAACAGCCCTGACCCGTCGAGGCATGGACTCCACTAGACCCCTGAAGGTGTGCTGTGATAACCAAGATGTTAGCAGCAGATCCTTTAAGTCCCGTAAGTTGCGATGTGGGCCTCCATGGATCGGACTTGTTTGTTCAGCACATCCCACAGATGCTCGATCTGGGGAATTTGGAGGCCAAGTCAACACCTCAAACTCATTGTTATGCACCTCAAACCATTCCTGAATGTTGCTATGTGGCAGGGTGCATTATCCTGCTGAAAGAGGCCATAGACACCAGGGAATACCGTTTCCATGAAAGGGTGTACATGGTCTGCAACAATGCTTAGGCAGGTGGTACATGTCAAAGTAACAGCTACATGGATGGCAGGACCCAAGGTTTCCCAGCAGAACATTGCCCAAAACATCACACTGCCTCCGCCGGCTTGCCTTCTTCCCATAGTGCATCCTGGTGCCATGTGTTCCCCAGGTAAGTGACGCACATGCACCTGGCCATCCACATGATGTAAAAGAAAACATGATTCATTAGACCAGGCCACCTTCTTCCGTTGCTCTGTGGTCCAGTTCTGATGCTCACGTATCCACTGTTGGCGCGATCGGCGGTGGACAGGGGTCAGCATGGGCACCCTGACTGGTCTGCAGCTATGCAGCCCCGTACGCAACAAACTGTGATGCACTGTGTATTCTGACACCTTTCTATCAGAACCAGCATTAACTTCTTGAGCAATTTAAGCTACAGTAGCTCATCTGTTGGATCGGACCACACGGACCAGCCTTCGCTCAGCACGTGCATCAATGAGCCTTGGCCGCCCATGACCCTGTCGCCGGTTCACCACTGTTCTTTCCTTGGACCACTTTTGATAGATACTGATCACTGCAGACTAGGAACACCCCACAAGATCTGCAGTTTTGGAGATGCTCTGACCCAGTCGTCTACCCATCACAATTTGGCCCTTGTCGAACTTACTCAAATCCATACGCTTTCCCATTTTTCCTGCTTCTAACGCATCAGCTTTGAGAACAAAATTTTCACTTGCTGCCTAATATATCCTACCCACTCTCAGGTGCCGTGATAAAGAAATAATCAGCGTTATTCACTTCAACTGTCACCTTGTATTAGTAAATCGTGGCCACATTGTAATTCCCAATCCCCAAAAAGGGAACAAATTTATAAGTTGTGTGAACGAATTCTTAATTTGTGGCCATAATTTAACTAAAACAGGGAAACGAATTAGTAAATCGTGGCCACGACTTACTAAACAAGAGACTGAATTCTTAATTTGTGGTCACAATATGTATATATTTGTTCGCATGTCATGTGCGGGGCTCCGTATTTGTGTGAGTGTGTTAATATGCCGTTACTAGGGTGTTGCTTGAGACTGGCCCAATTAAAAGATCCAATCCCAAAAAGGGCTGCATATATAAAATAGCATTTTGATTGGCATTGATTAGATAAGTTTGATTAGAATTGCATTATAAATATATTATTATGGAAATACCTGAGAAGGTTTGAAGAACACATATATTGTCGTAGTTGTGTGTTTGTTATATTCATGTTTAATCAATTAAAGCGTTTCTTTGCTCTCCTTTTAATTCAGTTACAGCAATAGTATGATGCCCACTAGGGGATTTCCTGGAACAACTTGCGTTATATGACTTCTCCTAGGCATATATAGAATATTCGCTCAAGGGCGTTCTCCGGCGTCTAGTATGAAACAGACGTGTTTAGTAATGCTCACTCCATCTTATTCTGGGTAAAAATAGGAGAAATAATACTTCTCTCTAAAGAACTTTGAGGGCTTTGAGGGTCAGCATACTCCTTCAATGTAAATCTGACCCGTTTTATTGAAAATTCTGAGTTCAATCCCTTAGAAAAGTATTGCATACATTTTCTCAACAAGTCACAATTTGCGGTGTGCCACAGTTTTATACATAGGGATAGAGTTTTGATCCTTAACCTTAAGTATGAGCAGTAATAATTAGTAATTACCAGCTGCTTCTTCTACTGCTTCCTCCTTTTGTGTCTTCAGCCCTTCATGAGAAGACCCACAGATGTCCTATTTAACAAAAACCACAGCTGTCTGGCCTGAGCTCAGGAAGGACCATATTTGTGAGGAAGTGTCCATCAGTTCATGACTATGTTCTGTTGCCAGGGGAACAGTTGGAAGTGGGATTTCCTGTTCCCAGAGAGGGGAGAGAGAAAGAGAGACACGTTTTGTTGTGTGCTGAGGTAAAAGAGGGCAGTTGGAACACTAAGAACAGGCTCATTTGCTCTTTGTTGTTTGAATGGCTTCTCTAAATCACATATTACATTAGATAACCCATCCATCATACCTGGATGCTATCGATCTACTGGTGAGCTGATGTAGGGGCCTTTTATGCCATTATATTGATTAGGGATTTTTTCCCCACCTCTTTTATGGTCAGCCAAGCAAAAATAGTCTGATCACTTTGAGAAGCAATAATACATCTTCCAACCACAATCTTCCACAAGCCACATGATTTGAGGTATAATTTATGTCTGTAGCACAGATGTGAGATGCATTCAAATCACTAACCGTAAACTGATTGCTGGAACAGAAATGGAAATAATTATGACTAGGGACGCATGATATATTGGATATTACCGACATTGCAGATTTATTTTTCATTTATTAATATCTTATGATTTAATTGTGCTCATTTCCCCTATTTTTACATTAAAGGGGACCTATAATGCCCCTTTTCACAAGATGTAATATAAGTCTCTGGTGTCCCCAGAATGTGTCTGTGAAGATTCAGCTCAAAATACCCCACAGATCATTTATTATAGCTCATCAAATTTGCCCATATTTTGGTGTGAGCAAAAACACGCCTTTTTTGTGTGTCCCTTTAAATGCAAATGAGCTGCTGCTGCTACTGGCCCACTTTCCAAAAGAGGGTGGAGCTTTAACAGCTTGCGCTTCAGTTGCTCAACAACAACAAAGCTAGAGAATCTCACTCAGCCAAAATGACGATTGTCAGTAGCGGTGTTCAGCCTTACATTGTTCAAACCAGAGTCGAACACTGATGGAGAGACTCAGGAAGAAGTTACAACTTTTGGAATGCAGCTGGACATTTCCAAATGGTTAGTCGATAAATTTATGTAGTTGCTGTTGAGTTGATTCAGCTCATCGACTAGCATGTGCCATCATGTTAATCTTTTGTGCAAATCCAGCATTGAATTGACACTCATTTGTGAAGCAGACCAGCATAAAATGACATCGCATTAGTGGTCTAAGCTGTTTTGTGGGTGAGTCATAAGTAATACCGATACATTTCTGTCAAACACAACTTCTGTTTGTGCTAGCTTAAAGTAATAGAGTGCATGGAGGCTAAAGGAAAGGGCACGGTGGAAACGTGGGGCGGTAATATTATAACAAGATCCCCTTCCTACGTCACTAGGGGAGAGAAATCTGAGCGGCTCGTTTTTTCGCATGCTTGTAGAGAAAGGCTTACCAAAATAAAGTTACTGGGTTCTTTTTCATGTTTTCTGGGTTGGTAGATGCACCAGGGACCCGATTATAGCACTTAAACACTGAGAAAGTCAGATTACCATAATATGTCCCCTTTAAGATTACCTTTTGCCATCATCTAATACTCACTTAAAGATAAAGATAATTAAAAAAAAAAAAAAAAAAAAAAACACGGAAATGTAATATTTAGCCAGCCTTATAATAATATAACTTTTTCATACTGTACATTATAATGTTGTGATGCCTAAATTCACTTATAGCATTTATAAAAAAAAATTTTTAGTGTTTGTTTGATATTTAATTTATTTAGGCAAGATATTATGTAATTTTATTATTAGACATTAGTCCCACCCTACATTTGTTTTTCTTGTTCAAGAAGCTGTTTCACTCAAATTTATGTCACACTAGGTAAGAAAAGACTATTGCAACTTTCATTTCATGCCGATTTTAAAATGACAGCGAATTTTCAATCGATGGTGTATAATGTGGAAATGTTTGACAGGAGGCTTTAAAACTATGTGTCATCTTCAAAGCAGCCAATGACCCAGTGAATTTCATCTCCATATCCCATCATTTTGACTGGCAGTTTCTCTGGAGTTATGAGCAATACCTCATTTCATATTACCAATAAAACTCTCCACCAGACACATCCCATCAGCTTGGGCCGAGAACTAATAGTGTGTCACTGCAAACCAAATCAGACAAAGCAAAAAAAAAAAAAAAAAAATACACAATCCTCTGGGTCTACCCACACTGGCTTATTTGTCTCTAATGGATCATTCATTCTCATAGAAAACAGCATATAGGACACAAATAATAGACGTCATGAATGATGTTCAGTCGCGCCTTTGATCTCTTCCTAACAATTAAATCTATTTAAAAGGAAAAGCCCCTCCTTTGGTGGGTAAATGACATTAGAAGGGTCTATTTATGAGGATGTCGTCAGTGAGGGTTGGAAGATGTGTGTGCGGGTAGGGGGGTTGAGGAGGGCTGTGGACTGATTAATTTCAGACTGAGTCTGATTCATCACAGCCAGTCACCTGATTGCACTTTAAAAAGGTACTCCTCTCAAGAAGCCATCCAGGCCAAATCCATCTCCCAAGGACAGTCAAATCAGTTCCTCCGCTGCTCCATGTGCTGGTTATAAACTCACACAAGATGACCTGGAGACTGTATGCTAATAATTCAGCAAAGTCCAAGGATAATGACAGTTTCTGCTGTTTTCTTTGTAAAATCTCAATATGCAAATAACTGAGATTGTCTTGACAAAAAGGCCATAACAAAGTTGTACTTATCGACATGAATTAAGTTAGACAACAATAAGCATAAAAAGAATCATTTGTTACTGAAGGTGTAATAAATCAGCCTGTGTATCGATCAGTATGACATGTGTTATGTTAAAACCTTTCAACATATTTATTGCTTCTAAAAACAACATTGATGTTTATGATTGGCACAGCTAGTTGTCACACTATTTATTCCAGTAAATATTTACTCCAGTAAATATTTACCTAAATACTGAAAATATTGGCTACAAAAAAAGCTATTCATTGTTGATGCCCAGTAAAACAGGTTCATTGTTTTAACATGCTCTCCTATTGGGGCATGTTGTCACAAAAGGCCAATGCATGTTAAAAGATTTTTTCATTTTTTCCTATAGGGAATAAGTTATTTTTTCTTCATTCTATGGGGTATGTTGTCACATTGGAACCTGCCACAGCTTAAGGCTTTTCAATAATAATAATAATAATAATAATAATAATAATAATAATATAACAATTATGAAACTAACAAAACCACAAATTATGAAGCCGCAAAATTGTAAAAGGTAAAACTGCTGTTTTTACAAAAAAAAGAAAAGAAGAATTCAATAGATAAAATGAATAAATAAATAAAATTATAAAGAAATAAATTAATTAAATTGTATTATTTGGTTTTAAAACTTTTAGAACATGACATCTTGCCCCAATCAGACATTATCGGTTAATCTTTTTGTTACCATATTATATCTTGCCCTAAAATATTTTAATAGTGTTTTTATTGTTTAGTTGTTTACCCAATAACTAAGTAATATTGCATTTTTGTAGAAGAAAAATTAGTTAATCTATTTTTGGAGAGTTTTAATCAAGATGTTTGAAACCATCATACAAAACCACTGCTACAGAATACAAGCATCTGTGTAACTGAACACTCTAAAAAATGCTGGGTTAAAAACAACTGCAATGCTGGGCAGTTTTATTTAACCCAACTATTGTTTACAAATTACTGTATGGCTGGCTTAAAATAAACCCAAAATAGATTAGAAATTAAAAATCAGACACACAATTACTAGAGGCAACAATAATAATCAAAAGATGAACATTTATTAATAAGGAATTTAATAAGTGTTTGTTTAATTATTGTTCATTAAACCTATAAATAAATGTTCAGTTATTAAACATTAATAAATGTTAATTTCCAACATATTTTGGGTTCATTTTAAACAAGCAATACAGTAATTTTTAAACAATAGCTGAGTTAAATAAAACTACCCAGCAGGTTGGGCAGACAGTTAACCCAACCTCTGGGTTAAAACAATCCATTCGCTGTGTTAAAACAACCCAACTTGGGTTCTTTTTAACCCAGCATTTTTTAGAGGGAATATAACCCTTGTGACAACTAGCCCCAGTGTCCCCTGTTCAAAGAATAATGTCAGATGACGCATATGTTGGAGGGCTGCTACTGAATTTATTAATTCACTGTAGATTACCTCTAAAAATGAGGCACTGTTGTTTCTCTTTCTGTGCAAAACCCTACAAATCATTCAGTCCACCATCATTCAGTGCAAGTGAGAAATTACATCCATACATCTGCAACTGACAATACATTTCTGGTTAATGGTCAAAAAAAAAAATGATCTCACTCTGAAAAGCAAACAAATAATGTAACCACAAATACAGAATGCAGAGCTTAACTGAAGTTACAGTATTATTGATTGAATAGAAACACTCTATGTTCCTGAAATGCTGTCTTTGATGCCATTCACACAGGATGTGTTTATTTATTTATTTTCGATAATTATTTGTCTATATGAATGTAAAGAGGTGGATGGCTTGAATAGTTGTCATGTTTTTTCAGCTCCTCACACCATGAACATTGTGTTTTTTCTTAAGAGTTCAAGTTTTAAATACATGTTGGATTCTGTTCAATGCCACTCTCTTGTCTAGCTGGTTTAGAACACTTCCTGTGTGAACAACCCATTAGAATTTGGCATTTGTCACCTACCTTTTAGAACAGCCTTTATTTTGTGTATATAATGCCTTAAAATGCTGACTAGCTAGACAGCACACTAGATTTTGTTACACAGCTTTTGGGTCTGCTAAAATGGTGTACTACTAGGACTAGACTGGATTTCATCTGAAAAAAAAACTCAACAGTTAAAGGGATAGTTCACCCAAAATGAAAGTTTTATCATCATTTGCTCACCTTCATGTCATTCCAAACCTGCATGACTTTCTTGACATTTATTCATTTAGCAGATGCTTTTATCCAAAGTGATATAAAAATGAGAAATACAACAAGGGATTCATCTATTAAAGAGGCAATAAACATGAAAAGTGCTAGTAATTCAAAGTTTCAGACATCATTCAGAATAGTACAAGTACCTTCTTCTGTGCAGCACAAAAGAGAATATTTTGAAAAATATCTGTTTTTTGTGTGTACAATGAAAGACAGTGGGGTCCAGTGTTTTTTGGACCCCAACGTTCATCAAAATATCTTTTGTGTTCCAAAGAAGAAAGAAATTCATACGGGTTTAACGTGAAGGTGAGTAAATGATGACAGAATTTTCATTTTTGGGTGAACTATCCCTTTATGAGATACAGTGTAGTAACAATCAACAAATGACCTTTGGCTTTGAGTCGCTCGACAAGTGTTTGTCAAAGAGTCACGAATGACAGCAGTCACTGCTGAAGAAAGTAGTGTGTGCTTACCTACTACTTCTAATTTCTGTAATTACATTGGTGTCAGATGGTCAAGACATATCACTACACAGTAGCTTCTTGGAATGGAGTCTCTGCGATCCAGTGGTCAGGAAGTGTAATCGAGACCCCACAACATGACTGTGTATTTTGACCCTTGAGCTTCAGGATTAGACTTGTCCCAATCTGATTGTAGGAAGTTCCGACTTCGACCACTAGGGACTCTATTGAGCCTGATCTCAATGTTACAGGAAGTTCTCAATAACAACATTACTTCGGCCTTGTCAACACAACCCGGACAGGTTAACAAGGCTGATGGAGCATCAGAGGAACACCACATGAGAGCAAAAACACTTTGTTGCTGTATACAGAAGGGTAGAAAACAGGTCCGTTGACCAATTCACACATGGCCTTCTCCATTCACATTCAAACCCTTTGCTGGATGCCACCATTAAACTTCCGAGTGCAGACCTTGGTGCGAGAAGCTCCCGTTAAGGGGTAGAGCCCCATCCTGTAAGGAACACAGCGATTAAATCTCTCTCAAAAGCACCGGTCTCTCTGGTCTGAGGTATCCGTCTGCACACCGTCAGTCTCACCTTTTAATGCGGCTTATCTGCTCGCACAGGAAGGACAAGTACTGAGTGAGCTTGACCATTGCGATGATGAGCGTGCCCCCCACCAGCGTGCACGTGGGCCAGAGGAGGGAGCTAATGATAGCCCCGCGGCCATAGAGACGTGTCAGGAGGACGCTGTCCTGCTGCTCTGAGGGGTCGTAGTAACACAAAACCTGTTGGTGCGTCTTCAATCGCTCGGAGATGTTCATCACGATAGTGTGCATCAGCGTATGATCCTTGCGGCACTTCGGGATGTAAAAACACTGATGGGAAAGAAGGAAATGCATTTGCTTGAAACAATTCAGTTCAGCCCAGTTCAACTTGTTCAAAGTGTACTACACTGTATAGTGGTCATTTTAAATTCTCAGAAAGTACACTGTCATATCTTCTTGGGGACAAATTGTGAATTGATAATTTTACCCTGCATCCTAAATATTATTTGAGATTAGAATAAGTATGTCTCAAAAAAACAAAGGATGGTCTACTATTTCCGGTAGATTTTCGAAGTGTGGTTCCGTGCACACTTTAAACAGCTAATATTCCCCACATTATGTTCTGGTGAAGGAACTACAAACACGAATAAAAAGAACTACAAACATGCCGGATGTGTGTGAGACCAACGGTTAAGTATAAATGCCCTGAAAGGGGTTTGAGTTATTAATAATCAGTAGGTGCATTTACATGGAACATTGTAATTGGTTTAAAAGTCCAATCCGAATGAAAATGCTCCATATAAACACCTCAATCGGAATAAAAATGCCCAAACCGAATGAAACCGAACGGTTTGAGAGGGGTGGAATAAACCTTTCCATAAACCGAACAAAATAAAAATTCTGCCATGTAAACACGTTAAACCGATTACTTTGCGTCTACGTCATCCCGTCAAGAGGCCAGGGGTCGTCAGAATGCAAAATGACGGCGGCAAAATCAAACTAGAGTAAAACTGAAACAAAACATTTATTAAATACACTGAAGGAACTCAGTGTATCATTACTACGGACCTTCATCCACACGCTTCTGCTTTTCGTCAGAGGGAGGGGTAGTATGGAGATGCTCCTTAGAGATGCACAGCCACCAAAAAGGTCAGCTTCCTGCGCCCGTCTTTTCCTCATACCTTCCAGCAGTAATATGCTACAAATTCATGCTGTTGCTTGATTAAAAGCACTTTACATAAAAATAGTGCGGATAAGAAATAATGCAACTCCATGTTGACTGGAATACAAAGCGGCAAACAGGACATAGGCTAATGTGCGCATGTCACAAAGTCATTCCGATTGAAAGTGCCGGCACATGTAAACACCATATTGGATAAGATAATGTCTCATGTAAACAGTCCACCGAATATTTCAGTCAGAGTGATTTTAATCGGAATGACAAAAAAGTGTACATGTAAACATGGCTAATATCTAAAAAAAGCTAATCAGTTTTTTATTTTATTTTATTTATTTATTTGCTTTTCTTGGGTAAATTTTTATTTATAGAGTTCACAAGGACTTTTGAAAACTAATGAAATTGATATGAACATTAATTGTGTGTGTTTTTGCAAACTAATTATAGTAACAATCCATCTAGCTGTCAGAATAAAAAAGATATATATATTTGTGTTCAGTTATTTATTAACTTGCTTACTTTTAATATTTTGTCCCAGATCTATTATTCAAAAAACAAAAACAAACAAACAAAAAAAAACATTCAATTCGTACATAAATTGACTTGGATACACCTCTCAGCATGTGTTTTTAATTTATGAATTTAAATTCATTATATTTTTATGATATTTTAGGGGGACAAAGTTAAAAAATATCAGGGTGATGCAGTTTATAATGAAGAAAAAAAGAGTGATTATTATTAAAAAAATATATTATATTGTTGTATTAAGTAGTTGGGCAAAATCTTTATTTATTTATTTTTCTAAATAATAGAGATGTGTACACTCACATTTCATAGTGTGTAAGGACAATATTTTGGTTGATGGTTCTTGATGGTCACATCAGGGCCCGTATTTTTCAAGCTTCTCAAAGTGCCATTTTAGTCTTAAGTGCTGAGAATTTATGAAATTTACTCCTACTTTCAAACTTAAGCATAAAAGCAAGTTATCAAATTTCTTAAAGCTAAGAATCACTCTTACTCTCCCAGTTATTTAAGACCGCTCGAGAGGTCTCTCAAGTGGTTAGGAGTTGCTAGTAGGGGCTTGTGATGGCACTGAGGAGACAGAGACGTGTGCAAATCTTTCAGGGGAGTAAGAATGTTTTTGAAATGTTTGATGACGAGCAGTTAATCGAATGGTATTGTTTGGACAGAGCAGGCATCATCTTTGTCAGCGCTGATTAATGTTGGGCTGAATTGTTTGACTAAGGGGCCATTCACATATCGCTTTTGCGCACACAAATTCGTTATTTCAAATGTAGGGGTGTGGCAAATGTAGGTCATGTGACAAGAACCAACCGATCAGCTTCTGCCTTTTCGTAACAACATCGAAAACTCAGCCGAACAGCTGATCGTAGCTGTACAGGGCGGATTTTTATTTAATCTCCATAAATATATCTAGTAGTAAAGCTAATGCAAGAGCTTGAAATCAATTAATCTTTTGCTGATACTTCCTCGTCATTGTGGAGAGCGCAGTTCATGGTTGCACAGCAACGACAGACACAATGGGAGCACAAGCGCTTGTGGAAAGGAGGAGAAAGCAGCGCGGCCGTGCTTTCCACGTGTTTTTAGGCACGATATGTGAACGACCCCATTCAGCAAGCAGTAGCGCTTCTTCCTCGCACCAGTTCGGTTTTCTTTTGGAATCCATGGTGACTGATTATATCATAAAATCTAGGCTATATAGGCTAGATTTTTATATTTATCTTTCATTTCCAATGTGTATATAATATATTCTCTTGAAAATTCTTTATTGCCAAATGTGTGTTGAATGTAAACTCCTCTTAGGAATTTCACCATTCAATGTGAATTTATCTGAGAATATTCATAAATAAGGAAATATATTCAGTGATTGGTCCATGCCTATGTCGTCATCCAAAATCCTGTTTGTGGCACAGCAAAGTGTCGTGAATCATCTCTAAGATTGACACTTAAGATTTAATCCTACACTTCACTTAAATTACGACTGAGATGCTTGATAACTAACTTTTAAGCGCAGCTTTGAGCCAAGAATTTTTTTACTCTTAAGTCAATTCTTAGCAGTGTTCTTGTGAGTAATTCTCAGGCTTGATAAATACGGGCCCAGATTTTTACACATATTTTGAAACATGCAAAGAATTTCTAGAACTTGGAACTCTTACTGACTGGTTTACCTTTTGAGGATAAGTGACAATGTGCTGTACACCTAACAGTATTTTATTTTTTTGGACAGTGAGGTTTGTACACAATGTTTTGTTGAGTAACTTAAAAAAAAATTATATGGTAAATAAACTGGTTTTATTCAGGGACATAACTGTTTAACAGAATCAGCCTGACCTCATCGGGTTACGCCAATACAAAAGAAATTCATTCAAATCAGGTAAATGGATCCTTAAGACAAATGTGCGTTTTTACAGCATAGTGTCACAGAAGAACTGCCCATGCATGTAATGTGATATATCCCTATAGTTAATGCATATGGCTAGGTGTGGTGTACCTCAGGGTTGGCCTCATGGGCCTCCTCGTTGTATGACAGTCGCAGAACTTTCCCGGTGGAGTTCAGACTGACGTAAACCTGAAGACAGGGATACCTGGAGCTCTTCCGGCACTCTGAGCCACAACTGTAGCTGCAGTTAATCTCAGCAACTATACCAGAGTTCAGCACTGTGCAGTTTGACTCCTCTGTCCAAACACTTAGAGAAAAGAAATGGGGACAGAAGTAGAATAATAAAGTTAAGAAATCGCTTAAAATTGCATTAAATGCATACAGGATATGCCAAGATGGCTGATTGTGGGTTAAATGGTTAACTCAAAGTATGTTTGAGTTGAAATAAAAAGCGAGGTAGATTTCCAGGAGCAGGATGAAGCACACCTGACTTAATGTGAACCTTAACCAGTGGAGAGTTGTGACCAGTGAAAAGTGTGTTGTTGAAGGGCATCTAAGTTAAAGTCACCATGAAATCAAAGCAGGCAATATTTACTTTTAAATGCATGTTATTCTAAAGAAAAAATAAAACTTTTTTTACTCCTCCCCTCCAGCCACCTGTCATATACAGACTACTTTTTATGATCCTAACGGTTCCTAATGGATATCTTGTCATACATACACTGATCAGGCATAACATTATGACCACCTTCCTAATATTGTGTTGGTTCCCCTTTTACTGCCAAAACAGCCCTGACCCGTTGAGGCATGGACCCCTCTAGACCCCTGAATTTGTGCTGTGGTATCTGGACCAAAATGTTAGCAGCAGATCCTTTAATTCCCGTAAGTTGCGAGGTGGGGCCTCCATGGATCGGACTTGTTTGTTCAGCACATCTCACAGATGCTCGATTGAATTGAGATCTGGGGAATTTGGAGGCCAAGACAAACTCGTTGTTGTGCTCCTCAAACCATTCCTGAACACTTTTTGCTTTGTGGCAGGGCGCATTATCCTGCTGAAAGAGGCCACAAACACCAGGGAATATTGGAATACTGTTTCCATAAAAGGGTGTACATGGTCTGCAACAATGCTTAGGTAGGTGGTACGTGTTAAAGTAACATCCACATGGATGGCAGGACCCAAGGTTTCCCAGCAGAACATTGCCCAAAACATCAAACTGCCTCCGCCGGCTTGCCTTCTTCCCATAGTGCATCCTGGTGCCATGTGTTCCCCAGGTAAGCATCCCCACCTTCGCTCCCCATGTTCATCAATGAGCCTTGGCCGCCCATGACCCTGTTGCTGGTTCACCACTGCTCCTTCCTTGGACCAATTTTGATAGATACTGACCACTGCAGACTGGGAACACCTCACAAGATCTGCAGTTTTGGAGATGCTCTGACCCAGTCATCTAGCCATCACAATTTGGCCCTTGTCAAACTCGCTCATATCCATACGCTTGCCCATTTTTCCTGCTTCTAACACATCAACTTTGAGGACAAAATGTTGACTTGCTGCCTAATATATCCCACCCAGTAACGGGTGCCGTGACAAAAAGATAATCAGTGTTATTCACTTCACCGATCAGTGGTCATAATGTTATGCCTGATTGTGTGTGTGTGTGTGTGTGTGTATATGTGTGTATATATGTGTATATATATATATATATATATATATATATATATATATATATATATATATATATATATATATATATATATATATAATAATATATATATATGACCACACACAAAGTGCATCCAGAAAGTATTTACAGCGCTTCACTTTTTCCACATTTTGTTATATTACAGCCTTATTCCAAAAAGGATTAAATTCTTTTTTTTTTTCCTCAAAATTTTGCAAACAATACCCCATAATGACAATGTGAAAGAAGTTTGTTTGAAGTCTTTATAAATTTATAAAAAATAAAAAAATGAAATTAAATCACATGTACATAAGTATTCACAGCCTTTGCTCAATACTTTGTTGAAGCACCTTTGGCACCAGTTACATCCTGAAGTCTTTTTGCGTATGATGCTACAAGCTTGACACACCTATTTTTGGGCAGTTTCTCCCATTCTTTGCAGGACCTCTCAAGCTCCATCAGGTTGGATGGGGAGCGTCGGCGCACAGCCATTTTCAGATCTCTCCAGAGATGTTCAATTGGGTTCAAGTCTGGGCTCTGGCTGGGCCACTCAAGGACATTCACAGAGTTGTCCCATAGCCACTCTTTTGTTATCTTGGCTGTGTGCTTAGGGTCGTTGTCTTGTTGGAAGATGAACCTTCCCCCCCCAGTCTGAGATCCAGAGCGCTCTGGAGCAGGTTTTCATCAAAGAAGTCTCTGTACATTGCTGCATTCATCTTTCTTGCGATCCTGACTAGTCTCCCAGTTCCCGCCGCTGAAAAACATCCCCACAGCGTGATGCTGCCACCACCATGCTTCACTGTAGGGATGGTATTGGCCAGGTGATGAGCGGTGCCTGGTTTCCTCCAGACATGACGCTTGCTATTCGGGCCAAAGAGTTCAATTTTTGTTTCATCAGACCAGAGAATTTTGTTTCTCATGGTCTGAGAGTCCATGTGCCTTTTATTTGAGGGGTGGTTTCTGTCTGGCCATTCTAACATACAGGGAATGAATTTAATCCCTTTTGGAATAAGGCTGTAACTTAAAATGTGGAAAAAGTGAAGCGCTGTAAATATATATACAGTATACATATATTATAATGACACAAAAGACATATTTTCCCCTTAACTGGAGGTCGACTCTGAACTTTTTGTAAAACCCAGAGCTAGATTTGTTGTTTAAATGATTTCTATAGCTAAAATACAAAAGAACTGGCATGCTCACAAAGACATTTATTAACTTGCAACGTTTCGACCACAAGGTCTTCGTCAGGCAAACAAATTATTTCTTTAAGTATTTTATTTCTCATGCAATTTTTTTGTTACAAACAGGTAACTTTTTACTTTTAAAGAAACTGCCTTTTGCCACAAGTTCTGTAATTAAAGCTGCTTTTATATTTAGCTGTTTCACATTAAGCACAATATTTGAACATTACCTAGGTCACTAGGGTACATATTGGTGATTTGGCTGGATTTGGCCCTCTGTTGTGGCGGCCGATTTGATGTTAGTGGTTGTCCTTGTGCCAGGCCTCCTGTCTCCTACTCTATGAATAACGGGCCTCGTGTTCTTTGGCTATTCCAAAGGCTCAGCTGCCTCTAATTGCATTTGACTGCAGTATATGCCAGCTCTTATCTGTGTGCAATCTATTGTAGGTCAGTGGTATTTGGAAGTTTAAGCTCCTAGTACTCTTAGCCGATCTGCAAGTTACGATCAAAAAGGGATGTAATCAGTAAATGTGTGGTACATTATGGACAGTATAATTAGTGTACATTTAATAGCCAGCTGAGGAGAACGAAATGAATTGTGCTGAAAAATGTTCCGACTAGAATGGACCCTTTCGCAGACTGTGCTGCTGACACGACACAGCAATTAACAAATCTATCAAAAACTTTGTCATATTATAACATTGTCATATTATCCTGACATTAAATTACAAAAAAAAACAAAAACAAACTAGTGAACACCTACGAGGGTCTTTCTAATGCAGTTACTGATAGAGTTAGTTAATTTATTTATTTATTTTTTTAAATAATATTATTTTGCTGGTTGAGCCAATTATAATGCAATAATAATATATACTGTATAGAATTTTACCCTGCTGTAGTTCACTTCTGTGCTCCAATCTCAGAAAAGTGAAAAGGTTCTATAGAAGAAATGAAAAGCATTCACGAGCAGAATAGAATAGCATGTAACACAACAAAATAGAAGAGATATTAATATAAAATAAAGATGTGAATGCTATTGATTAGATGTTTGTCATAAGCAGAATATAACAGAACACAAAATAAATAGAGTAGAAAAGGAGATGAGAAATAACTGCAATCACAAGCATTTAGAAAAAAGAATAGAGTAGAAAACAATACAATTAAAAATAGAATATAGTAGAAAACTTGAACCACCTGAAATTAAAAACTTTCAGAAAAAGAATGGAATAGAATACAGTATGAGAAACATGTAATCAAAGGCTTTAAGGAATACATAAAAGTTTTTCGTTGTTGTTTTAAAGCAATGACATTGAAGAACCATTTTGATCTCCCTAAAGAACCTTTCTAGTTCTAGTTCTTAGTGTGAATAACATTTGAAATGAGAATAGTTTTCCACTATAAAAACTGTGCAATGGAAAGGTTCCATGGAACCATCAATGCTAATAAAAAACCTTTATTTTTAAGAGTGTAGCATATTTAATCTTTAATTTAGAGATTATTTAAAGGTGTACTCAATATTTTTTTCCCCAAAAGTTCGCACTCTAAAGAAAAATGGTTCTAAACAGTAGCAGATTAGGGTTCTTTGGCTTATAACAATAGCAGAACCCTTTTTGGTGCTAAACAGAACCCTTTTTATAATGTTCCATAAAGAACCATGCTTTGAAAGTGCTATAGGACCTCAATAGTGTGATTAAAGGTGATTGGTAAGAAACCAGTTACAATTTGAAAGTTAAAATGTGTAGACATTTTAAGAAACAAATCATTTACCTGTTGAGAATGTGTTGACAGTCTATGTAATTGAATGGCTAAGCTCCAGAAAACCCAGTAATGAAATGGCTTTGACAGTTACAGATTTAAAAAAACAAAAAGGCAGGAAAAAAGGACCCTAAACTTTAACACAAAGAACCATTTCAGCATGTAAAGGGTTCTTCAGGGCTAGACTAGTTCTAACTTCAAAGAACCATCTTTCCTTAGAGTGTAGTTACTGTTACCATTGCAGAAATTATGATTTTAAACGTATTTCTCAAAATTACTATTCATTTCAATACAGCTTTGGAATGGGGAGAAATTACTGAGTGCACCTTTATTTCTGTGGTTTTAGTGTATTTTTGTACAGTTTTGTTCCTGTGAGGGTGTCTGGGCATTTTTACCTGTCTGAGTAAGAGCGCACCATTGTGATGCCCAACACAAAGTACATCATGGCAGAGAAAAGGATCATGCTGAGGCCTAAGAGAATGGCTCTGTCCTCTCCAGCCTTCAGCGCCGTGACCGTCCTCCTCTTCTCCAAAATATCATACTCACGAATCTTCTGATAAATGGTCCTGCTTGAGTGACATAAGAGTCACAAGACACACAAATACACATGGATTAATGAAGACATGGTGCATGCCAAACCTAATATAACAATATTGCTTCAAGAATCATTTTAACAGTCCTTATCATTTTTAGGTTGATTTAGGTTTGGTTCAAAAACTTGGCCCATGACACACAGATACGTGCTACTGTCCTATTACCTATGCATAGTTCCTTTCCAAATATTTAGCTCATGATTCTTTAATCAGGTCATATTGCTTTTGAAGATTATGCATGGGTGTGAAGGCAAGCTGTCTAACCTGCCTATCTTTATCAGTGACCTTTTGATAATTGCTGTGAGTACAGTGGTCAAAAGCATCACAAACTCATAACCCACTTCCTGTCATTAGTTTGTCAGAATCCATGATTAGTTTGATTATTTAAATGTATGTTTTCTGACACTAAATCAAACTGCTAAATTAGTGCAAAACAGAAGTTAAATGTAATAAAAATACTGCTAATAATGGTGGGTGAATTTCTGTGCATTAAGTAAACAATGATGCATTGGTTATAAATGATGAGAGTAATTTTTATTCAGAAGTTGGATGTTTTCTAGGGATGCAGCCAACATTTTAAAATTATAATAATAATTGTTGTTGTAAATGTATCAGTCACTATTGGATATTTAATTGTGCATGTTCATTTTTCATCTTTTACATTTATATTGCTTTTGTGACATGACAGCCAACGTTCACTTGTAGTTAATATTTAATTAAACTTTATTAACACCTGTAGCATTTTAGTATTTATGTTTTTGTTTTATTTTTATTTTTTTACATAAATTTTTAGATCAGCCAATTATCGGTTATCGGCCATAACATGAAAGCATTTAATATTATTTAGCATTAACACATTTTTATGTAAATAAAATTATTTATTTATTTATAATTTATTATAAATTGTATGTATATAATATATTTTTATAATTAAAATTTAGCTGTTTTTGTAATTATTTTTATAATATTTTTCACTCTGCACTTAATCAAAATAAAATCAAACATGCAGCCTCTTCATAGAGACATTTATAGGCTAATATAATGCTGTCACAAGTGGTTTAGCTAGCTAGTTAGTTAGTTGAGTCATTGTACTTTACCTTCTCTCACTTCCTTGAGCTCCTTTGCTTCCAGCCCAGAGAAACATTCTCCCAGCTATTCCACTGTGCGCAGCTCTCTCTGAAGCACTCACAAAAGACTGCTGGGACAAACTGACAAAAAAACACACTCTTAGTCGACCATGTGCTTCAATCCACACTGCTTCGTCTGCACACTGTTCCTGATACGAAAAGCTGGGTCTTATTTTTATAACAGCCTTCAGAGAATGTTCTGGGTTCCCTACTGAGTTTCACCTCCTCACAAGTTGGTGAAATTTGACAACTGCAATATTAAAAAAAATGGCTCCATTGTTGGTGATAAACATAGTAAGTCCAAAAAGAGAATCCAAATAGAGGAAAAGTTTCTATAATCCTCAGCAGCAAAAGAAGTCCATCTCACATGGTTAGAACCAGTTCTCCATAAACATAACTTGCACCAGGCATAGAACTAAGCATCTGATCCTTCGTTTCCTGCTGTTGGATTGTTATTGACTATTCATGGGCTATAATAATGAGAGTAGTGAGCAAGGAGAGGAGGACCATTCAAGGCATTGATCCCTTCGTCCTGCCATGTCGGAGAGAGTGAGTGAGAGAGAGGAAAGAGAGAGGCAGCGCTGTTTAAAGCCGCCTCCTCCCCTGCACCCTATTGCTGATTGGTGTTGATGGAGAGTCCTGTAGTATCAAGGTGACACAGGTGTTTTGGGCCACACGTTTGTGACTGACTGACTGCACACTCCTGCCCTCATATGCTATCCAGTCCAGGCTCATGTGTGTCGACGAATGTGGCGAGATCTACCAAGCGTTTAACTGGAAATATAAATGTGATTTGAAGAACTGAGCTTGTGAAGAGCTGATGTTATAGTACTCAAAATACCTGACAGATGCTGTTTTCATGCATGCATCTTTAAATGCAAATGAGCTGCTGCTCCCCACCCCACTTTCCAGAAGAGGGCGGAGCCTACAGCTTGTGCCTCGTTTACTAACAAAACTATTGCGTTTACTATTGCGGTCACACTCGTGACATTGCAATACTTCATCATCATGAAAGTTGGATGTCAGACGGCGCGTCCTGTGAGTATCAAACTAAGTTCTCTTTCACGTGTTACTGCATTTAAACTGTCAAATACACACAAGGTTATGTCAAAAACACACAAAGTTCACATAAACATAGTCGGTTATATCTGTGAACGTAAACAGCAAGTTAAGAAATCGCATGTATGTATATGTGTATTAAAATGAAAACAGCATAATATATAGTACCTACTGCTATATATGCTTTTAATATGAATCAAACAACAAAATAAAAACAGAAAATCACTCACTGCTCTTAATTGAATAACTTGGTAGCTTCAATGAGAATAAATTTCTTATTTGAATGCTGCTCTGGTGAGAAGATAAATATGGTGGATTTTTGATCAAATGCAGACTTGGAGAGCATTATATATGAGTGTGGCTGCTTGACAATTCTTCAGGAACTTAGTTTCTGTTCTCAGTTTCTTAGCTCCAGCTTACTCTTTCATATCATCACTTGCGCAAGTGTAAACTATTTATCCACAATAGTTTTGTTTCCAGTGTGACCTGGAGCAGCTTTGTGTTTACCCTTAGAACTATTTAATATTTACTTGTACTAGTTGTAGCATACAATCATTATGGTCCCACTTTATATTAAATATCTTTATCAGCTGTAATTAATTTCTGTAATTATGTCTATAATTACACTGTTGACCCTTCCCTTATACCTTAACCCACCCCTAAACCAAACCATACCATTAAACCCTTAACCTTAACAGTATCCCAGCTCAATAACAGAACAATTTTATTTTATTTTTGTGTGTGTGTGTGAGTAGTTAAAGACACCTAATATAAAGTGTGACCATCATTACTAAATTCATGTACCAATGTATTTACAGGGTACTTCAAAGAATGCCATTGTACAACATACATATTACCAATGTACCATGTCAAAACAAATTGCAGCACTATGGTAAATGTTGGTATGTTTTTATGAGCTCTCAGCTTGACTGAGTGAGCAATTTCCACTCTCTGTCTGCCCTGCCCACAAAGGTGCACAGCAACATTTTATCTCAAATGAAGGTCTGAAAGGCAACAGTGAGCAAATCTCTGCCCTGCAGTGGAGAGCTGTAAACGTCAATGATGGGAATATGCCACATATCATATTTGGGCATGTTGACTCTTTCCTATGCTGAGTGGGGCAGGGTGGGGAGTGATGAACTAGATATGAGGCTGAGGCAGACAGGAAACACTGACCCAAGGAAACCCATTGTCCCCACTGCACCCAATAAAACACCTGCCAAGAAATGCCAGGGCAAAATGGCACCAGGAGAACCACATTTAGTGTTTTTAATATAGAATTGCTGTCTTTAAAAAGCTTGGTATGTCCTGGACAGTTGTTGGTATTTGCCCTTCCGATCACCTTAGCTGGGTACATAACGCCTTACAGGGGCCTTTTTTGTTGCGAAAAAACACAGACATCTGGCATTCACCCAAAACAGCTGGAATGTTCATCCAATGTGGCTACGCATGATGGGATTTACTAAACCCATATTGTCACTGCAGTGATTTATGAGGCATTGTTGATACTCCGCATTAGTAAAATCATGGCTGGCTCAAGCAGTGTTGGAGAGCAGAAGTACCTATTTTATTTTTCAGCAGTGTGACAATAGTTTATCTGTTTTCAAAACAGAAGTTTTTCTAGTAACAAGTTACTTCCAAAAACTAGCAATGTAGCATTGTTTATTGCATGTGGCGTTTTACAGACAAACAAGCTAAAGAAATAATCTAACAGATCCTCATGCTAGTGAATCTGTTCATAAAACGATTCACTGATTTCCTGAAATCCCTGTTGCATTATTTCTCTTTTTTCAATATTTAGTCAAACGCTGCTATTTATGACACTTTTCAACTATTTCATTGTATTTTAGTTGTATTTATAGGTATGGGGAATTTGTTCAGGAAATGATTCACTGAATCAAGCATTTTAGTGCTAATATTTATAGAAAAATATACATTATTTAGTTTACATATATATATATATATATATATATATATAATTTTTTTTTAGTTATTTATTAATTGGTTCACTAATGAATCAGTTTTAGAATATAAAACAATAATTCAGATGCTTTTGCAGCATTTAGGTCTTTTATAGCAAAATATTTAGTTAAAAGTTACTATTTTACGGTTTTAATCTCAATTAAATTTAGTTTACAAGAATTATTTCAGTTTTTTTAATAGTTATTTATTAATTGGTTCACTAATGAATCAGTTTGTTCAGAAAACGATTCACTGATTCAGGTGCCTTAATAGCATTTATATTTTATAGCAAAATATTTAGTTAAACACTGCTATTTATTACTGTTTTTATCTCAATTAGATTTAGTTTACATATATTATTCAATTTTTTAGTATTTATTTATTAATTGGTTTGCTAATGAATTAGTTTAAATTAGAATCAGTGATTCAAGTCCGTGCAACACATTTTAGGATTTCTCTTTTTTGTGTTTTATGTTTAGGAGATATTTTGAAATTTGAATATATTTTCAAGCCATTTAGCAATGGTAGAGTAATATGGGAATGTGCTGTTCCAGGGTGGGCTGCTCCTCTGTCTTTAGCTTAATGACATGCTAATGCTGCCTTCTGGAGGCCTGACACATGAAAATGATAAATAATTATCACAACTGTATGGATGATTCCCAGGTGTCTCAGTGCTAAACAACCTGAGAACTAAAAACAGAGTTTAATCCACTTCATTCAATTACTTTCCTCTATTTATAGCAAACATCTAAGCATTACACACCTTACACAAAACATATTTCAGACAGTTATTTCTAAATCTTTAAGATGTTTGATTTGCATCAGGATATAGGATGTAACTTCCTTCATTAGCATTAAGAGAATGAGCGTTACTGTCCGAGTTGCTTTTGGGTTTATTGTCTATCATTAACCATGTTGCATTCATTAGCAATATGATCTCTGTTCACCCTTGTTATTTAACACACAATTACACACCTAATGTTGCATGAAATTATGGGGCTAATGATAAAAACTGAGGTAAACTCCAAAGGACGACATCATTGATAAGGTTAAAGACAAGCTAAATGAAATGTTCAGAGCTGACTGAAACAATGTGTCAGTCACCAAGCCATGTAGATACTTTAGATATGCCATCAATTGTTAAACTAAGATCGGAAAGACAATAATAACCTAAGCTAATATCGAGTATTTTCACCTGGGTAACAAGGTGTGAAATAATATCAAGCTAAATGTATATTTATATATATGTGGTGTGACAGGATCGTCTAAATTCCTATTACACACCTCTCTGGAGTACTGTTCTGATTGTGACATTCAACAGTCTAATATTTCCAAATGAAGAGTTCATTCGCAAAAACAGATAACTCTGTTTTTATTAATTCTCACAAATCATGTTTTTTTTTATCATGCATTCCAAGTAATATCAATGAAACTGCAGTTGGGCTGTTTTGATTAAGTAATAATAACCTTGTCACAGCCTTGTCAACCTGACCTGAATACTGTGCGCTGATTCGCTAAAACGGACTTATCGGTTTCTGTACACAAACAACAAGGGACCTTGTCGGTTTCTGCTGTAAACGTGAAATCGCGATGCCTTGATAGTGGACAATACCGGCTTTTCTGACAAAACGTATTTAGGGTTCAGAACATGCTATATGTGGAGAATAACGCACTGCAGTCTTTTTTTTTTAGTGCCGTTTATCATTTTCTGCAAATGAACTTATCAAATATTCACCTTCGTCCATGGCAACGCAGTATATCATTTATGTCTGTTCATACAGGCAACTGAAACTGGAGTATTTCTCTTGTATCACACTGCCGACTGCCGATTTGTTTCATATAAATGCAGCTAGTGTCTTTTTACGTTTCAGTTATTGATTGTTGGACTTCAGTATTAATATTATATTATTGTAATATTACTGCAATGTTCTTGTTGCTAGGTAGATTTGTACAGGGTTCTGATCGTGTTTTTTGTGTTTATTTTTTTGCGATAATGACTTATTGGCCTATGAAACATCAAATGTCTTTTAATGGTGCATTTTGGGAGGGATCAAACACATTTTAAAGTTAGCAAATCAATCACACTCCTATCTGTGTTGATGTTTAGAAACTTAATTAGTTAGAAAGATTGTCACCCAAACATGCCAAAAACTCATGGCTGGTTAATCACTGGCCATTTACAGGGTCGGATAGATCACTTTTTGTGCTGAAAACTTTATTCAGTTTCAAATCTTGACAGCTGTTTCTTTTTGTGCTAATTTACTGCTTTCATCAAGCAAACATAATTACCTTTTAATGGAGCATTTTCAGGTCTATTACTCTAATGAGATTTTTATTTTGGAATCTTTCAATGCTGCTGGCCAGAATTCGAACGTTGGAATATAAATATGCTTTATTTTGCACAGCAGATGCAAATGCATACAGACAAACTGGAGAGATAGTCACAGATAGTGACAAGAGTGATTGATGAAGCCAACTAAAAAATGAACAACATCACGCTACTCCTCAAACTGTGTAAGTTTATGACATAAATATGTGAACTGAATCCAAAAATGCTGCAATAAGAAACCTAGACTTCATGATAACAAGTGTTTGCTAAAACAAGATTTGGTGAGTATCCAAAGCACCCTAGTCTATTTATAAAGCTGAATGAATAATTTACTACATACAAATGGCTCCTGAGGAAATTCCCTCACCATTTACATTAAGAACTACCAGGGATATAAAGATGTTTTATATGGGGTCAATAAAACTGTTCAGAGGTAAATAAGGTTTATTTGGAGAGTGCCTTTCTCGGAAATTACTATTGGATCTTCTGGCATGACACATCACATAATTGTACTGTATTGGATAGCGGCCACAGTTGTTGTAGTTTTAATTGTACGTTCAACCCTCATCATAGATCATCAGAGAAACCCCAGTGCTTCCAAGTCCAAAAGGAGTTCCAGAAATTGACGTTGTAGATGTTAATGCTGATTTTCTTGGAGACAGCGAATATGATTTGGATATCTCTGCTGTATAATTGATTGCTGTATTAAGCATCCAAAATTAACACCCATCAATGCCAACGTGAGTTAAAGTTGGTGTGGCAAGTAAATAAATCTATTATCAGCTAGTTCCCTGCTGAAAAATCCAGCTAAAACCAGCCTAAGCTGGTTGGCTGGTCTTAGCTGGAAGTAACTGGTTTTAGCTGGTCTCCCAGCCTGGGTTAGCTGGTGTTTAGCTGGTTTAAGCTGGTCTCCCAGCCTCTCAGTCTCCTAGCTAACCAAAACCCCTCTAACCAGCTATGACCAGGCTGGGAGACCAGCTAAAACCAGCCTGATCAGCTTAGGCTGGTTTTAGCTGGATTTTTCAGCAGGGTTGGCTGGTAACTTTAAAGGAATGACTAGTGTTTGGGAGTCGACTCCAAAAGAGTCCTCAACTCTTAAGGTGTACCCACACTAGGCACGGTTGCCTTGTACCGTGCCCTGGCACTATTGTCCTCACACACTTGTATGATTTACGATGCAACTTTTTGTTTTGATGAAAACAGGATGGAAAGCACTTTCGGTAATAGACTGCCTAATAGATTTATCATTTATGCCACGCAGCGGTTTTCACTTGATTGTGCTGCATGTATCAGAAGATTATTACAAAAGGCAGCTGACGTTGATGGGGGAATTTGCAGCTTTACTCGCAAACTATAATTCCTGTTCATCAATAAGGTAAGAACCACACCCATTATAAACCCAAATATACTCGATTTAATTAAATTCATTAAAAAGTGTACTATGTACTATCCAAGTAGTAACAGAAGATGTTTGCTGTCATAATGACAGTAGCGCACACAAAAGTAGTAGCTGTTCCGTGCTCTGCCATGGTTAGTGCTCACACTATATGCGTACCATACTCAAGCCCAACTGAACTGTGTTCTGGCCCACCTCTTCTGGCCCAATAACTTTTAACAAAGGTAGTTTGACTCTCGCTGATATAAATTACTTTTTTTTTTTTAAGTTTTCTTCATTAAGCTAACAAAAAAATTAAATCATTGTTTCACTAAAAGACTGGGAATATTGGGTTTGCCAGAAATGTGCTGAATTTTATACAATTAAAATTAATATATTGTAATTTTTTAATATTTTAAATGTATTAAAAACATTTAACATTAAATTAATTATAACATTTATTGACCACAATTAATAAAGCATTTCTATGGCTTTACAAAAGAGTAAATAAATATCGAGAGATTGATTATATTGTAAGAAAGGAGAGAAAGATGCCAAATTTGTTATACAAAAGTGTTGATTACATTTTTTTTTAAAAGTTAAAATATAAGGATTGCTAGATTAATAACTATGGAAATGCTTCGTCACAGTCTGTGAAAATGGTCAGTTTAATGAATGAAAATGCAATGCACAGTCTAGATAGGAGGTGCCACTTTAATTAAATGGCCAACAGTACATGATGAATGTAAGGCTCACACAGTTCCATATTTCTCCATTGATAGGGAACAAATGTCAGTTCAATGCACTTTTCAGTATTAGGTGTGTTAGCATTGAAATTTTAAGTCTGAGCAACAGGATATTCCTGCCTTGTGTGTGAACGGGGTGTGTATCCTGAAGACTTTGGTGTTGGAAGGTCAGAGTCTCTTTCAAGGCTCCATGGCAGCTGGAGTCTGACATCAAAACAGCAATACAGAGACATGCTTCACATTTTACAGTGTGAAATTTACAGCCATCGCCGCCACGATTAGCTTTAAAAGTATGAGTGCGAAGAAGGAGGGGGTCTGGAATCCGGTGCCGGTGGGCGTGTTTGACGAGCGACTTCTGCTGAACTATCTGTTGGGTTGTAAATATTGGTTGAGAAGTGTGGTTGAGGTTGAAAGAACAAAATAGAAACTGTGTCTTCACTTGGCTTCATTGTTATTGTGTGTCACGACAGGGCAAACGGGTCATTTGTAGAGCTGCGTGTTGAAAAGATGGTGTCTAGATGATAACATTTATTACCCCAGTAAACACATCCAAGTAACTGCCTTACTCACTTTAGGAACGTGGTATTTCAAGTGTGACACCAGCTGGATGCTATTTTAGGATCTTGATTCAAGAAGAGCAGAATTTAGATGAACACTGTGATAAGTGTAATTATTTGAATGTGCCTTTTATTAAGGAGGTCCTTAAAGATATTTACAGATACTTAAGTAATTTTACCAAGATGGGCCCAGAATTAAATATGCTACAATTTCTATTGTTGGCCAAAACTCGATTGTAGATGAACTATCAAGCAATTTTAGAGATTTATCGGTCAATATTGGATATTTCTTTTTTTTTTTTTTTTTAAATGATTATCTATTGTTCATACTGTACGTTTTTAATTTAATGAATTACTGAATCCTAATTATTGACATTTTTCTAAGTTATTAACGCTTAAGATTTTAATTTTATTTTTTTACATTCACTTTTTAAATCAAATGATAGGGGAGAGTGGGACACAACCTAACGCTTTTGGACTTTCTCAGATTGTGTAAATCTACTTAGGGTTCAGGGAATTTCTTTTGTTCCACATTAATTTCACACGTCTGCTACAAATATGTGGCTTTGTTTCATTAATACAGTGTATACTTTTTTCTTTATTTACCCCGAAAGAAGGGAAGTGAAATGTGGGGCATGTTGTAACACGACCACATGACAGCAAAAAATGTTATTTGACTTAATTAAAAAAAAAAAATACATGACAAACTAAAATATTTTGTCAATAAAAGACTAATTATTTTTATCATAAAAAATAATAGCATTTTTTTATAAATTCAAATTTAAATAATTTTGTAGTTTGACAATGCCACTCTGCAAAACACAGCTATACAGCACTGGTCAAAACAATACACCCAAACAGATGAAGAAACATATCCAGACATTCAGAAAAACACAGAGCTGAACAAAAACACTCTCCTCCCCCCAGACAGCAACATAGTGTACCACATCTGGTACATGTGGATTACACATGGACCAGATGTGGGCCAGATCTGGGCCGACACTATGTTGCTGTCAGGGCCTCCACTCACAGCTCTCGCAGAAAACGAGATAAATAGACAAGACAGTACAAATGCTGAACATTTCTTGAAATAATTTTTTCTGGATGTTCAGATTCTTCCTCTCAGTCTTTATTCACCTTTTTTTCCATAGTTTATCAACAGAAAATTCATAAAAGTTAATTATGACAGTTATATCATAACTGTATAGAATAGTATAGTTCTAATAGCGGGACACATTGTAACGCAGTGTTACAATGAACCCTATCTGCACAACTGGAATTTAAACCTAGTTAGTTTCTTCTGATAGTTAGTAAAGCATTAAAGAACTACCCAAACTGCTAAACAACAGATTGGAGATTAAAATAATGTCAGATTTGTCTAATTTTAAATAAAAACAAAAAATATAGATGAAAAATTAGCTTAAGAAATTTACTTTTTCTATTGTTAAATGTTCAGTGATATCTTCCAAAGATTTTTGAATTTTGGCGCAATTTTATCTCTATATATTGTCAATATGGCAACTAGTAAATACGTTAAGTTTCTTCATGCTAGCGTGTGTGGAAGTATTTAAACCACAAGTGTTACAACTAACCCCGCGTTAGTTTGTGCCCCGCACTCTCCTATTATTCTATAATTAGATTGTTACTTGGTTATTTTATATTTTAACAAACACTATCGTTCTGTCACATTCAAGGCAATGATGAACAGAAGAAGGGATTAGCAGCAGTATTTTAATCCAAATAAACAACACAATCCAGGGAGTGATAGCGTAACAACTTCTATATAAACAATACAAGACAATACCGGACAAAGAACAGAACCAAACTCAGAACTTTAAATACACAAGGGAAGCTAATCAACAGAAACTGAAACAGGTGCATACCTTAATCAGTAACCTAGGGAACTAACAAGGGAACACAGACAGGTAAACAGACAGGGAAAAGCAAATCTAAGGGGCATTTACACCACTCCATTTTCAACTAAAAACAGAAACTTTTTATACGTTTAACAAAGTTTTTGAAAAGATAACGTTATCGTCTCAGTGTAAACTACAAAAATGCAAATTTGTGAAAACGGTAATAAGTATTACGTGTTCAGTCTATAGTGTTTCCTCACAAAGTGACATTGTCATCTACTGTCCTGGCATGCATAACACAGCGTTTTTAGTCGTTTTCGCGGATCTGTGTGAATGGGGATCGTTTTGACAAAACTGTCGTCTGAATGCGAAGGAAAAAAAAAAAAAGGAAAAACTTTTCCATTTTTAGTACATCGTTGTCATGTAAACATACCCTAAAACACAAACATACTGAACATTAACCTGACACTTTCAAATGTTTGGGGTCAGCAGGATTTTTTTTTTCTTTTCTTTTTTTTTTTAAAGAAATGAATACTTTTTTTTCAGAAAGGATGCATTAAATAGATCAAAAGTGATCATAAACAATGTTTCAAAATATAAAAAAGTGCTCTTTTTTCAAATAAATGCTCTGAAAATGCTATGAAGACTGGAGTAATGGCTGCTGAAAATTCAGCTTTGCCATCAGAAATAAAAATAGAAACAAAAAAACAAACAAAAAAAACTTACCAACCAAAAGAATTTTGCAAAGATCAGAGAGTCTATATGATTGCTCAGTCTTGCTATAGATTTTAAATCTTTGCCATTTCTTAAAAAGGCTTTGTCATTTTTTGTAGAAACACCAAAGCTCTTTCCTATGAGTAATTATGCTATCAGGTCAAGAAATACTATCTAATTTTTTTCCAAGTTCTTAAATGCACAAAGTTCTCACATCATCTCTCACACCAAGTGTGTTAATAGATGAATCAATGGTCTTCACACAGAATCGTACATCAAGTGCCCATGTTGTACATTCTGTGTTTATTCTGTTCTCCCTGCTTGCTTAGCAAATAAAATTCATCATAGATGATTACACCACACTCTACCTACCACCAAAGACATCAGCTTCAGGTCAGGTTGCAAATATTTGCTCAGCATTGAGAGAGTGGGCAGCAAAGCTAATTTCCTTTTTCCACATTAAGACTATAAATCCTTCGTCTGTATTTCAAGCTGTTGTGCTGCGTTTAGAAATACCTGAAATCACAAAGGCTTCCCCGCCAGGTATGGCAACCGTCGCATTCAGCATCAGCCATGACATGAGGCCGGGCAAGTGCCAGTAGATTATTTAACAAAGCAGACTGACTGGCCGTGAGAGATTGACATGCCACTCTCAGGGAGAGCGCAGCCCGTCCGTTTGTCAATACCGTTTCGAGTGAGAAAGCGGAGTGCTCTCGACAGCAGCCATCAATTGGTGAATGTAAAACTTGCTGTTTTCCTCCTGCTCTGCCACTGGTCAGAGATCCAGTCAGCAGACTGTTAATCACACTCAGTCAGGCCCAGTGAGACAGCCACAGCCGCAGGGTAATGACACCTAAACAACAGGGATAAATCACAGAGCAGGGCTCTCGACACGAGCACAGGAAACAAGTCATGCTGCTAAATTTGAACAAAACCAGGAACAGATAGGACATCTGTTTTGCACTTGATTACAGTGTTACACTCAGATGTGGTTGTAACATATATGCAAACATTTTTACTAGGACTGTGAATTAATTGATACTGATTAAGTAATTAATTTAATCATAATTAATTGCATATAAATATTTGTTTTAAAATGCCTCAAAAATGACACATTTGAAGACAATATTGTGGCAGATGAGTAAAGCATTGAATTGATCAAAAGTTGACAATAAAAGTAATGCATCCTTGCTGAATAATGATTTCTTATATATATATATATATATATATATATATATATATATATATATATATCATCTGCCACAATATTGTCTTCAAATGTGTCATTTTTGAGGCATTTTAAAACAAATATTAATATATATTTGTTATGTCTTACTGGCCCCAAACTTTTGAGCGTTAACAAAAATATTAGAGAATTTTTGTATAGTCCAGAAAGCATTGATCTAAATGTATTATTTTATGCATTATATTTTTTGCAGTTGCAGAGTTTCAAACAACAACACAAATAAATGCAATATAACAAAGAGAGATATGAAATAAACATTTATTTAATTTATTTAAGTTTTTCAGGTGGGTATACAGTATATTCAGTTAAGAAATACAACAGAAATTAAAGTAATCAAATAACATTGAATAGTTTTCATAGTCTTCACTTAAATACAAATTAATGCTTACTAATAGTTACAAAAGTTATTCAGTCAAGAGCAGAGTGACTTTCTTTGGGTACGTTCACACTGTGAGTTTTTGGGATTGACAGTCGCATTTACTTACAGGTGTAAGTCTCGAAATTTCCCGTTCACACAGCAACTTACAGTAGCATCTGGAACACTGTCTGTATGAACGTGCAGCGAGAGTCAAGCCTGTATTCTCTTACTAGTAACCATAACGACAAGGGCTGGGTATTGACACAATTTTCACAATTCGATTCGATTTCGATTTGATATCGATTATTTTGGATGTAGTAAAAAATAATACTTTTATTCAGCAAGGATGTGTGAAATTGATAAAAAAAGTGATATTGTTAGAAAAGATTTCTATTTTGAATAAATGCTGTTCTTTTTAACCTTTTATTCATCAATGAATTCTGAAAAAAGTATCACAAGTTCCAAAAAAAAATATTAAGCAACACAACTGTTTTCAACATTGATAATAACTGAGTATCAAATCAGCATATTAGAATGATTGCTGAAGGATCATGTGACTCTGAAATAAATAATACATAACAATTGCTGCAATAAAAATATTTATTTTACATATTTACTAGAATTAATTGAATGCGAAAAAGAAATTTCATGTTATGACCAAACAAAATGTTTATATTTATGTCTGTATATGACACATATATAAATATATAAATATTATACATTTATATAAATTTCCCAAAATTTACAATTAATTCCCATAAATTCTCATAAATTCCCGTAAATTCCTGTTAAGTTTCCAAATTGGAATATTTCCAAAGTTCCCCAGGTTAAGTTCCCGTGGAAAGTTTCCGGAAATTTACCGGAAACTTTCCGCCCCTTTGCAACCCTACTTGCGACTCACAAGCTGCTTGAAACTCAGAGGCGGCTTATGTGCGCAACACTTTTATAGATCAGTGTGCGCGCAATGCAAGCCCTATTTAACTGGAGCGAATGAAACGAGTGAGAGGCGGGTGTGACTTTGCCATCGGAGAGAAGAGAGCGAGAACGCGCGGCTGACGTTATTGCCTGTGCTGCTGGCAACAAAACAGGCCGCTCGATCCCTGGCCGACTGATCAGTGCATCTCTATTTATAGGCTAATTAATACTAAATGAAAATGTTAAATTGGCAACCCAAATTTTTGGTCATTTGGTCAAGAATTCTGGTCAGAAATTTGGTCATTTGATCTATACTTGTCAGCATCTATGAAGCGGCCTGCACCATGTAACATAAAACTTTTTTATCTAAAAGTAATATGGATTTTTAATAATAAGTACACCTTTCACTTAACAGATTTCAGAGATTTGATTGTCTGATTCGATACGTGTCAGAACATGCTGATTAATGTAATCAGAGTTCGCCTACAGTCAAAAAACACATTCCCTCCATTAGTTGTTCTTTTTCTGAACAATCAAGCTAAAGTCTAAAATAGAAATCATCACATTTAACTGTCACCAGCAGTTTCAAAGTCTTTACAGTTACAGAAACATTGTGTGTACAGAACTTTTGTACATGTAGCTGCCAAAATCCCAATGTTATCTTAAAATGAGGCTATAACTTTTCTCTGCTGTAGTGGATGTCCTGTTTGTCCTCTGGCCCTATTTGGACTTTAGAGAGTTTTTATAATGTAAAAGCTGGTTTAGTGAGACCAATCCTTTTGATCAGCCATTAACTGACAGTGTAAAACAGAAAAAGAGAGAGTTCACCCTAAAATTTAAAATTCTGTCATATCCCTCACTTTGTTCCAAACTTGAATGATGTTAGTTCTTCTGTAGAAAACAAAAGAAGATGTTTTGAAGAATGACTGAGCTGCTCTTTTTGGGGCTGTTACTGTCCAGAAAGGACACAAAACCACCATAAAAGCCATCCATGTGACTTGGGCGCAGTATTCCAAATCTTCCAAAGCAATACGATAAAGAACAGACTGATATAGAAATATTTACTTACTGAAAATGACACACAAAAAGCATCCCTTTATTGCCAGGTATATTTTACATTCATGGACCATGCTAACATCAACACAATATGTTTGTTACTCTGTTTCAATGTACTGTTCAATATGTCTGCATAACAGCCATAAGAGAGATGCCAAAGTGTAAAATCCTTGTGTAAACATATCTATGAGCTTACAGCTGACATGTCAAACACACAAAAGGTTCATAACCCCTTCTGAATCATTGTTGCAGCCACACGTATGAACAAAAAACAATTCATAACATCACCAAACCATTGTGTTTCACATCAGCCAAGCGGACTGAATCAAGTTATGTAACGACCCTGTTTATTTTAGCAGTCACTCTTCATTCAAAAACATTTCAACCCCAGTAAAGGTCACTTCATCGCATCGGGTGAAGGTAACCCTGTAGCCATCTGTGTGTTATTAAAAAAAATTCTCCTCATATCTGGACAAACAACGGCAGGCGAGAAGTGCATATGTTGTGAAGAATGCTCATCTGCTTTGTGCAGGTTGTAGGGTGTTTCTCTAGGGGGGCAGAAATGCCCGTCCCCCGCAGATCATGTAACCTAAGATGCATAAATGAGCCTGTGCACTTGTTGTCTCATAAGAACCCAGAGCATTTCTGGGAAGTCATAGTATGTTAGGTGTCATGCTGGGCTTTCTGGTGCTGTCAGAATCTGGAAACTTCCATAACTAGCTATATACATACTGCAAAGAGAAGCGTGTCAATGCCTGGAGGACCTCTACTGACAAATCCTGGCTGAGTCAGGTGGAAATTTCTGACTGAGTACACACTTAGCTTTTTATGTTCCAACATTTTGGCCCAAGGTCAAAATAATTATAGCATTCTGTTGATCAATGGGTCTCCGTTTGAGCTCGCAAATGCACTGGGGTATGGAAAATTACACGGCTTAAAACTCAATAACAGTGCCAGCTTCAAGCAAAACAATTTCAGTTGAGCTTGTGATGTTGAAAGCCCCATGTTGCATGGTCAAACAATGTCATTTGTCAAAGATCCTTGACATTGCTGTGACTGTAGAAAATAACTTTGAGTCAACAAGTCGAGGGTTATTTGTTCTTGTTTAACCTTGTTCAGATGTTTACAGATGGACTTTATCCCCAAATGTTTCGCAAACCACATAAAGCAGCAAAGTGTGGGAATGAGCTGCCGTTTTGTGTGAGGAGAGATGTTTGGCATCAGCTGGCACTTCAAAGCTGCCCATGCCCATCCAGACAAAGCATTGGCTGTAATAAAAGGCTCTGCTTATTTAAATTTGCTTAGCTGATCACAGCATGACTTTTTATTATGATGAGGACGGTAAGGTCACAATATTGGGGGTTTGCACCACTTGAAGATGCAGCACACTGTGAGCCTGTTCCATGATGGAATGAGGGACATTTTAATATCAAACTATACAAGTGCACAATGTTTTTTTTTTCTTTGTTCTGTCTGTCTGTTGCTCTAGCCATTGTTTTGTTATCTATCTGTCTGTCTGTCGGTATGTCTTTTGTTTTAATGTTCTGTCTGTCATTCTAATGTTCTGTCTGTCGCTCTAATGTTCTGTCTGTCGCTCTAATGTTCTGTCTGTCGCTCTAATGTTCTGTCTGTCGCTCTAATGTTCTGTCTACCATTCTAATGTTCTGTCTGTCGCTCTAATGTTCTGTCTACCATTCTAATGTTTTGTCCGTCGCTCTAATGTTCTGTCTGTCATTCTAATGTTCTGTCTGTTCTAATGTTCTATCTGTCGTTCTAATTTTCTGTCTGTCTGACGTTCTGATTTTCTGTCTGTCTGACGTTCTGATTTTCTGTCTGTCTGTATGTTGTTCTCATGTTCTGTCTGTCTTTCGTTCTAATGTTTTGTCTGTTCTAATGTTCTGTCTGCCATTCTAATGTTCTGTCTGTTCTAATGTTCTGTCTTTTGTAATGTTCTGTCTGTTCTAATATTCTGTCTGTCATTCTATTTTTTTGTCTGTCTGTCTGTCTGTCTGTCTTTCGTTCTAATGTTCTGTCTGACATTCTAATTTTCTGTCTATCATTCTAATGTTCTGTCTTTCGTTCTAATGTTCTTTCTGTTCTAATGTTCTATCTGTCATTCTAATGTTCTGTCTGTCACTCTAATTTTCTGTCTGTCTGTTTGTCTGTTATTCTCATGTTCTGTCTGTTTTTCGTTCTAATGTTTTGTCTGTTCTAATGTTCTGTCTGTCGCTCTAATTTTCTGTCTGTCTGATGTTCTAATTTTATGTCTCTCTGTTTGTCATTCTAATGCTCTCTCTGTTCTAATGTTCTGTCTATCTTTCGTTCTAATGTTTTGTCTGTTCTAATGTTCTGTCTGTCATTCTAATGTTCGGTCTGTCAATCTAATGTTTTGTCTGTTCTGATGTTGTCTGTTGTTTTACTGTTCTGTCAGTCTGTCTTTTGTTCTAATGTTCTGTCTGTTCTAATTTTCTGTCTATCATTCTGTCATTTTTTTCTATTCTATCTATTGTTCAAATTGGTCTTTTTTCTATTCTATCCATTGTTCTATCTGCCATTCTATCTGCCTATCTATCTATCTATCTATCTATCTATCTATCTATCTATCTATCTATCTATCTATCTATCTGTCTGACTATTTCATCAGTACATATAACTACAATCGTATATTGGTATTATTCAGTAATCCCTTAACTTTGCCAGGGTCATCCAAATCTGCTCCCATGGTGCATCTGTTGTCTTTAAAGTTACATTGATTCCCAGCCAGTTAGAAAGCATGACTTAGCCCTGACACAACCCTCATTGTGCGTCTCTGTCTCCCATGTGTGCGACGTGCTAATGGGACGTGGCTTTGCTGCCTGCTGGCTTGGGATCTGATATGGTAGCTGAAAACAGCGGCACCAGAGAGGCTACAGGCTCTTGCTGAAGGTCAGTCAGTGGGCCTTCACCAAATACAGGTCACGAGGTCAGGGTAGGAATTCACATACCCTGCTGCTACAGCTGGATGATAAACGATCAACTACACACAAATACATCAATGTAACAGCAAAGAGTCATCTGTTTTATATGATAAACTAGTATGTTTGGATTTTTTGGTGGTAATTTTATTAAATAAAGTGAAGACATGGATTGCTCAAAGGGTCTGCTGTAATAGTCAAGCAATCACAGCTGTTTTCAAAAACCTCGATAAAGCATGATCAACAAACAAGACACGACTTAAAAATGAAAAGGATAACGCTTCAGTGTCTCGAGGCTAGAAGTTCAATTTCTGTGGATGTTTACTCAAGTGCATTATTTCTCTCTCTCTCTCTCTCTGTCTCTCTCTCTTTTTTCCTTTTCTGTTACCGGCTAACCGTTATTGCCCCTCAAACAAACTGCCACCCACTAAAGCAAATCCATTTATAGATGTTAAAAGAAAGTCTAACTAACAACTTATCCTAGAAAAAGCATTGATATCATGAATTGAACCAAATTGTGTTTGACAAACATAAATCGTGCCTACCCTCAGGTGTCTTTGTTTCTTCTGGATTACCTGGCCGATAATCCCATTCCCAGCAGGCGATTGTGTCTGTTGGTGGCAGTTTAAACTTTTCTGCAGATGTTCTATTGGTTAAGCCGGTTTGTGAGGAGCACTATTAGTGAGAGAGACGTGCTAACTCTGAGTGTAAGCCTGTGTGCTCAAAATGTTTCAGATAACTGCTGGTGCAACAAGAGTGACAGGCACAATAGACTCACTTGCTCTCTCATGCTTAAAATTAGTCAACTAATGTCTGTATGTGAACATAGACCCACTGATAGCCAAGATTCCATGGTATTAGATGGTAAGACTATGATTCTCTGATATATAACACCATGGTACTGAATGATTGCCATATTCAAATATTATAATATTGACATGATACTTAAAGGTATATCAAAGAAAAACACCATTCAAATTTGGGGTCAGTAAGATTTTTTTTTTTTTTTCCTCCCTCAACCCAACCCTATAGTAAGTTCATGTAGTTAATTATTATTACTCAGTACTTAAATGTATAATTACAGTGTAATAACCAAATTAATACTTTCATACAGTATAAGAACTTGTGAAATTGATCAAAAGTGACCAAAAAAGACAGTCTATTTCAAATAAATGCTATTCTTTTGAAGTTTTTATTCATCAAAGAATCCTGAAAAAAGTGTCACGGTTTCCAGAAAGCACATTAATGTTATCAACATTGATAATAATAAGAAATGCTTCTTAAGAAGAAGATCAGCGTATTAGAATGATTTCTGAAGGATCATGGAGTAATTCAGCTTTGCGTTAACCACTATAAATTACATTTTAAAATAGATAAAAATAGAAAACAGTTATTTTAAAACGTAAAATGCTTGTCAATATACCTGTACTTAAGTATGCTGAATTTATGTTTGTTTTATTAATTTGTCTTCTAGGTCATGATGACTTTTACATCACTTTTTACATAAAAAAAATATATATATATATAAAACTGTAACTATATAAAACTAGAATTATAATTGATTTTTAGACATTTGACCTATAGAAGGAAAATAATAAAATGCTGTAACTAAGTCACTAAAAGGTTATGGAGATGAGAGATTAAAATAAATTATTTTGTGTGTATGTATATATGTGTGTGTGTGTGTGTGTGTGTATATATATATATATATATAATATATATATATATATATATATATATATATATATATATATATGTATATACAATTTTCTGGCTAATGTGTTTTTTTTTTTTTTTTTTAATGGTATATTTTTTGGTAAACTATTTATGGAGATCGTATAGGCAGAATGATCATGTTTTTCACCCATACACTGAATATGTCGTCAGGATTGCTGAACTAGGCTGCCATCTAGTGTTAGAGACCTTGAGTTGCACATACTCTCACAAACATCTCTCATGAACCTTTGAAAGTGGCGTGATGGGCTGTAGTGATTTAAACAGCCTTAAACTTTTTTTTTTTTTTTTTTTGTATTTGTTTTTTACTCAACACCAAAATAAACAAAAAAAATAAACAGCAAAATAAACTTAAATATAAATTATGTTTTATTAACAAAGTTTGGGAGAAGCACATTCGAATAATAATCAACCTAATTAGCACGAGAGGAGGTATATATATATATATATATCGCCAACCTACCTCTATTCCACAACAGTGTTCCAGTATCCCTCCACCACCCCAACTCCTCACTCTTAACTATTTCCTATCCCAACCAGGGATGGGGAGAGTACTCTGGGTTCATGCCAGATTCCGAGCTTGGAGCCCTCCCCTCGGACAGCATGCCAAATTTGCATGCTTTTACTATATCCGATCATATGTAAGGGTGAGCTCGTGAAATGATTAATCAACGTGCAATATCCTCTGGATGGACTTGAAAGTTCAAAGCATCAAAAAGGTGAAACTCAAATATTGAAAAACAGTGCACAAAGCGAGTTTTTTAAGATTTTAGAGACAGTGAGTGAAAGAGGAAAAAGACTGAATAGGAAAAATCACCTTACCCCTGTTCTCTCATAGGTCTTTTCATGTATCTTTCTTGCAGTGTGGTGTTGTTCTCTGACGGAGCACTTTGTGTTGGTCCCAGGAGGAAAGAATTGAAGGAAGTATGTAACACTTCCGTCAGTTCTGATAGACTGAAAGCGGCAGCTCTGGGAGCCACAGACTTCACTTCTGAACAATAGTCTACAACAACAAAAATACACGTCTGCACGGGGACTTCATCAAATCCTTACATTTGGCCTTGATGTCTGGAGAGGTGTGTTTTTGTGTTTTTTTTTTTTACCCCCATTTCCAAGGACAGTCACATGTTTCCAAAAATGAATGAACATAGGAATGAGATGAATTACAGTGGGTACGGAAAGTATTCAGACCCCCTTAAATTTTTCACTCTTTGTTATATTGCAGCCATTTGCTAAAATCATTTAAGTTCTTTTTTTTTCCTCATTAATGTACACACAGCACACCATATTGACAGAAAAACACAGAATTGTTGACATTTTTGCAGATTTATTAAAAAAGAAAAACTGAAATATCATATGGTCCTAAGTATTCAGACCCTTTGCTGTGACACTCATATATTTAACTCAGGTGCTGTCCTTTTCTTCTGATCATCCTTGAGATGGTTCTACACCTTCATTTGAGTCCAGCTGTGTTTGATTACACTGATTGTACTTGATTAGGAAAGCCACACACCTGTCTATATAAGACCTTACAGCTCACAGTGCATGTCAGAGCAAATGAGAATCATGAGGTCAAAGGAACTGCCTGAAGAGCTCAGAGACAGAATTGTGGCAAGGCACAGATCTGGCCAAGGTTACAAAAAAAATTCTGCTGCACTTAAGGTTCCTAAGAGCACAGTGGCCTCCATAATCCTTAAATGGAAGACGTTTAGGACGACCAGAACCCTTCCTAGAGCTGGCCGTCCGGCCAAACTGAGCTATCGGGGGAGAAGAGCCTTGGTGAGAGAGGTAAAGAAGAACCCAAAGATCACTGTGGCTGAGCTCCAGAGATGCAGTCGGGAGATGGGAGAAAGTTGTAGAAAGTCAACCATCACTGCAGCCCTCCACCAGTCGGGGCTTTATGGCAGAGTGGCCCGACGGAAGCCTCTCCTCAGTGCAAGACACATGAAAGCCCGCATGGAGGACTCCAAGATGGTGAGAAATAAGATTCTCTGGTCTGATGAGACCAAGATAGAACTTTCTGGCCTTAATTCTAAGCGGTATGTGTGGAGAAAACCAGGCACTGCTCATCACCTGTCCAATACAGTCCCAACAGTGAAGCATGGTGGTGGCAGCATCATGCTGTGGGGGTGTTTTTCAGCTGCAGGGACAGGACGACTGGTTGCAATCGAGGGAAAGATGAATGTGGCCAAGTACAGGGATATCCTGGACGAAAACCTTCTCCAGAGTGCTCAGGACCTCAGACTGGGCCGAAGGTTTACCTTCCAACAAGACAATGACCCTAAGCACACAGCTAAAATAACAAAGGAGTGGCTTCACAACAACTCCGTGACTGTTCTTGAATGGCCCAGCCAGAGCCCTGACTTAAACCCAATTGAGCATCTCTGGAGAGACCTAAAAATGGCTGTCCACCAACGTTTACCATCCAACCTGACAGAACTGGAGAGGATCTGCAAGGAGGAATGGCAGAGGATCCCCAAATCCAGGTGTGAAAAACTTGTTGCATCTTTCCCAAAAAGACTCAAGGCTGTATTAGATCAAAAGGGTGCTTCTACTAAATACTGAGCAAAGGGTCTGAATACTTAGGACCATGTGATATTTCAGTTTTTCTTTTTTTAATAAATCTGCAAAAATGTCAACAATTCTGTGTTTTTCTGTCAATATGGGGTGCTGTGTGTACATTAATGAGAAAAAAAAATGAACTTAAATGATTTTAGCAAATGGCTGCAATATAACAAAGAGTAAAAAATTTAAGGGGGTCTGAATACTTTCCGTACCCACTGTATAATAAACTGGAGTGTTTGTGGATGAAGTCTGTTTATGTCAATCATATGTCTATGTGAGCATACGGTTTTTTTTTCCATGAAATCCAATCCAAGTGAAGTTCAAATAAAAAGAAGAGGGCTAGTTTTGGTCATTTTTCCTGAGAAATATCAACACAACAACATATATTAAAAATGTACTAATGTGCCTGTGGAAAATCACTAAAAGCATGATTGGGTAGAGGCTAAGACATTCTGATAATTTTCCTTGCCATATTTTTTATATCTTCTTTTGTGTTCCACAGAAAATGCCCTACAGATTTGGAAAACATGAAGGTGAGTAAATACTGACATAACTTTAATTTTTGGGTAAACTATCCCTTTAAGTGACTTCTTTTTATGTGCATTTCATTGTGTCTTTGCTTGGTGAATGATATGCACAGACCAGTATTTACACATTGGCCTTTATAATGAACTAAATGAACTAAAATATACATTTTAATATTTAAATATTGCTTGCCTTATGTAATTATGTATTATTTGAGATTTTTTTTTTCTAACACAACTATTAATAAGCCATCAATAGGCTGATTTTCCTGAAGTATTGGTACTGTGGCTCGGTTTGGTCACTGAATGTGTACAGGATGTACATATACATTCAGCCATTAGGTGGCTCTGTTCACACAGAAACCTATTGAAGTTCATGTTTACATTCTCTTTCTTCTGTCTGTCTTTATTTATCTCCACGTTCCCTTGGCATTGGCCTTCCAATTTTTAAAAGCTACAAATTTAAGATTGATACAGCTAGTTATAACATTGAAAGGGAGCAAAGCTTTTGAAAAATGGGCCATTTGAAAGCACTGTAGTTATACAGTCATCAAAGATAATAACAAAAACATCATTCAAGTAGAATCCCTTTACATGCCAACATCACACTAATTTAATCATGTCTTCAACCATCTGTAGCCTGCCTTTTTTCTAGCTTTGTGGTTTGAAGAATGAACTACACTAAAGTTGTGCTGGAAATTGTACAGTATCTATTGAATTTAGTATATATGGGGCGGCCACTGTGTTTCTCAAGGGGAGTCTGTCTCAATCTATATGACTGACTCAATCAGGTCCAGTTGTCTGCCTTGCTGCATCAGGAGGGGGAGCCTTGCTAACCTTATATTACACATTCACTTAGAATAAATTACATTGTATTGGCTGCATGGTGTACCCAAGAGAACGTGCGATAAATCTCTAGGGTGTGTTGCTTAATTGGTGCAATCTACGAAATTCTCATGAAGTGCTGAAATCGTACCTGCTACAGATAATGGAGCTCCGCGGGGGTCTTTAATCGAAGGGATTAATCAATCGTTCCAGACTGAAAGGAACAGGGGAGTATGTTGTAGGAAGAGATGGAGTGGGGGTGGGGAAGATAGGATCAATCCGTTTAGTCCTGTCTTTACTCATCCTGCCTGCAGTCTTTCAGCCTAGAGCAGGAGAGAGCCACTATCTACAAATCCCACCAGACTCCCAACCACATAGAGTAGCTAAAAATAGCCCGCTGATTTGACACATGCAAAGGCTTTATAGCGCAATCTGAGCTCAGTCCATATGATCCGATATGGATATGATCTCATCCTGTCACACCTAAGAGATCCAATTGCGTCCCGCAGCCGTGTGCCCAAACATGTTAGCATTAATGAACTATCAGAGTGTAACTGTGCTGATCACAGGCTGGTGAATATAAAGCTGGATCATGTGGAGAGGAGGATGGGACTGTGCTAATGTGTCATCAAGAAAGGGGTCTTAGAGTAGAGACACACATTGAATTAAAGTGGCAATAGTCCAAGGAGAGAATAGCAACCTCTAGATATGTAGTTGCAACATACAGTAACAATAACAACTAGATATGAACTGCTTGTCTGTGCAAAATCACTGATAGGATGTTTGGGTAATTGCTAAGGCATTCTGGTTGATTGCCAGGGTGTTCTGGGTGGCAGCTAGGACATTGTTAAGATATTATGTCACTAAGTTGTTGCTGGGGCATTCTAATTAGTTGCTAGGCGGTTTCCAGGGTGTTCTGGGTGGTAGCTAGGGCACTGTTAAGATATTATGTCACTAAGTTGTTGCTAGGGCATTCTAATTAGTTGCTATGTGGTTTCTAGGGTGTTCTGGTGGTAGCTAGGGCATTGTTAAGATATTATGTCACTAAAGTTTTGCTAGGACATTCTAGTTAGTTGCTAGGGTGTTCTGGGGGGCAGCTAGGGCATTGTTAAGATGTTATGTCACTAAGGTGTTGCTAGGACATTCTAGTTAGTTGCTAGGGTGTTCTGGGGGGCAGCTAGGGCATTGTTAAGATATTATGTCACTAAGGTGTTGCTAGGTCATTCTGGTTAGTTGCTAGGCAGTTGTTATGGTGTTCTGATGGGTAGCTAGGGCATTGTTAGGATAATGTGGTGTCTAGGGTGTTGCTAGGGTGTTCTGAGCGGTTGCTATTAAGATGTTTGGGTGGTTGCTAGGGCAGTCAGGTTGGTTGCTAGATGGTTGCTAGGGTGTTCTGGGTTGTAGTAAGGGCACTGTTAAGATATGGTCTCTAGGGTGTTGCTAGTGTGTTCTTGGTGGTAGCTAGGACAGTGTTAAGATATTATGGTCTCTAAGGTGTTGCTAGGGTGTTCTGGCAGGTCTCTGATATGATGTTTAGTTGGTTGCTAGGGCATTTAGTTGTTTGCTAGGGTGTTCTAGGGCATTTTTAAGATGGGTGGCCACATGATATTGGTTGGATATGATGTTGGTTGGTTGAGTGGTTGCTAGGGCATTCTGATACGTTAGGCAGTTTCTAGGGTGTACTGGGTGGTAGCTATGGCATTAAGACATTATGGTCTCTAGGGTGTTGCTAGGGTGTTCTGGCAGGTCTCTGATATGATGTTTAGGTGGTTGCTAGGGCATTTAGTTGGTTGCTAGGGTGTTCTGGGTGGTCGCTAGGCCACTGTTAAGATATTATGGTTTCTACGGTATAGCTAAGGCGATAACTCTGAACGAATGTTCTAATAGTGTTACTGGAAGAACATTTGTTCATAACTTTGAGAGAACCTTTCCAGAATCTTTGCCAAAGATCTAAGAACATTCGCTGTTGGTTGGTTGGGTTTGGGCTTGGCTAGGGTCACTAATAAATTCTTCTCAATAAATAGAAAGAGAATAATAATAAAGCTTAAGAAATGTTAAAGTGAACTAGATTGTAAAATGTTTTGAAGTAATTCTCTCACTGCCAATTTCCTATCTAAATTCTACTTTTCTAGAAATAAATGCAGATGTTTCCAAACGTCCTGAGCTGTTTTGTGGATGTTCTGCATGGTAGTTGTTGCCAACTGATGCAAAAAACCCTGAACCATGTCTCTGTTATATTGTGGTGCCTAGAAAAGGCTCAGGTCCTTCCCTCAGTGTAAATCTATGGGATTTTATCATCTTCTGATCAGTGATCATTTATAAAAATAAAAGCATGCCTCTCCTTATCAATCCACATCCTCACTGATGTTTAATACTTAATGGTTTGTTCAATTCCATATAAGTATGTGCAGTAGTAATAGTACATCACTAATAACCACACATCAGAGAGGAATGCAAATAGGTGATCAAATTCTTTGAGAGAGGAAAAAAAAAAAAAAGCATTTATTAAACATTTATTAAATGCACACAGCATTTCAGGTTGTTGACGGCAAATGCAATGAATGATTGAATATGCATGTTATTTATTCATTATTACTAATGCCAAAAAAAGACCCTTTATATAACCCAGAAAATTAGGTTTTATGTGTGTAATTTGTATCACGGCAGTGAATATTAATGTAAGAAGCTGTGATTCTCATATCTCCTATTGCTGCTATCATTATGGCTACTGTCTTTGTTCTGTCCTGTTGGCATGGCAACTAAGTCAAGCCCTTGCTGTTATCAAAGCAAACCTACTGGGGCACAGTGTGTCAGCGTATATGTGTGTGTGTGTGTGTGTGTGTGTGTGTGTGTGTGTGTGTGTGTGTGTGTGTGTGTAGTATCCTGCGGTAATGAAAACTGCAGTTTGGAGCTCTGTGGCATAAAGATGATGCTGCTATGTATACCAAATGTATCTGCTGTACTACATGACACAGATTCAAGGAGAACTTGGAGAAGAAGAGAGTATAGCTTTAAGTATAGACCCAAAGTGGCTCTGTCTAATAAAGCTCAAGTGTATATTCTCTGATATTGTATTAAAACTATAGTATAAGTAAGCCAAACATAGGTTAAATCCTGTAGCACGGTGGATTTTGCTATGTTTTAACATCCCGACCAGCCTGAAATGCCACTATTGGCTCAACCAATGGTTTGAATTTGGGCCTATTTGTTCAGCCAATGGCAGACATGTGAGTGTTTGGGAAATGACTCTATTGTTGCAGAATTTTAATTTCTCTTATGGGTCTTATCAAACAACTATTAATCAATTATAAAACTGCACACGATAAAGAATATACAAAGTGATTAGTCTCTTTTCTAGTAAGCTTACAGCAATAGTTATAAATGTACCTTTTTTGGGACACTTCCTGGTGGTCTTCTATGGTAGAAACTGCAAGAAATAAAGCCAAACACTCAGTTACAGACAGATGTTACCCTTTACACAATTTTCTGCACAACTGAATCATCAATGCCATATGTTTTGCAGTTCAACAGAATTACAGTTAATACGTAAGTATGCAAACACTTACATTTCAGACACGATTCATTGTTTTGATTTCAAAATGACAGTAATGCAATTCGTTTATCTGAGGTTTATCTAAAGGACATCCAGCAAGATAATGACAACAAAATTACTGTGAAACATTCTAGGGTGCATTTAAGGAGTACTCAGATTACACCATATTTTTTCGCAAAAACATGCATTTCATTTATTTACCAAAACTCTTAATCAAGTTTAACAAAACTGCACTGAAATAGTGCTTCACAATTAAGAGTTTCATAGCCATCGTCATTCTTTTCAGTACAAACATGTCTCCTTTCTATGTAAATTTGACTTATTGTAGATTACGTCTTCACAAAATTCATGCTATTTAATTAAGTTGCGCTATTAAGATATTTGTTACATTTTTAGCAATCATGGCAGCAGTCACTTATCATATGATGTACAGCAATGTAGACTAGGCATATATACAAACGCTGTGTGCATATAATGCAGTCAAGCGCATTTTCGGTATTTTATGCTTGCGTAATTTAAACTTATTTTAAATACCCACTTCAGGTGTCTGGATCACAAGTGTAAAGGTGCGAAAAGGTGAAAAAAAAAAAAAAAAAAAAAAAAATGTCAGTAACGTTGAAATGTATAAAGCACAGTTCACACAGAAGTCATTTTTAAACCAAGCAGCTTTCTGTTGGTCAAGGAGTTGAATTTGTGTGACCAACGGAATCTGGATGCAGAACAATTTCACCTGCAAATTTTCACTGAGCAACAGTAAATGTGCCTTCACCTTTACGGCACAGCCCCAGTAAAGTATGCCAAATTGCAGCAATCTGCTGCTGCTTTGAGAATTCCACAATAATTAATCTGACCACAATTGTTGGGGTTGTTTACACCGTTAGGAAATTTGCATAATTCCTTTATTTTATGCATCAGCTGTCTCCGAATCAGCTGTTCGGAGCGCCAAAGTCACGTGATAATATTTTATAATATACTTTATAATATTAATATTGAACCACTGTACTCACATGAACTGATTTAAATATGTTTTTAGTACCTTTATTGATCTTGAGAGAGGAAATGTCATTGCTCCCTATGCAGGCCTCACGGAGCCATCGGATTTAAACAAAAATATCTTAATTTGTGTTCCGAAGATCAACGAAGGTCTTACGGGTGTAAAACGGCATGAGGGTGAGTAATTAATGACAGAATTTTCATTTTTGGGTGAACTAACCCTTTAATAGACACTGGATCGGTACTTCCGCCTACGTCACGCATGACCTTTCCAACGTGATTATTAGTCGGTTGGTCACAGAAAAACAAAATCCTCAGGAAGTGGCGCAGTCCGAGAGGAACAGATCGTTAACGGCGGATCCTTGTGGTAATTACATTATGTCGGGCAGGAAATCCAAACATTCGCCTATCATTCACCGACCTCAAATATGGCTTATCACATGAAACATGTAAGTACCAGTAACTTTACATTGCTGCTCACTCTAACGTTAACGTAGATAAATGTGCGGTATTATTAAGCGCATATCCAAGTGTTTGTGTTGAGTGTGGAAGCTGAAGTAGCATGCTTACTGCATGACATGGAGGTGCCGGTGCGATCACTTGCGTTTAACTTAATGCAAGTGTTTCAGTTTCGAACATCATTCGAAACTGATTAATTTTATTTGGGTAAACTCACAATAGCAACCAAACGTTGTGTTTTTGTAAAATAAAGAAAACAACAGGACGCGCTTTCTGCTGTCTCGGTCTCTGTGAACTTGAGCGCGTCAAAAAATAAACCAAAACTCAGTGAACTTCCCTTACAGACATAAGAAATACATCTATTGAAAGCTTGAAATGTCCATTTTTAAATGAACTGATTCAAATGGAAAACAAATATTCTTAGATTATGATGAGTCAGCATCATAAACTTCATCACTGCAGCCAAAAACACAGAATACTAGTTTATCAATAAATTATTAAAATGTTCAGACTGTCTCCTTGCTGTTTTTTCATGACATATTCATAATCGTTACTTTTGCCGGTGTGCTGTGGCAAGCTTTATGCGTGCACTTGAGCGCTGATTAGGCTATGTAGGCAATTAAGGCTCATTATTTTGATTTATTTGGTTTATTAATAAAAACATGCGATTAGTCGGCTAATCACCTAAATAAACGACAACTAATCGACTAGAAAAATCTTTCGTTGAGTGCAGCCCTACATATTACGTAATTGCCCTGAAATAACCTGTTCACAATCACAAACGCTAGGTTAGAGAGTGACTAAATAGCTGTCTATTTAAAAATAAATAGACAGCTGTTTATTTTTTTACTCTCGAGGGGCCTCTCTCAATTAAACTCTAATCTGTTGTTCTTACTTCGAAACAGTCAGCACTGTTCTAACCATCCACTTACTCATTATTACATGCAACTTTAATCAGCAATACTACATCTTTATTCCCCTATTCCAGTAAAAGCCCATGACATACTCAATTACTGCGGGTGGGCAGGGATGGGGGTCTTTCGTCCATGCACACTGAGCATGCATGAGACGAGGAGAGAAAGAAAAACAGTACACTCATATCATAATGAAACAACACAGTCCTCGTTGGTTTTTCCCAGAAGCCATGTGATCAGTTGCCATGGGAATGGTGCAGAGACCCACTTCAGCTGCCTTTGTGCTTTCACATTCTTGGCTGGAGAACTAGAGTCACCTACAAAATACTGCCCCCGTATTTAATGTCAACACCTCACCTTGGTCTTTGAAACCTGCATGTCCATTTACACGACTTCTCACATTTGTGCTGATAGTATTTTAATGGCACAGGCAGATTTGGTCGATTGTGTGATATATGAATAGAGCAGCCCGGCTTGTCTTTGTCATCTATTAGCTTGCCGGATCAGTTGTTACCCTTCCCTCTGTTATTAATGTGAGAGCTACTATTTCTCTCTCACAGCTCCCTTTCAGCTAAAGGCACATTCTTACTGCATTGCATAATTTTCCGGCTGTGGGGTGACCTACTTCTCCTGATCTACCACACACACATATACACACACACACACACAGGTCCACATTGCAACAACCAGCAGCTACTTATCTATTTGTATTTATTTTTAGGACTATCAATCAAAACGTTTTACTGATTAACCCTTCAAATTATGAATTATTTATTACCTATGTGTTTTTATTGCTCTTAGGGCATGAAAACCAAGATCTGGTTTGTTTTGTTTGTTTTGTTTTGTTTTGTTTTTTAAACATTTTCAAACAGATTTTAAGATGTCCACTTGAGCGGACAGTATGCATCTTTGGTTTTAACTGAAGATATACAGTGATAACACATTACTTTTTGAATAAAGTAACATGTTACAAGTAACATACATTACGTAATCAGATTACTTTTTTTTGACGTAACTGCAAATTACATTGAAATAACACAAATACATTTATTTACAGCCAAAAATGTTACTGCAGATGAAGTATTTCAAGAAATAGTATGAATTATAGCTGGTGATTCATGATGTCCAATAAAGTGGACAGGTGATTAATCAGAATTTCCCCCCAAACTAAAATCAATACTTGGAAAATGTAACAATGATATGACTCTATGGGCCAGATTTACTAACAGCTTGCATCAGCACAAACCCTACTTTGGCGTTAAAAAACTGCTGTCGGGATTTACTGAAGACACGCAGTGCAAAATTAGCACTGAAAAGGCATAGACTGAGTTGTTTTTGCAGCTGACCTTATTGCATATACATTTGTAGGAGTTTCCCTGCAGACACAAAAATTAAGGAAGGAGAGTATTTAAATGAATCACGCAACGCGATTTACTAATGTTTGTGCTAGTCAATTTACTGGTATTTGTGCCATTATTTAAGGCCCTCAAAAAGCATGTGTTAACCCATTTTGCCACATGGCTGTAGTTGTTGCTGTTGAGACCGCAGAGAACAGAGAGCTTGTGGTAGAAGGGAGAAAATATTTTCCACTCGTATTAATTTCTTTGGAATGCCAGAGGAAGACGTTATCCGAACATATTGTTTGCCAAGCTATGTTGGCCTCTATATATACGTGTATGTGTTTGTCAGATTACATGTAACAAGTTGCGCCTGTGTCAATGTTACTTTTTGTTTTGTTTTGTTTTTTTTCCTGCAAGAGTCTCGTAGGATAGAAGGATATTCAGGAGCAACTTGGCATTTCTGACTGGCCATCGGCCATCTTGGTTTGGAGAAAAGAAAATTCCACATACATCCGCTTGCCACTTGGAGGCAGTGTATAGGATGACGCACTAGTGTCCACTGTGGTTGATGTGCAGCTGTGCAATCAAAACCCATGCTTATGCAAGAAATGGCTTTTTGAATAGCTGTCCACTGTAGTGGCCTCTATGCGTGACAGGATTAATTATTCAAATAATTAATAATCACATAAACTACTGATTGCTGATGAAAGCCCCCCAATGAAGAAAATTCAATGAAAGCATTATGAAATACATACTGTCTTATGAAAGTAAACATGTTAATGTTTGATGTTCAGTTATGTTGGACCATTGTTAGGTGTGCGTTTAGTTGCTTCACTCTGAGTAATAACTATATTAATGTCTGTAGTGATACCAGTTTCTACTTAACTGCACTAAAAAAAAGTGGGGGGGAAAAAATGTGAATTTAAGTGTAATGTCATTAACAATAGTGCATATTAGTATGATGTAAGACATGTTGATTAGTATGACACAATATCTTAAATTTATTAAGTTGTCTCAAAAAACTTTTCCATCCATTTAATGCAGGCATTGTTGTACCTAATCATTGTAAGCACACTGTGTACATTGGAAAAATATTTTTTTAAATGTAGTTTCATCAGAGGTAACCTGTTTTCTAATTTGTGTTTTGTTTTGATTTTTTTTTTTTTTTTTTTTTTTTTCAGTAAGATTAATTTTATTAGTTTGTGACTTTCACAACACAACACTCTTTGTTGCCTCCAGATTGTAGGTGCAAACATCAAATTAATTATTAATTTCTCACCTATGAGGGAGCCAAAATGAGATGCAGCTTTTACTCTATCTCCTGGTGCTGCAAACATCTGACTGAAAGACCTTGGAGTATTTACCTTTAATATCAAATTGCATTTCTGTTCACGTACAACATGTTCTGTTGGGTGAAGATCTGTTGTGGCGGATTATCTCTGAATTCAATCACACCATCTCAGAGTGGTGTTATGGTTTGTTTTAACTTGTGGTTGCTAAGTAACCTCTCTCACTACAATCTGTGTATCGTTCCGTACACTCTCTCTCCCTCTGCCTTTGTTTATCAGACACAAAATCTACTAAGCTTTATTGGCATGACCATGAAGGATTACAGTTATGTTGGTGCAGAAACTGGCAAATAGTGGATATTGCAAACAAAAACATAAAGTTAAGGATGAGAATATAATATCAGAAAATATTCAGTTTCGAGGCTTGTAGTGTGTGCTTGACTTTAAAGGGGTCATGGATTGAGAATTCAAATTTTCCTCAGTCTTTTGTACTATAAAAACATCCTGAAAGTTTCAGAACTTAAAAAATCCTCATTAGTTCAAGAACAGCTTTTATTGAAACCAAGCTGCCAAAATGACTCATTTCGCATTTTGTCTAAGTATGATGTCATAGTGTGATGAAAGACCGCCCCTGCAGAAGATCAATGCCTACTTCTACATCATTGCCCCTTTAGCCCCTCCCACCGATTCACGCACCTAGTAGGAGGTGAGTAAATATGAGAGAGAGATAGGCAAACACAGGATTACTCGAGCAACAAAACGATAGAGATACTTCCAAAGATTACAATACATTTTGCAGTGCCAAGTTCTGGATAAACACAGTCTTTGCATTGCTTTCCTTGAGATCCGAACATTAAGAAAGCGTGGATGACCTTTATTTTTAATGAAGGTCCAAATCACATCAGTAAGACATGGTTCGTGTTTGCTTAATTTTAATGCGGATTAATTTTTAAACAAGGCACAGTTTGACGCAGGCTTGTCAGAGACTGACAGCATTGTCTGTTACAGATCGATTGATATGTACTCACTTTGCTGAAATGATAAACAATGACTATATAAGGAATAATATAAATAAAAAATTATTATTTACCACGCTGTTGCAGACAGGCGTATATCCGTGGTATTTGAGATGTAGGTTCGTTGTCTTCTGATTCAGGATCAGACTCTGGCTCAAACATGTATGGCTGAATTTTACCGGTTGCCATTTTTCAGCATCGGGAAGTTTTCAAAACAATTCCACACCTGTAATGGCGAGGATGTTGAAAATTATTTTAATATGCAAAACTGTTACCCAATCATAGCAGTGGGCGTTTACTTCCAAGTCTTGAATGTGGCACGCCTGTCAAAACAGAGTGTTTCAAAGAGAGGGTCAAAAACATGATGGAAAATAGCCTATTACTTTAAAATTATGATTTATTTTGATGTAAAAATCTTTGTAATATTATAAGTGGACCTTAGAGAACATTATACAATTAAAAAAATGCAGTTCATTACCCCTTTAATGAGTTTACTTTCAATTTGGGTTCTTAAAACATTTGAAAATATGAATATATACACTGATAAAAGTGATTTTTTTGGTGAAGTAAATACTACAGAAAAAACAACATTTTTACATGAAAAAGTTAGTTCAGGCAAGAATTAAAAAAAAAAAAAACTAAGTAAATTCTATATTAGTACTCAATTTAAGCTTGTAGAAATTAAAGGTTGGGTAAATAGATTTTGAAAAACACTGTTTGGAAGTTAGTCGGGCCAACATCAACAACAAACATTTAATCAGCATTAGGGGGCGTAGCTGTAACAGTCGAGGAGAGAGAATGGAATGAAGGTTTATGACTGGGCAAGTGCTTTAGGACCAGCGTTAACATTAGAAAAGCTTTCCAGCGCTGGAGAGAGCTGCTTTGATTCTGCTTCACATGTGACTACACTGGGTTTTGATTGTCTGGAGCTGCAGTGCTGTTGGCGACTAACAACAAACTCTTGTTTGTATTTACTCCTGTGTACTGTATGTTCATTTTTTGTGCTTCCTTGTTGTTCGTTCATCATCTGCGCTTTATTTATCACTCTCGTATTGCATGTGTAACAGTGGCCAGATAGTTAGAGTTTTGCAGTTAAACTACTGCACACTGACGACTGTTAGAGAATGCGGTGTTTCCGGCTGTATTTACGTTGTTAGTGCACTCACCTCGCCTGCCAGCAGCGGACAGGCCGGGGTTCAAGACTGACTCGGAGCAGGATGGTTAGGATTGGAGTGTGAGTTTTGGAGGCGGAGCAATGAAGAGAGGGGTGGGTTTGTTTGGGTTGATTTCTAATATTAACAATGTCCAACAGCGTTTTTCAAAATTTACTTATCCCACCTTTAAAATGTAAATATCAACATTATAAAATTAAGTAAAACTACTCAACTTTTCTGATACTGGTGATCCCATCATGCACTGTGCCTTGAATAATTAATGAGATAGATTTTTCGCTGTTTTCCAGCTGTATTTACACTGTTTTATCATTGCTTTTGTGGTTATGTTTAGTAACTTGCCATTTTGTGACATTTGGAGTTCACTTTCTACTCAAAATGGCCATCGAATGTTACCGTCATTGTGAATTGTGTACCAAGTATTGAGGTCTCTGTGTTCAGGTGCCGTGTTACTTCTAATATGTAGATATGGTGTCTACACAATATCTATTGTATTATGTACTTAGATGTTTCTAAGTAAAACTTACACTTTAAAAGCATGGTTTAATTCAGTTATATTGTATGAGTAAAATGTATTGCAAAAGAAATTTCAACTAAGTAGAAATTATTCAACATTTTACTGGCCAAGTTAAAATTACTTACTTTCTTTGTTAATTTTACTTAACTTAGTTAAGTAGAGTTACTTAATTCCATATTTGAAATTTACTTAAAAAATGTGTGCAAAAACTTGCAAAAGAAAAATTAAGTAAATTTTACATATGGTTTTTTCAGTGTATATAAAATGACTTATGTTAATTTCCTTAACCTTTGTGTTCATTTTCTTGATTTCATTGTAGATGTTAAAGACTAATACAGTAGAGTAGGTCAGTTCTGCTTTCATTCAAGATGAGAAATGCTGGAGAAGGTTATACATTTGTGGGGGGGAGTGAAATCCATTGTAACAGAATTGATAAAATAAAACAAAAACTTAGACCAGGCCATTCTACCAAACTGCAATTATCAGAGAATTGACCAAGAGGACAGACTGTCTAGACATCGGCGATTTCTTGAGCGGTTAACAGATTCAGCCTCTTTTTTTGTGTGTGTGTGAAAGACCAACACTAAAAGAGTTTTGTAGAGGTTATGTAACAAAACGAAAGTTCTGCAGGAATATTGCAGTGTTATGAATCTAAAGTTGAGCTCTTTGGCACAGCAGACCCATATAACACATTTAATATTTCTAATGCTGAATTGCTGTTGGTATAATGCTCACTGTTCCTCAGGCTACAGCTCGATGCATAGAAAGCTGATTTGAGGGCAGAGTCTGTCTGATCTTGACTTTTTCTTTTCATTGTTCATTCTGAGATAGTTCAGAGGTGTGTTTTTCCAAAAGCATCTTTAGCCAACTACGATCGCAAGTTCCATTGAACTCTGTTGGTACCGACAGAACTTGTGCCCATAGTTGCTTTTGGCAAACACACACCAGATTGGTGTGCATTGCTGTAAATACTGTACATATTGGTGTGCATTGCTGTACAACCTGTACCTGTATTTTGCACAACTTTTAGCTATAGTTTCTAGTTTTCTAAGCTGATCATTAGCAGGTCGAAGGTGATTGATAGCTGGCTGAGTAGGCACCATGTTACGAAAATCATATCGACGATATTACATTACATTACCATCTGGTCGCTGTGTGTGTGTGTGTGTGTGTGTGTGTGTGTGTGTGTGTGTGTGTATACAGTGCATAGCATAAATGAGTACACCCCCTCTGGACAAATAAAAAAGATGTATGTACAACAGTTAGTAATACAGATGTAATACAAGATGTAATACAGTTCATGGAAAGATGGCAAAGTAAATTAGCCAATTTTGTTTAAATGAAGGATTGCAGAAATGAGTACACCCTAGATTTAATTCAACAAATGTATAGAATTCTAGTACTTAGTATGCCCTCCATAATTTTAAGTATACTGCTCTAACTCTTTTTGGCACAGAGTGTACAAGTTTGTGACAAATTGTCACGTCTGTCCTGTTTAACTCCTGGATGATGAGCTCCTTAAATGCCCTGATCTTTAATGGGGAGTGTTGCTCAACTCGTCTCTACAGAATGCCCCACAGGCGCTCAAGAGTGTTAAGATTGGGTGAAATATATGTCCACAGAAGGTTTTTCACCTTGGTAGAATGCATACCGTCATTGTCATGTTGAAAAAAAATGCCCAACAATGCAGGGAATGAGGAGAGGGTAGCATCTTCTGTTTCAAGTTTTTGTATTATATCACACAGTGGTGTGTAAATTCATGACAGCATTGATAAAGCACAACTCCCTCACACCTTTAGCACTCATACATCCCTATATAAGAGCTTTACTAACACTGAGCTTCACTGAGGGAACCAAACACTTCTTGCTGTACTCCTTCTCTAGCGACACCATAACATTTCAGATGCTGTTAGATCCAAAATGATTGATTTGGTCTCAGGAGACCAGAGTATGGATTCCCAGAAGTCTATATTTTGTAAATATGGGCCTTGGAAAAGGCTAACGGATTTTATTGTGCTTTGGCTACAGTGGGTAGTTCCAGTGTGGACAACAACCATACATGTCACTTCTGCAGGCTACATCTTATTCTGTGAGATAAACAGTCACTCTTTTTCATATCTTTTGAGACACTCACTTGGCATTTCTCCTGCTCTCTCTCTCTCTCTCTCTTTCTAATATATATATATATATAAAAATTATTTTAAAATGTAATGTAATATTATATATATATATATATATATATATATATATATATATATATATTACATTACATTACATTTTAAAATATTTTTTTTTTATTGTATAACTATAATTTGTTACACACACACACACACACACACACACACACACACACGCACACACACACACATACTTGTATATGTGGTTTACGGGGACTCCGTAGGCGTAATGGTTTTTATACTGTACAAACTGTACATTCTATCCCCCTACACTACCCCTACCCCTAGACCTACCCATCACAGAAAACTGTCTGCATTTTTTTGAATTTTGAATTTTAGTATGTTTTTTTTAAGCCATTTGGTTTACGAGGACACAGGAAGTGTCCTCATAAACCATATTTACGTTCGAATACCCATGCCATTATACACATTTGTGTCCTTATAAACCATGTATACAAGAACACACACACACACACACACACACACACACACACAAAGTTACAGTAAAGTAACAGACACACATTTACAGTACCTTTGTGTTTACCTACCTAGCCTGAACCCACATAGAAAAGAAACCAAGCAGTACAAATGTCCTGTTGCGGTTGGTTAGTACAAGATGATTTACATGGAAGAGAAAACCTCTCGCCACTTTATCAAATTGTATCTGATTAGGATGAAGTGTAGGAAGCATGGCACCCATTCAAACTACAACAGAAAACCCACAGCTCGACAAACCATTCTGTCTGAGCTACTGTATCTCTCACACACAATCACAAATCCCATGAGTAACTCATGAAGTTTAAAATAATATTCGAGCACATACTGTATAAAACACCCTCTCATCTCTCAGCTTACTAAGTCTGTCACAATAGCAGCTCTAACAGACCACTCTTGTTGCCTGTTCTCCTCTATTAACGGCCCTAGAACACAACGTTCCAGTGAGAGCGCACTTTTCCTGGCTGTCTCATTTAGTCTATAATTACTGATAATGTTTTTAGAGGCAGCTCCATTTTATGACGCACACTGGTGGCAGGGCTAAACAAATTAAAGAGAGAGGGGGAAAAAAGAGAGCAGTAAATCAACATGCAGGAGACAAACAGCAGTGGTGTGAGCCGTAACTGCACCAGGGGGCTGATGTGCGGCTCGCTGTCCTGCAGTGTCACATTGTGGGCACCTTTGCTGTTGGTTAAATTGCCTCTGTTGTTCTGACCTGCTAAAAGTTCACTGACACCATCCAGAATCACCACAGGATTGATTACTAAACCATTTCCCACAACTCTCTCATTCAATGATATTTGAGAGCTAAGATAAGTTAGGAAAGTTAAAGGATTAGTTCACTTTCAAATGAAAATTACCCCAAGCTTTACTCACCCTCAAGCCATCCTAGGTGTATATGACTTTATTCTTTCTGATGAACACAACCGGAGAAATATTTATAAATATCCTGACGCATTCGAGCTTTATAATGTCAGTAAGCGTTACCAAATGAGTATGAGCTGAAGAAAGTGTCTCCATCCACATCCATCCATCATAAACATATTCCACACGGCTCTGGGGGGTTAATAAAGGCCTTCTGAAGCGAAACGATGCCTTTGTGTATAAAAAAAAAAAAATAAAAAAAAAAAATCGATATTTAACAAGTTATGAAGTAAAATATCTAGCTTCCGCCAGACCACCTTCTGTATTCAAGTTACGAAGAAAGTGTAAACTGGCATCACGTCAGTTACACTTTTTCCGTAAGTTGAATAGGGAAGGCGTAGGACGTAGCATAAGCTTTTTGAATTGCTAGAGTTTTACACTTTCTTCATAAGTAGAATACGGAAGGCAGTCTGGCGGAAGCTAGATATTTTACTTCAGAACTTGTTAAATATGGATTTTTTTTTATTATTTTTTTTTTTACACAAAACGCATCGCTTAGCTTCAGAAGGAATTTATTAACCCTTCCGGAGCTGTGTGGAATTTGTTTATGATGGATAGATGTGGATGGAGACACTTTCTTCAGCTCATACCTGTTTGGTAACGCTTACTGCCATTTATAAAGGTCGGATGCGTCAGGATATTTATTAATATTTCTCCGATTGTGTTCATCAGAAAGAAGAAAGTCATATACACCTAGGATGGCTTGAAGGTGAGTAAAGCTTGGGGTAATTTTCATTTGAAAGTGAACTAATCCTTTAAACACATATCAATCATGACAATTCTCTGAATAGTTTTCCCATGTTATTAAATATGGCAATGTTAATGTATTTGGTCTTGGTGGACTAGATCTGCTGCTGTTGATAGATACACAGACACGCTGCTGTGAGTATGTAAGATATGCTGCTGCTTCATAAATAGACATACATAAATCCCGTACCAGATCTAAGGGAGGTGGAGGGCTTCAGTCAGAGGAACTCTGATAGAGCACTGTAGGACTATCTTAAAGCAAACACTGAAAGAACCAGACTATTTAAATATTGAGCAAGCAATCTAATTGGCTGCAGGATCAGCAGGGGCCAATCAGCTTGTGTCATGTGGTAATGGTGCGATTACTTGTAAAGGACCTATCAGACTGCACACTATTGAGTGTCATGACTGAATTAGATATTTAAATGTCTTTTTGTAGGTCTGATGATTTGAAGTCAAATTGGAAGTCACATTTGTGTCTCTCTCAATGGTGGGTGGTGGTGGAGTCAGGTTTACTGGTTAGCATTATATTATGTATAAAGTCAACATAAGGGGAAAATGCACCCTATTTACTTGCTTAAAACACATTAATGGTCTAATTGTGTACGATTCATTGCTGCATACAATTATTCAAAAGAAAAATACTTTTCTTCACAGATTTTCATGTAATTACATTCAATAAAGATACCAGGTAGCATGTCACAGTTCTAAGTCCAAATCCAAAGTAACATTTTTCTTGGTGGATTTTCCAGTTTCACTCTTAAATGTGACAGATTATGAAAGTAAAATGGTTTGCTGTTTTTCATTTTCACTTTAAAATAACAATATTCTTCCCTTCCTTCTGTTTAAGGTCTCAAAGCTTTAACCTATTTAGTTTAAAACATCTACAGCAGCAGAAGGTTTACTCAACACAGACTGAACTTCTTGCTGTGAGTGTGTTAGTGTAGGGAAATAATCAATGAGTTAACATGCAAAGCCATGCTGAACATATGGTCGGCCAAGCATCCGTAATGACATACTGCCAAACCAATCATTCCCACTCACTGTGTGTGTGTGTGTGTGTGTGTGTGTGTGTGTGTGTGTGTGTGTTTGTGTGGCCTATGTGTGTTGGTTTGACTTTCATTCTTTGAGCTGAGGTCTTCTGAGACTTGAATCTGGTTGCTCTCATAAGCAGGATGAATCCTGAGCTTTCTGTTTCGAGAACACACTGTTTAGCACATGCTGCCTTTCACTGAATACTAAGAGATGAGACCTTGAATCAAAACAGTATAGTTCTGGGTGCCAAGTTGGAAACATACAAACATGTTTTAGTATGCCCAAACATTGAGCCAAGGATAAATAGTACTGTAATTGAAGATTGCAATTTATAGGAACAGACAAAAAGTAACCTAGACCTGAAGAGCGTGAAATGTTCAGACAGGATGCTCTGGCTTGGACTAAACTGATTTGAAAATTAGTTTTTATCAAGTGGTTTTATTCTCAGCTGAGCTACAGAGGTACAAGTTATCCATAGTTGTCAGCAGTGATAACACATGAAGACTTTACTAAATTAAAATTGTTTTTTCATTGTTACCAACCATCCGTCACTATACTATGCACCACAGAAGATAAATTAATTGTCTTAAGTTTACATCTAAAGCACTATTCAGATGGAAATTGTTTCTTAGGATCACATCTGAAAAAAGAAAATTTGCATTGCTCCTCCATAAGAAATTTACTCTATTCAGTGCCTGTTTAGAAATGTTAGATCACTTTAGTTTACATGTATTCATAATCATGAATATATATTAATTAATGTGTTATTATACTTAACATTATTTTACCAAAGCTAAAAATGGTCACATTAAAGGGTTAGTTCATCCAAAAATTTAAATTCTGTCATTAATTACTCACCCTCATGTTGTTCCAAACCTGTAAGACCTTCGTTCATCTTCGGAACACAAATTAAGATATTTTTGATGATATTCAAGGGGTTTCTGGCCTCCGATAGACTGCAACGTTATTACCACTTTCAAGGCCCAAAAAAGTAGTAAAGACATCATTAAAACAGTTCATGTAACTACAGTGGTTCAACCTTAATTTTATGAAGCGACGAGAATACTTTTTGTGCGCAAAAACAAACAGAAATAACGGCTTTATTCAACAATTTCTTCTCTTCCATGTCAGTCTCATATGCTGTTGACGTTGTACACACAGTGCAACGCTTTTGTGTTCTACGTCAGAACGCCAGCTCATTAGTTTGTTCATTATTAGTTTATTATTTCACAAGTTTATTTTTCTTAACCCATTGGCAGATATTTTTTCTTGTTTTAAGCAAAAACTCACTTCATTTTGATTTTTTTTTTTTTTTTTTTTTTTTTTCAGAAAACAAGACTTAAAATCTTTTGTCATTTTGCTTGTCAAGTAAATGTATTTTGATTTAAGAATGTTTAGATATTTGTACAGAAGACAATACAGAGTAAAAAAAAAAAAAAAAATTACAGTGTAAGCTTAGCAAACAGTTTTGAGTATTTCAGACTGTCCTCATTCAAGTAGTAGGCAAGAGCTGTACTTGCATAACTGGAAATAGTTGCCTTGGGGTGATCCCAAAATGGCTGCCGTACCCTGACTCTTTAAAAAGGACTTTGATAAAACACAGATTCCGTGATTCAGTACATGCTGGGGAATCTCTCCGGACCCATGGATTAAGGGTGTTGGTTCTGGGGTTAAGACTTTGGTTCTCAGCCAAAGCCCTAGGGCTGTCGTGTTAATCTCCATGTCGGTCCTCATTAGCATTAATGAATGGAGAAACACTTGTCATGAAAGCACAACACACGGGGTGTGCAATGCCACCGACAGCCAATGAGAGCTATGCAAGTGATTAAGACCCGAAAGCGACAGTATGAATTCTGTGAGCACCATTTTCATGTCTTGTGGTTGAACAATTCATCCTTTTTGATTAGGTTTTGAACTTTCTCAATGAAATATGAGCTGCTTGTTTGAAATGCAATAACATTTGATCAACATAAAACAGCTTTTGATAACATTATGCACTTGGCTTGAGTTAATTTAGAAGTCGTACATAAAACAAAACTGTTTAAAAATGAATGAATCTCATTTGAATCTGTCAGCTGTGTAAACACAATGCATATCTCTTAGATGAAGCTAGTGTTTATTCAATGTAGCTGTAAATCACTGTGCTGATGTTTGCTTTGGATTTCACTGCCTAATGGCTTATATATCACGCAGTGGTTTGGGCAGCATGTGTATTTCCTTTACAGGAGTCAAATGGATAGGCGGGGAAACCTTGCAGTACAAAAAGCGGTTAACCTCTTCCTTTAGCCGTGTCCAAAACCTCAGAAATGTTCAGCCACAAAACACACACACACACATTGAAAGCAGACATCATTGTTGTTACGAGCACCACATTGTGCATATTCTACCCAACAATTTGATGTTTTTTTGTAGTAGTTTATCGCGGCCTTTCTTATACAAGAGGAAGAAATTGTCCCCGCTCTGAACAAACACACCCAAACGCAGGAGCTGCATTGTGAGAGCTGCTTGTTATTTTGGCTGTTGTATAAAAGATCTGCTAGGTTAGCCGCAGAAAGTCATCTGGCTGAGTTCCCAGAATCCATTGCATTTACTGACATGTTTGGATATAAAAAGTACTATGCCCTAGACCTAGATTGCATCTCCAGTATACACACTTTTGCATTATAAAGTTCTTTGTCTGTGTTGAGATGTTTTTCTGGTGAGCAGCTGGTGTTTGTACCGACATCAGCTGAATCTCTGCGGTCTCTGGTGTCCTCATGCATTGCTTACTATGAAATATACAGAAGGTAAAATGGAATTCATTTGTTCTAATTTAGGCAACACAACATGTCATGCTGTTATAGATCATATTTAGCGTGCAGGACTTTAAACAGGCATGTTTGCTGGTGTATTCCACATTTTTTTTTTTTTTTATTATTTATTCTCTTTTTGCTGTTTGTTTTACTTTATTCAAATTTTATCACTGAATATATATTTTGGCTTTAATGGATTTCTAAAGAAGAAATGAAGGCATTTTTTTTATTGTTGTTTTTATTTTAATGAGCAACACTTGGTCTACTGATCACCGCTGTAGCATCACTATTTGCTTTTTATTAATATTTTCAATTAATATTTTTAATTCGGGGATAATCAGTTTTGTTTACCTGTGTTCTTCAGCTTATCTGTAAATGAGAAGAACAGGGAAGAGCTCTGGACCAAAGCCATTCCCGTTACATTCTGCCAACTAAGAGACACACTTCCCTACTGCTTTAAAGAGAGAGTTCACATAAAAATGAAAATCTGATGAAATCAAAATGGAGACTCAAATTTAAATCATTATTCACTGATAATCTTCCCCTTCAGTGCGACATCAAGACCAGAACTGATGCAACTGGATCATTGAGTCGGTGAGGTAATGGATGATTCAGTTTGATTCACGAATGAATTAAGTCTTATTTACAGTATGAACTAGGTTAACTGGCACTAACAAAATCTGTGATGAACTCTAAAAATCAGACTTTACGATGCATGCATGAAACAAACCGATTCATTCACGAAACTGACTGATATGGTTGTAGTTGCTGACCAAGTCTGCTGCAACAAGATAGTTCTGTTAGATCCTGCTGTTAGATGCATTTGTGAATGAATCAGTCTGTTTCGTGAATGAATCGTCAAGTCTCATATGTGAACTGAATCAACTGGTTAGTGCAAGATTCATGAAAATAAATGTGCAAATGAGGTAACATCAGAAATGCACGCAAAAAAATCTGGGCAGATCTCAGTTTGCTGATCAGACTTACTGATTCATTGTTATATTGTCTGATGCATTCACAAATCGGAGTTCAACTCACTAAATGAATGACCTATTCACAGTGCAAACATAATCAAAAAATCTATGCTGAACTCAATTAAACATTCAGACTTTGATTCATTCATGAAACAAATTGATTTGTTCACAAACCAAATCAAATCTCTGAACACTGATTCCTGAATGAATCAGTCTGTTTCATAAGTAAATTGTCAATCTGATATGTGAACTAAAAAAAAAAAAAAAAAAAAAATAATAATAAAAAAAGCAAAACAGCAGAAATGCATCAACAAAATCTGTACCTTAACTCAATTTGCTATACAAACTAAATAATTCATTCTTGAATCGGTCTGATTCTTTCACAAATCGATGAGTTCAACTCACTAAGCGATTGATCCATTCACACCTGGTTTGCTGCAATCTGGTCCGCTGCAACCAGATCATTTAGTCAGTGAGTTGAACTCTGATTCGCAATGAATCAGTCCATTTCATTAATGATGATTCACGCGAATGAATCGCGTAAAGTACAGTTTGTGAACCAAATCAACTGGTAAATGCCCAGTTCACAAAAATGAAATGTCATTCAGTCAGTGAGTTTAAATCCAGTTTTGAAGGAATCAATAACTTCCGACTTGAAACATACATTTTTGTTAAAGCTGCTTTGAAACGGTATGTTTTGTGAAAAGTGCTATACAAATAAATGTGAAGTGAATTGAATTGAACTTGAATTGAGCACCTGATTAACTAATGGAAATATACAAATCAGGTCACAGTGCAAAAAATCTGTCCTAAACTCAAGTTACAAATCGGACTGAACCATTCATGAATTGTGTTTTTCTGCTGAATATCTACAACTTCATTTAAATACAAACAAATGTGATACAAACAAAAAAAAAATTGTCGTTCAGGGTTTGCTAAACCATACCTGTTTTGTTCTTGTGGTTAAAATGAGTCTGTTATATTTACAAATAACAAGTCAGGCATTGCTTCTCAAAGCCCACACCACCATATATGAAAGATCTCAAAAGCAACTTTAATGCAGTTCAGATTGGCTGATGGGAATTAGAAGTGATGATAACAATAGTGCATTACGCTTGTGTTCTAAATTTCCAGTGTAACTCGGCCTCTGTAAAAGTGCAGAGGCAGTGAGCTGTGCTGTTATGGCCCTTAGCACCCTGTGGTGGGTTATTTATAGCTGACATTGCCAGCCAGCACTGGGTGTAATGTAAGGACACATCCACAGAGCAGAGGGGTGATTAAATGTCTGAGTAATTGACAGTAGCCCTGGAGGAAGTGAGGGAAGAGTTAGAGAGAGAGGGAGTGAGACAGAGAGAGGCAGAGAATAACTCATTTGGTTTCCCCTACTACAGCTCTCCTTTGTCTGTCCCCAGAGATGAACAACTCTAAACTGCCACCAAATGCCATCAGTTCGATTGGACAAATACTGACGGTTGGACAGGTAGTAAAGTCTCAACCATTCATGACAGGTCTTTGAGCGTCTGTATTGACTCGGATCAATCAATATTTTTGATGTAAACCAAACTTTTCAAGAAATCTCAGCAGATTCTCAGCAGTCTGTGCAATGAATATTAATCGCTAAGAACAGTTCTGGTGAGATATTTATAGTTTTAATAATGCTCTTGTGTCCTAGCAGCAATGAGCTGATTGCATAACAGTAATTAGCATACAGACTTAAGCAGCAGTGACAGATGACTTACGCCGACCTTAAACGAGACAGATACCTCTTTTCCACCGAAATAAAGTCATTTTAAAACCATTCCATTTGTTTTGACTAAAGAAAAGACTACTAGGATGGAAAAATCCAGTGTGGCCACTTAAACGTGCTGGTCTTGAATCAGTAACGTTAGAGGCTGTGAAGTGGGATAATGTCTTGACAAAGTAAAGTTGTCAAAATAAAACTTGTTTTGAAATTATAATCAAAAGTTTTTTTTTTTATTGCCCAATGTAACGCCACACAATGCAAAGCACATTCAGCTGATGGACACCTTGGGCCTCATTTATAAAGATGTGCAGAAAATTATCTTAAATGTGAAGATACAATTTTTCTGAAAACTATCTGCACAAAAAATGTTCATAAATGTATCGCTCTATGACAAGGCAAGGAAATCCCAAGCACACTATTGAAATATATATGCGTAGCAGTGGTGTAAAGTATTTGAGTAAATGTAATTAGTTACTGTACTTAAGTATCTTTTTGGCTGATATTAGCAACTTTTACTCTCTACTTGACTACATTTTTGAACAAGTAAATGTACTTTTTACTCCAATACATTTGTGATGAGTAATGCAATTACACATTACATTTTGCATGGCACCTAACTTTTTCTGCAGCGGTTTGTTGCTGCTATAAAGAAGCAATATCTAAGGGCATAGACCCAAACTTGTCAGCAAGGCTACTTTACGCGAATGCGAATGCATTAGCAGCTAGTTGCTGAATCGCAGGTGTTTGATTTGGAGATGAGAAACCAGCACATCCATTGCAAGTAGACTTTGACTATTTAATTTTACTTAACATTATTTTATTGATCTGCTATATTGACAAGACCTTTTTGAAGGATATTGATTTACTTATGGCCTATATGTGCACTTGAGCTTAACTGAGACTCAAGAGTTTGTAGACGTTTAAGAGGCTGTTGTGTCAACCTTGATTTATTGCAATATTGAGGTATTCGGTTTTATTTTGATTTTACAAAATAAACATGATTTCTCATCTTACAAATCAATTGTTTCTTGTGTTTCACTGGCATGTCTCTTTGGTGTTGAGGGCTAGTGCATGTTTGAGCCTATATTTAGTATGAGTAAAATACTTAAATACTCCTAAAATCAGATATTTTACAGACTTTTACTGAAGTTGTTTTGGAATTGGTGACTTGTAACTTGTAATGGAATAAAATAAGTATTTTTAATGCAAGTGTATCAGTGCCCACTACTGCTTAAACTCAATGCATTATTGCATTCAGTGTTGTGTGCAAGCGATAGCTAATAAAACACCAAAAATAAAACAAATTAAAAGAGAAAATTGGCAACCACGATTATTCTTCTCCATATTATTCTTACCACATAAAAGCTAAATGCAGTTTGATTGGTTGTGATTAAAATCACCTCTAAAATAGTCTATTTTTAAAAGTTTTTTAGCAGAATTAAGTGTTCATGTAGCTCAAAACAGTAGAGCCTGGCACTAGCAGTAGCAAATGGATTTAATTCCCAGCAAATGAACCCAAAATTACTTCAATGTAAATCATTCTTAATACATACATCCAGAAAATGCATAAAATGTAAATGCATTGCTGACACTTTCACCTGCTACCTCTCTCTTAATGAAAATAAAGTGGCAAATTGCAGTTACTGTGTATCATGTACAACAGCCTTAAAGAGATACAGACACAAGGGTGAGTAAATAACAAAATTTTCATGTATTAGCATTAGGGTTGGTAACCAAGAACCAGTTCTCATCCGGAACCGGTAGTGTTTTTTTAAAAGAACCGGAACCATGCAAGATTTCTAAGTTTCGGTTCCAAAAACGGTTCTGGTGTGATGAGTGGGCGAAGTGCGGGGAGCATATCCTTTAATAGAGACATCTCACATCATGAATATAATAGCAATGAATGCACTGAAAAGCCCTCGCACGGTGCTACTCATATACATAAGATTTCAATGCAGAGAGAGAGAGAGGTGCCCAAAGCTGCACGATTAATCTTTAAAAGATTGCTTTCTCGATTTCATCACCCACATGATCTAATTCCTAAATGACAACGATTCACTCGTGTATATTAAACCTTTGACAAAAATAAAATCGTGACATTCAAATCTGCGTTTGCGCTGCCGTTGATCTAAAGAGAGTTGACGTGTAGATATAAACATCTTCACAAACAATCTTTTCAAACGCACAGTATCATTATTTCTGTGTGACAAATAGGCCTATTCCAATTATAGTATACAAAAGTTTATTATTCAGATAGAAACGCTGATGTTTATGTATAGTAAATTAACGACTGTATCGATTGCATTGTTACGCCACTAAGTGGCAACAAATTTACTGTTAAAAATGTGTATCACTGAATCATTCTTTCAGAAACAAGACTTTATGAATCCAACTTACAAAAATATTCTGTTTCACCTGTCTGAATCTTACATGTGTGTTCAAGCATCTTATCTAATTTGTGTTAACACTTTACAATAAGGTTCATTTATGAACTAACCATGAGTAATACATTTGTTACTGTATTTGTTAATCTTTGTTAATGTTAGTTAATAAAAATACAGCCGTTCATAGTTTGTTCATGTTACTTCACAGTGCATTAACTAATGTTAACAAATACAACTCTTGATTTTAATAATGTATCAGTAAATGTTGAAATTAACATTAACAAAGATTAATAAATGCTGTAGAAATGCAGTTCATTATTAGTTCATGTTAATGTAGTTAACTTATGTTAACTAATGAATCTTATTGTAAAGTTTTAGCGAATTCGTTGAGATTAACAGTCTGTTAAATTCATTTTACAAGAATAATAAACACAAAAAGGACTGTTTGAGTCGAGTATTATGCATTTTTCCCTTACTACTATTTTTTATTAGTCATTTCATTATTTGAATGGAACCAGAACCGGAATCAGAACTGAAAAATTTCTCATGATTCCCAACCTTAATTAGCATACATTTTACATCATAGAACTGACCCGCACTGACTTAAGGTCTGTTCACACCAAGAACGATAACTATAAAGATAATGATAAAGATACAGTTCTAAAAATCGTTCTAAATATAAAAGAATAGCACTGTCCACACCACAGCTATAATGATAACGATATAGAGAAACAATATCATTAAGATCAATTTTCAGAACAATTTTCCAGCTGTTGAATAATAAAACAATGACAGACAATCACAATCCGTTCTAATTTTAAGGGCTCGCGCATTTAAAATTGCGGAAAAATTAATCACAGAGGTCCAGAAAAAGCCACCGCTTTTTGACAAGTCAACCCCTCTTTTCAAGGATACTTTAAAGAAAATGGATCTATGGAAAACAATCGGTCATACCCTTGGAATAAATGGTGAAAAGTATTAACGATGAGATCATTATGCCAGGCTAGCAAACAGTGTAACATAAAATTACCTCAGGTATCCAGCGCTAGTTTCGACAACATTGTCTTGCTTCCTTTGAAGTTGCAGTGAAAAAGACTAGGCGTTGTTTTTATTCCACTACATTGACTTCATCAGCTAAATTCACTGTTAGATTAGATTGATTACATTATCTATTCACTCAAAACATAGCATGCTGAGGACATCTGCTGCTTAAAGCTGTGTAAATGCAACAAGAACAGCAAAAACATGTTTTAAACACTTTGAAACCGTAGCGCATGAGATTAGAATAAACAGACCGTTATGATTCGTTGGTGTGGACGCAAATATAGTTATCATTCTTGGTGTGAACAGGGCTTTATGCACCAAACTGAAAGAGATTTACAGACATCAGCGGCCAAGCACCGGTACCAGGACCATTTCATTGGAAAGTCATTAAGATTCTCCACCTTGACAACATAATTTTGGGTTTTTATTCCCAACTAGAAAATATCAAGACATATTTAATTTTCTGAAAGACATTTGCTAAAGGTTGTGCAACAAAATAGCCAAGTGCTCTTTACTCTGAGAATGGACAAATATTCCATGAGTCATGGCCTGTCATTGTGCCTGAAACAGTAATAATGCCAGTCCAAATATCAGCAAGGACAGTCAGGCATGTTTCCGTTCCTCAGTTCCCATGGTGCCTAGTGCTCTGTAACGCCTCAGTAACCAAGAGAGCGAGAGCAGAATAAAAAGAACCCAGCAGGATCAATATCACTCAGAGCTCTTTTATGATAGCAGGAAAATGCCCTGGATCTGCCATGTGCAATTATATCAGAACTGCCTCCGTGCATGCATGCAGACTCCCTGAAACTCCACGCTCCTGTCCCCCATCTCCAACCCTGAGGGGTGTTTCTGGATAAAAGCAACCAATGAATATCTGAATATGTACCACCTTGTCCCTTTGTTGAACATCTAGTAATTCTACATTCCACATTTGGATGTCAGTCTACAGGCACCAAGTTTCAACACACACATGCAATAATGCAACCCACCCTTACGGAACAAAAAATATATGGGAATATACTGCAAAATATAATGCAATATATTACGTAATACATTTTTTCATATATGGGAAACTAGTGCTTACATTTTTTAATATACTGCGATATATGCATTGACCATGTATGGCTATATATTGATACATATAAAATATTTAGAAATGAAGACAAAAATAGCATTACATTCATAAAGTTTTATCCTTTATTGTGTACATGTATTGCACATACATGTTCCCATATAAATGTGAATGTATTGTACACACATTCGTGAAATGAGTTACAATCAGTGGTTACAACAGATTTCTAGTTCCCAGCATGCTTTGCTTCTGACTGTTAAATGTTAAAATTAAGTGCTATTTCATGTGTTTTGCTCAATATTGATATAGGGGGAAAATATGAAATATGTAAATAATTATAAAATATAAGAAATGTGTTACACAATATATTTTACCATATATGTTTATACTGCATGAGTAAATATATCTGCAATATATTATTCATGCCGTTCCATATCCGATCACATATAAATCTATATATTTTGAAGTATATTACTGAATATAAAATTACATACATTATGATATATTAGTAAATATATTATCACATATTTTTCAATATATGAAAAGCAGCAATTCCTTATGTATTATTCAATATATTGTAATATATTTTTCTGTATATTTTCAAATATACTGTTAAATCATGTAATATATTGATCATTCATATATAGAGAAATATATTTTCTTTCCATAAGGGCAGGCTCATTGAAAAAACATGCCAGTGGCGACATTTCCGCATAAGGATTTTGCGACAATTTCAAAGTGAAATGTCCAGTGAGGGGTACTAAAAGCATGTTCAATTTTATCCACAACATATGTGAATCTGACAATGTATTTTTTTTTTTTTTACTTTGTTTGTTGCACTTAGAGCACTTTGGAGATGAAATGTCGCGTGAGTAGCGATTATAGGTTAAAAGATTATCGCATCTGAAAATAACATACCACCTATGCCTAAACCCTACCCTTAACCTAACTGATAGTGTTTACAAAAGCAAACGTGAGATAAAAAACGCATTTGCTGAGGCAAACATACTGTTAACATGCTACACATGACTCACCTGCAGTGCTGTACCAGATGAGCTACTACTGAGCAAGTTTACAAGCCATACATGTAACACAGACTTGACTTTACTAATCATTCACTATAGTAAATGTGTTTTGAGGTTAATAAAATAACCTCATAAAATTAATTGATAATCTGTCCTGTAATCATAATTTGTGTGAAAAGGTGTTGGTTTTTTACTGCCACTAGTGTTCATTTCGGCTGGAAACCACAATGATTTGTAAATGTATAGGTACGTGTTTTTGGAGTTTTACAAAAATGTAGGTAGAAGCACATTTTTCCAATGAACCTAGGTTGCAATAACATGCTTAAAGAGAGAGTTCAACCAAAAATTCTCACACTCATTTTAAACCCCATTTGATTTGTATAGTTTTATGGTATTTTTGCATACTTTTTAAAGTGTTAAAACTACAGTCCCCATTATAATTGCATGGAAAAAAGGTGACTAGAACATTTTTCTATACTGCTAACAGACTAAGAAAGTCATACAGGTTTGGACCGACATGAGACTGAATACATAATAATATCATTTTAATTTTTGGATTATCTACCCCTTTAGTGTTGTGTTGTGCACATCTAACAGCCTGCAAACATAGGAACTAGGGAATGAATTCTTCTTTCGTTTTTTTTTTTTTTTTTTATCCCTTCAGTGATAACAGATTCTTGCTAATTTTAGATCTCCATCGCCTCTTTCTTGCCTCATTATACGTGTCATACTTTATCTAAAGCTGTGGCATTTTCTCACATGTAATGAAATACGAGAGGTGGCAGCCATTGAGGTAATATCCTGATGCCTTGCAATACTGAGATAAAAATACTGTATTCATTTTCATTTGGTGATTGTAATGCAGTGCTCAGATCAGCAAACATGTCACTGTCAATTGAAAGCTAATATTAAGGCATAGTTATTCGTGTTTTAAAGCTGACAGGACCCAGAGGAAAATGTCATTGCTCTTGATTTTTCATCACTCAGGAGACCTAATGGTGATCTAAAACATGTTTCTCCTTAAATTATATTGGGAGAAATAAAAATAGACAATGTTTGAAACAGAGTAAATATACTCCCTGTTCTCATACATAACTAGATTTTTACATTTTCTGAATAAAATGTGATTGGTGCTTCTCTGACATAATGCTAAGGTGTTCTGGAAACAGTTTTTAAGAAATTTTGAAGTGCAGTTGCTAGGATCAAAAGAGCCCATTACCAATTTGTTCAGGTAATATTGAAAGCTTTGACTTGATAATATACTTTGGTAAATTGCTAGATCTGAGCATGATGTGAAACTATGTTGAGGTCTCTAGAGCAGTGGTTTTTAAACAATTTGACAAGAACACCCAAATGTGATGATCCAATTACGAAGGACTCACTTCCTAATATTTAAAATATTTAAAGGCAGATATACAGTATACACTACCCAAGATAATATGAAAACTATGTTTCTCAGCTGGATAAAGTAAACCAGCGTCTCGCTAGTAAAGTTTTGATGGATGAGGATTGCAATCCAAGTAAAGACAATTGTGGTGACGTACAGGAGTCGTACATTAAGCACGCATGAGTCTGTTATATTGATGTGCAAACAAATCATGTATGAGCACTCTTGACGCACTGATCGCACATTGTATTTATGCACAGACACATTTCAGTACATTTACATTGTTTTCACACACATTCAGGATAATGTTTTGATTCGTCCTGTATACGTTGCTCTGTACTTTAGTATATATGCAGGTCAAGGCGGTTGGTTTAGGGTTTTTGTTTTTTTTTGGCATCTCCATGTGGTCCTGTTCAGTATCGCAACTTGACTTGTCTAAAATGTAAACAAGTTCTTTGCTGTTGCACATATTAAACACTGTGAATTCTGAAACGTTTTTTTTTTTTTTTGGTGCTTTGGTGTACATAAATGTGTGAATTATATTGACTCAAACTATCATTTGGTTATTTGGTGTCCTTTTGGACTCTGCAAGTTTCCTTTTTTGGAAAGACACCTAAATTTACCTTGAAAAAAGCTGAAAAATACAGTTTTCACTTCAATCTGATGGTTTACTTTGCTGGATATAGGCAATGATGGCAAAATGGACGTGTTAAACAAGATAAATGGTGTATGCTTAATTTTATGATAAGTGTGCGATTAATCGCACAAAATGGTGCACGATTAATCGTGATTAATTTTGCTCCCTGCCTGATTTTGTTGCTGCAGCAACATTTGAGAAACATTTGAACTATTTAGAGAGATCTTGTGTGCTTTGTCTTTCCTGTTGTGGTGGTGTTTGACTTCAGCTTGTGCTGACATCTTGTGAATAACTCAATGGCAGGTCTGAGTTTGAGGTTTGAAAGATACCCTGGAATCGGTTTATCGTTAGGTAAGTGCCTACCACCTGTCAGGGGTCAAACTTGAGAGAGGAATGAGAAATGAATTGCCACCAGCAGACAGGTGCAGACTGTGTGTGAGTAAAAGTGTATCAGATTCAGCACTTTCTTTAAACACTCTTTTATCAGGAGACATATTTCTTCTCCACTCTCTGTAGGTAGTCCCCTAGAGGTGTGGCAGTGCGACCTCTAAGATGTGTGCGAGTGTGTGATGTTCAAACGCTGAACTGGACTCACCCTGTGCCTCTCTGCACCTCTCAAGAATCCATCTCACTCCCCTGCAGAACTATCAATAACCCGTTTGGCTGGAAATCAAAAGGTGTGGCTGATGTAATGTAATGAAACATCCTTTTTGGCCAAAGGTTATTGAGGAATTTAAGTTTTAATGAAGTAACAGAATGTGGAGTCAGTATCTGAACTGTTAGTTTACAGCACATTATTTACTAGCAAACTGTCTACCATACACACACACACACACACACTTTCAGTTTAAATAAATGTTTTTCTCTTGTTTCTAGAAAGAAATAAAAGTTATTTAGCTGACCAAAACTGCATCATGATATGGGTGTTTTTAGACTTGGTTTGATTGTTTGGTCCAACCCAGAGTTCGATTGCCACCCTCCCCTGCTGGTCTCTGTTCACATTACATTATTTGGGTTCGAACCGTTGTACGCTTGCGTCATCAAGCGTACCCATGCTGCTAACGGCTATGAAGGAGAAGGCAGCATAATGGATAGAGATGCTCGCATCACAGTTGTTGTTCTTTTTTTTTTTTTTTTTTTTGGGAACCTTTGGTTTTGTTTCCAAAGCATCAGTACGTAATGTCACTTGTGTCTATCTGCCCAAATGCACTTCAAATGTTCTAAAGAACTTGGGATTCCATTTGTGCTGAAGGTGAGCAGAAATGAGATACAGTACACATTCTCTTTGCTTGTCACGCTTAAGTGAGTGAGAACCAGTGTTGGAGAAAGTTACTTTTAAAAGTAACTGTGTTACTTAGTTACTTTTTATGGAATGTAATGTGTTACATTACTTTTGTGTTACTTTTTCTCACCTGGACTGGATTTGATTGTTTGTTTTTAATAACAAAAAAACAAAAGTTCTATTTTTGGCAAATGTATAGGCCATTTCACACCAAAAGTGAAATGACTCAAAGTTCACCCAAAGTAAAGTACTTCAGCAATAAAAATAAAAAAAAGAAAGAAATGCAAATGTTATGTTTAAAGTCATTTTTCTTATTGCTATGGTTGTATTGGATCATCGAAGGTCAGCAGCAAAGACATTGGTTAATAAAATGAGATTAAATACATAAATTATGTATTATTTAACATTTTAATTATTGCAGGTTTGCATAATAGTTTGAATTTCACTGCATGTTTTATTCATTTTAAGGAATACTGAATCTGTTTTTGTGCAAGTGAGATGAGTAAATGCATGTTCACATTTGGTCTAGAACTACAATAACCATCATGTTTATACAGTGCACACAACACCTCTGAACCTTACTCCTGATTTCTCTCAACGTCTCTCAATGTTTCTCTCTAACAGTGAATTTAGCTGATGAAGTCAATGTAGTGGAATAAAAACAACGCCAAGTCTTTTTCACTGCAACGTCAAAGGAAGCAAGACAATGTTGTCGAAACTAGCGCTGGATACCTGAGTTAATTTTATGTTACACTGTTTGCTAGCCTGGCATAATGATCTCATCGTTAATACTTCTCATTATTTATTCCAAGGGTTTGACCGATTGTTTTCCATAGATCCATTTTCTTTAAAGTACCCTTGAAAAGGGGGTTTGACTTGTCAAACAGTGGTGGCTTTTTCTGGACCTCTGCAATTAACTTTTCTGCAATGTCGTCTGCCAACTTAAATGTGCGAGCCCTTAAATTACAATGGATTCTGATTGGCTGTTAGTGTTTTATCGTTCAACAGCTAGAGAAAAAAATCCTTATGAAAGTAGCCACAATGATATCGTTTCTCTATATCGTTATCATTATAGCTGTGGTGTGGAGTGGACAGTGCAATTCTTTTATATTTAGAACGATTTTTAGAACTATATCTTTATTTTTATAGTTATTGTTCTTGGTGTGAATGGGCCTTAAAGGGTTAGTTCCCCCAAAAATGAAAATTCTGTCATTAATTATTCACCCTCATGTCGTTCCACACCCGTAAGACCTTTATTCATCTTTGGAACACAAATTAAGATATTTTTGATGAAATCCGAGAGGCATATGACTTGTCCATAGACCGCAATTTAACTACCACTTTCAAGGTCCAGAAAGGTATTAAAGACATCATTAAAATAGTTGACGTGACTGCAGTGGTTCAACCTTAATTTTATGAAGCGACGAGAATACTTTTTGTGCGTAAAAACAAAACAAAAATAACGACTTTATTCAACAATATCTTTTCTTCTGTTTCATTCTCATTCTCTGTTCATGGCCAGGCTCCAGCGCTTCCCGGTTCTACGTGGAACTAGTGTAACCCTTTAAGACTAATTTTCAGAGATTGTATTATTTAATTATATTTATAAATTACTATTCAAAAGTTTGGGATCAGTAAGAATTTTTTTTTTTTTTTTTTAATGTTTTTAAAAATAGGTGTTTTTTGTTTGTTTTTTTGTTTGTTTGTTTTTTACAGGATTTTTTGATGAATAGAAGGTTTAAAAGAACTGCATTTATTTGAAATAGACATTTTTAAAATTGATAGTTTGTATGTTTTATATTATTAAATGAAAATATTTTTTTATAAAAAATTTTTGGCACTTTTCCTTTTTTAAGCTTAAATTGTAAAATTTTTAAAAGAATGTTTATTTGACTTTGATTGTAGTTGGATGTTCTTGACTCCTACTCTGAATGTCAAACTACTGAAAAATCTTAAACTCGCTGACTATTTCTAACTTCTGTCTAGCAGTATTTGACCACAAAATTAAGGAAATCTTTTTAATAGGGCATAGAATGGTCTGTTTAATGCTTTTATGTGCCTTTAAGTTCGAGTCTGAGTAAAATGGAAGTTTATTTAACAAAAAAAAAAAAGGAAAGTTGGAAGTTTATGCATCCTTCTTATTTAAATTGTGCACAAAAAAACAAAAAAAAAGATTGAAGCAATCAAATAGCTTTGGCCTCTGTGACCAGCAGTGGTTCATATCTGAAATGCTCAGACACAAAAGCATGCATTAATTTCCTCTCCAATATCTGGCATCAGGTCGCACAATCCACTTCATAACATACATGAAAATCCAGCTGCTGAGTAGTGCATTTAACAGAAGTAGTTTATGCAAACGTTTAAATTCTGTATTTTTTTTCACTCCCATGTTGCATTTTCTTGTGACAGTTCATATGGTAATCATGTGTATAAAGGTCAAAAAAAGACAAAATAACAGCAGATACGAGAAACTATTTGTTATTACTGAAAACTGTCCTAAAAAGATTCTTTTAAATGTTACCTTTTGTGTTCCATTGAAAAACATAATAGCATATGGGTTTGGGATGACATAAGGATGAGTAAATAACCATTTCTTTAACTTTGAAGCCTTAAACAGAATGTGATTATATTATCTCTGTACAGTATGTGCATCCAGGTTAGAACTTATTGCCAATTACATAATATCACATTATAATTCCTGAAAATGTTTGACAATGTTAAGAGGGTCTAATGTGCTGTGTAATAGCATCTGTTGGCCCTTTCTGGTTGTTTTTGGAGCTTGAATAAGAGTATCTCTCAGAGTAACAGGCCCCAGCGGAGTCCTCTGTCCCTCACATTTTACACACTTACTAACAAAATTAATATTTGTGGGAATGACACTCAGTATATATTACTGTCCAAAAGGCAATCTTTTTCAATTCTGGGTTTTAAAATTTTGTTTTAAGAGTCTGGCTCCACTAAATTATTCTTCATATTTGGCAAAAACAAGGAGGCTGATTTTTATAAAAGATTTAACAAGGATGGAAAAAGGCCACAGTCAGCCAAACCACAGTGGCTTTCAATGAAGCGTGTGCTGCAATAATGCAGACTGGAGAAGGTATTCGGCTTTCACTGAATCACTATTAGTGCAGAACAGTGGGAATGTAGCTCTCCTCAATGTTTGGCAAAAGCCTCATCTTTGCCTTGATTGTTTTAGCAGAGCCTTGGGCTGGATTTTAATTGGGAGAGAGAGAAAGAAAGAATATTGAATAACCTTGTGGTGTCCACAGAATGCTCTTTAGGGACAGAATACTTGAGCTTGACTGGGGAAACCTTTATGTCTTTATTGAATATTGCCTTTGAGCAATATTAATATTGGGGGGAAGGGGTTACTTTGTTATCGGTAACTTTCGCTTTTAAATTCGTGACCATGCGTACTCTGTGTATATAGCAGTGGCGTGCGGTCCATATAAACTGTGAATGCTCTGCATACCCAAGCCATTTGTGGACTCTGCAATTAATATTAATATTATGCAATTAATATACATTATGAATTACTATTAAATCCCTTGTTTGAGATGTACCATAAAGCCTACATGATTAGCAATGCGTATGTAACTGTCCGTAATTTATTTATTTGCCAAACGACGGTAATTTTCTTTAAATCTGCCACTTATGGAGACTTCCAGGTAAGCTGATCTACAGCAGCTTTTGCGCCTTCGCGCTTTTGTTATGGAACGTCCATCATTGTCCCGCGTTCTCATTGGTTTGCTGGCCTATGGCGAATTTCATAAGCAGGATAAGCTGTGAGCTGATAGCTTTCCCAAGAGGAAAAATGAGCTGCTGCCAGATCTCGATCACCGAAAATCACATTGTATTTGATACAAAACTAACTAGACTTAACCAAATGAGGAAAAAAATCATAACTAAAACTATTTTCATAGTAGTTCATTTTCTCCATAGGGATTTTTTTTTTATGAAAACTTATAAATTGTTTAAGACAGTCCTACTGTAACCAAAGAGTATAGAAGTATAAGTTCTTTGCTGTAACTAGGCCTATCAGAGGATGTTAATCTATAGTCTGTGCGTTTGTTAAAGTCATCAGTTTGCATAATTTTTTAAAGAATACTGATATTTTTATTTATTATAGCCTACTTATATTTATTATAATTACATTTTATTTTTTATTTATAATAGGCTGCTAATACTAATTATGTTATACATATTTTTAATTATTAATTTAAAAAGTACTTCTGGCATACATTTAAATTGACGCCATGGTGTTTTTTATTTGTCGTGTCTGATTTAGATCTGTGTCCTAAACTGATACGTTTAAAGGTGAAGTATGTCGCTTCTTTGACACTAGCGGCACCTAGCGGACTTACAAAAATACAGCATATTTTGCATACACAAATGTTGCGTCGACTCAAGCATCACAAAAGTTCTTACGGTTGCTTGTGAAGGCACGTCTCATGTAAATGTAGATTACTCTCAATAAAAGGTCCAACATATTAGAAATACTTTTCACTGTGTTGCTATTTGTCATGAGCAAGCAAATGAGTAAACTAACAATGTCTAGAGAGAACGCGAGCGTCTCGCTTATTAGCTATAAACCCATTCAATGTAACTGCATCGGCTACATTTTTTACATGATGCACCACCCAGCATACCCGGTTAAAAAAGTCACCGCTTGCCACACTTTTATATAAGACTATAGCTTGCGGGCATCAGAGAGCCGCTATCAATTACAATTTTTGAAAACATATGTTTTTAATAAGTAACTAGATAAGACAGCTTGGGGTGTAAGTTTGTGCGGTGTACATTGTAGAACAAAACGTCAACGTATGGTTAAGTTACGTTTACCAAAGGCTTTATTTTACTCATAAATTGCAAAATCCCATTATAAAACCCCTACCTTAAACTCTTTGGGGAAAAAAAAAAAAATAATCAAAGTGTATTTGGATTTTTTTTGTTTGGCTTGAGTCCCATTCGATTACATGAAGAGGGTGGGGTTTATTACCTATACTGCAGCCAGCCACCAGGGGGCAATCAAAATGTTTTGGCTTCACTTTTCAGGATGTGTCCAACACACTTACCTGGACTCTGTCCGAAATCACCCCTCTATACCCTTAAATAGCGGGCACTTTTTGAAGAGCTATTTGTACTGGTGTCCGAAACCATAGTGGACATTATCGAGTGCATTCACTCAATCCCACAATGCACGCATTAGCAAGTGTACAGCTGATGTACGCTCAACGGCATGCTGAATAAATTTCCACATCTGACCAGAAGATGGCGCACGCAGCTGAATCATCCATCCATCTTTTTTCCAAACTGCTGGTCCAATGTGGCTACAGAATAATATCATACAGATATAAATTCCTGTTTAATTGATTATTAAATTGTTTAATTAAGGTTTATACATAGTTTCCATGAACTGGATATAACTTGATATAACTTATATGGTTATATGGTTACGATTTAAAACAATACTGTATTGTTTTTCTAAGTGTATCTTAGAGTTGTTGTCATTGCAACAGGTTGATAAATTCAAAGGGAGCAGATTTATTTATGTAAATGGGATTAATACAATGTTAATTTTTTATTATTTATTTATTTTTTTAAATTATTATTATTATTATTATTATTATAAAGTTTGGGGTTGGTTACCATTTTTGAAGCTCACCAAGGCAGCATTTATTTGATCAAAAATACAGTAGGAAAAAGAACCATTTTTTGTTTTTAAAATATTTTAAAATATAATTTATGCCTGTGATGGTAAAGCTGAATTTTCAGCATCATTACTCCAGTCTTCAGTGTCACATGATCCTTCAAAATCATTCTAATATGCTGATTTGATGCTATAGAAACATTTCTTATTATTATCAATGTTGAAAACAGTTGTGCTGCTTAATATTTTTTGGAAACAATGACATATTTTTCAGGATTTTTTGATGAAAAAAGTTTGGACTCAAGTGGAGTGATTTCTTAACTAAAAAAAACTTGAGATGTTGTATAATCGGGCTCTAAAAAATAATGGTTAAAAAGCCAAACTGATGGCATCATTGTCACATTTAAAAAAAAAAAAATTAAAAAAAAAGAATATGCTTAGTTTTACAAAAAAAATTGTCTTATATATTGAAAACTGTCATTATATAAAATTAAATTTTAAATGTTTGCACAGTAAGGCACCATCTGTTCTATGTAAATTGATAAGACAGGATGACACAGGTAGAACCACTAGGAGTAGCGAGTGGAAACTGTAGGATTGATTTTCATAGAACTACACAAGGGCAAAGAGCCTTTTCTGTAAAGGGCTCCCAACTCTGGAACATGTTGACAAATGAGTTTAAAACAGTGTGTGATTTTAAGATTTTCACATTAATGGTAAAGCGCTGGTTTAAAACAAACCAGAGCTGTACACATGTTTAAATTTAATAATTGTTGGTTTTACCTAGTTATTCATGTTACCAAGGTTGGAAGTATCCTTAATATAGGTACAGGTTATTTTGATGTTATGTGTATAAATGATATGCTACATTAGCTAATAGCTTTATTTTATGATTAGCAGTTTTTTTCTCTTTCAAGGACCCAAGATGCAAATTAGCTCATGCAATACTCTCAATGTACAATACATATTTTCCAGCTGTCAACTGGAATCATGTTTTTTGTACTGTCCCTATTCAAATAAATATAAATAAATGAATAGAAAGTTAAAAAGACCAGCATGTATAGATATATAAGTCTTTTTTTTTTTCTTTGGTCTCATTTGTTCACATTAGTTAACATGAACTAACAATGAGCAATACATTTGTTACAGTATTTATTATAATCTTTGTTAATGTTACTTAATAAAAATGTCCATGTTCATGTTAGTTCACAGTGCATTAGGTAATGTTAACAAATACAACTTTTGATTTTAATAATCTGAGTAATTGTTGAAATTAACATTAACTAAGATTAATAAATGCTGTAGAAGTATTGTTCATTCTTAGTTCATGTTAATTCAAATAGTCAACTAATGTTAACTAATGAAACCTTACTGTTAAGTGTTACCTTTTTTGTAACATTGTAAGTCTTTACTGTCACTTTTGATCAGTTGAATGTATCCTTGCTGAACAAAAGTATTAATTTCTTTAAAAAATATTTTTTAAAATATTCTCAATCCTAAAAGTTGTAATTTATATAATCTTTCTTATTTTTAAGAGTATCTGACATCATAACATGCTCTGTCTCAGCTCTGCATTGCTATTCGGCGTTTTGAGTAACGATACATAGATGTTTCGGTAAGATCTCTTTCCTGAAAACACATGTAGCCCATAAAAAGGAGGGCAACTGCACTGAACAGTTTAAGAGGTAGTAAATAATTGGAGCGTTGGCTGGTTTGGGCAGACTTCTTATTCATTCCACTGACTGCACCTTTCATTTTCCCTGACGGTTAGCGGGCTCTACTCCTCGGGAGTCATATTTTACATGTTTAATATGGTAATGTTCTTTCTTCACCTTGCAGATGCTGAAAGCCCCCTGTGCATCAATGTCTTAAAACAGTCATTAGCCACCTACCATTTTAAAACACATAAGCGCTCAATGATTCCCGTAGATGCTTATCATTGTCGGTGCCTGGGGCTCAGAATAAAACCGGCTGGAGATCTCTCAGGCACCAAGGACCTGTTCAGAGCGTTAATCAGGATTGCTGATGTCTAAAGGCCATGTGCAGTCTGGAATTACCTGGATTTAATCTAATGAACCACGTATATTAAGAGTGAAATTACTACACCAGAAAAAAAATAATCTTTCTTGACTAAGGGATAACATAAGTTGATGAGCTGATGCTCAAAGATGTTCTCTCAGCTGGACTAAATTTAAGCACAATCCTGGATTGTTTTTCTAAACATACCTTGAAGTTGTTCAAAGGGAGCAGTTTTACTGGGATTAATACATACAAATACAAAATAATAATTGGATTAATTTATTTAAAATGTATTTAAAATATTATTTTGTAATAATAATACTAATTATTATTATATTTTAATAATTAATGTGTGACTTTCAATAGTTTTTAAAATCTTTTATGCTCACCAAGGCTGCATTTATTTGATTCATAAATACAGTAAAACTGAAATATTACCGGTATAATCTTACCGACTCCAAACTTTTGTACAGTAGTGTACATATGGTGATTATATAAATATTTTTGGTAATGGAATCTATCTAAATGAGTAGAATATGGCTCTAGAAATGAAGCTATTAATGTAAAATTTGGTACATGTGTTAAATAAATGCCACTGTTGGCATTAAAGGGTTAGTTCACCCAAAAATGAAAATTTTGTCATTAATTACTCACCCTCATGTCGTTCCACACCCGTAAAACCTTCATTCATCTTCGGAACACAAATTAAGATATTTTTGATAAAATCCGATGGCTCAGTGCGGCCTGCATTGAGAGCAAGATTACTTAGACTTTAAAATGCCCAGAAAGCTACTAAAGACACATTTAAAAGAGTTCATGTGACTACAGTGGTTCAACCTTAATGTTATGAAGCGACGAGAATACTTTTTGTGCGCCAAAAAAAACAAAATTAATGACTTTATTCAATAATATCTAGTGATGGGCGATTTCAAAACACTGCTTCATGAAGCTTCAAAGCTTTACGAATCTTTTGTTTCGAATCAGTGGTTCGGAGCACTGCCACGTGAACCATTGAAATTTGAAAAACATATGACGTAACAAAGCCTCGTTTACTGAAATCAAATGACGTTGGCAGTTTGAGATCATTTGATACACGCTCCGAACCACTGATTTGAAACAAAAGATTCGTAAAGCTTCGAAGCTTTATGAAGCGGTGTTTTGAAATCGGCTATCACTAGATATTGTTGAATAAAGTCGTTATTTTGGTTTTTTTTGCCGCACAAACAGTATTCTTGTCACTTCATTGCATTAAGGTTGAACCACTGTAGTCACATGAACTGTTTTAAATAAATCTTTAGTACCTTTCTGTGTGTTTCGAAGTCTAAATTAACTTGCTAACTAACCCTTTAACATTTAAATAATCTGATTGAAATTAACCTGTTTAATATTCTATGAACCTATTCTCTATATTCATACATAAAGTGCTTTTAAATGCTGTCAGTGTGTTAATGTACTTTTCATTCTCTATGCAAATGTACAAAAAAATTTACTGTATCAGTGCTAAAACCACACTTTACACACAAATACCTATGATTACTAATGAGAACTCATTGTAATATGACACACTTAAATCAGCACTGGTGAGGGAGTCCACAAGAGAACAATGACAACTCTGAAAGAGCTACAGTACAAGCTTCATTGATTGACAGACTGCACATCTTGCCTGGTTGCTTCACCAGTAACAGCTTTATGGTAAAACCACTTATGATTTAGTGGCAAAGAATAGCCTATGTCAGGGGGAAAAAACACTCTCGGCTGTAGAAAAAATCTTGAGTAGAGTCTGCAAGCGGAGACTCTCAAGCCAGCTGGAAGAATGTTCTATGATCTGACGAAACCAAAATTGAGCATTTTGCCATCGCAGTAAACAGCATGTTTGGCGTAAACCTAGGGCTGTGTATCATCAGAAACACACCATCCCCACAGTGAAGCATGGTGGTGGCAGCATGATGCTTCTCCACAGCAGTCCTGGAAGGCTTTTCAGGGCATTGAGCAAAATGAATTCAACAAAATCCTGATGGAATCTGCAAGACAAGAGTGTCTTTGAAGACAATTTGTTTTCTAGCATGACAATGACGCCAAACAAAAAAGTTAGTGCAACAATGTTAAAGTGCCCCTATTATGCTATTTTAAAGGTTCCTAATTTTGTTTTGGAGGTCTCCTACAATTGTTTACATGCATTCAAGATCATAAAACAGTTTATATTTCTCATAATATACATTGCATCATCACCTCTTTTCTCGCAGTATCTGAAACGGTTCGATAGAGGATCCGGTCTCTCTAAACCCCTCCTTTCTGAGAGCCTCTGGCTCTGATTGGTCAGATGGTCCAGTCTGTTGTGATTAGTCAGCTGCTTACAATGCATGTCTTAAACGAAATGCCTATCTGAATTTCAGCTCCGGAGGCTTCCTCAGCACTTTTACAGTGATAGAAACAGTAACAATGGTGTCGGTTTTACCGTTTCAGTTCAAGCGCGAGTCCTCATCCTTTGGCAGTGTGTGCAAAGTGGATTTGCTTTCACATTGCAGAAAACAGCATCTTCTCTATATGTCGACAACATAAACCACACTTTTTTAGGCCTCAACTACAGTGTTTGAGGGCGGGTCAAAGTAGATGTTGTTCGTGGGCAGCCAGTGAAGACCATAGGCTAGCATTATGCAAATTTATTACAAACCTACGGTCCATGAACTTTGATCTTTGAAACTTTGCAGACCTCTTACATCCACAGACAACTATATTACACCCTACATGGAAGGTAATACCTGAAAAACCATAATGGAGCACTTTAATGACCTAGAGTAGTCACGAAAGAGTCCTGAAAGCAACCAATTGAGAATTTCTCGAACTTAAAAAAAAAAAAAAAAAAAAAATGCTAATTGAAAATCATTAGTTCTGCAAACAAGAAATTTGGTGGTTCATAGTTCTAAAACAAGTGTAAAAGAATAAACTTCCAAGGAAGTGAATACTTTAGCACTGTAGAGATTAGCCTGTTTGTCATACTTGAGCCGTCTGTTTCTGAGATGAATGGTGCCACATCAGCTACAAAGCTTTCCTGCACAATCAATGTAAATCCCCCATCATTACAGCTTTTTTCCATGGCATATATGGAGCAGATTCATTATCTGAGTTTTTCATGCTTCTATTTGTTTTAAGATCTGTCTTTGAAACTGTCATTACGTAAACACTGTACCCACCCACCGGCATACACACAATCACTAACTAAATTCACATAAACACAAACACTATAAACCAACCAAAGAGGAAAAAAAAAAAAAAAAAAAATCTTGATCGAACAACGAGCCTTGTGTTTACACATATTCTTTATCCAGACGCTACCAAAGTGACATACAAGAATGTGCATGTATTCCTGTCAGCAGAAAGAACAGGGTTTGGCTCTCTTTCCAGAACATGTCTATTCAGATTTTCCAGCTTGCATATTTGGGTTTCAAAGCACATAGCTATTGAATGCAAAGTCAGAATAATTAGCTCCCTGTCTGCATATTCCTTGGCACTAAGTGTTCCCCTTTGGTCCATCTGAGTGTTTTAATATGTTTCTGCTTGGGCTGTCAATCAATTAAATCACAGTTTATGAAATATATTAATGTTTGTTGAGGGAAAAAAAAAAAAAAAAAAAAAGCCCCAAATTAAGACATTACGTTATTGTGGCAGACGAGTAAATCACTGAATAGACATTACAAAAAGTGGCTAAAGAAGTCTGCATGTTATTTAATTAATTTCCATATTTATTTCCATTTCATGACTGGCCTACAGTCCCCAGCAATTCATTTTAGTTTGTCAGTCTGTCTGAGTTATACTTAGGGACCTTTTGCATAAAACTTATTGTATTCCATCTGTGGTATTTCTACATTGTTGGTCTACGCAAATAAGCCTAGGCAATATCTTTGGCTGTCGTGTCGAACTGTTTTTTTTTTTTTTTTTTCTGGGTCTCACACCATGAGCGCCACACAAGATCATCAGAATGCAACTTAGCTCAGATTTGGGCAAAAATGTGTTTGTTGTGCTTACAGTTCATGGAAATAAAATACAGGATTGTTGGTAATTACTACAGAAAACTGACAGAAACTATTATGGCAGAAAACACAAGCAGAAGAGGTGTCATCTTACCAACAATTTGCATACCTGTTTTTGTTGAATGAAAGAAAAAACTATTGATATAACAAAATGTTCAAAAATATTTTATCCTTTTTTTTTTTTTTATGAACTTGTAGCTGAATTAAGTGTTGGTAAACATATTTTAGCATATGCATTGTTACAGCATGCTGTTATGCTGGCCAATTTTGTCCCCACCCATTTTTGAAAGCTTTTCTTTGCTTAAAGGAAAGAAAAATAAAATAAAAAATAAAATAAAATTCTATCTCATTTACTCACCATCATGTTTTTACAAACCCATACAACTTTCTGGTAAAGGTCTTTGCACGCTGAGTCCAAAATTTTCGCACATTAAAAAAATAAAATACGACCTCACATTGTGTAAATCACTGCCTCCGAAACTTTCGTCCGTCATAAAAAGAATCGGATCGGGTTCAGTTTTCTGTGTTTTCCGCATCCGTAGCAAGCATTTTGAGAGGTGCTTTGACAATTCAGAGCCACCGTCCAAGCAAACGCCAAAATCCAGAATACCATCCACTTCGTCTAGCAGCACAAAGCACTGTATGACAAACAAAAGTGTGGAACAAAGTGTGGAATACATAGAAATTGGTGGTCATCTTTTTAATATGTGGCTCCAGTAACACTAGCAAAGCATCAAACTAAGCCACTGACAAGTAAACTTTGAATTGCTTGGGATAATCCCACAGCTCCTTGATAAGGAGGTGGAACTCTCCTTCCTCTCTATGCAATCTCAGGATTGGATGGACCCAATATTTTGTATTGTTTTGCTTTTTTTTTTTCTCCCCTCGCAACGGATTAATTAATACTCATTGGACTCAGTGTGCAAGGTTTCTGTATGTGACAAATTTTTAGGATGACAAATATGAAAAAACGCATACGAAAATTTCAGACTCTGTGCAAAGACCTTAACACTTAAATAATGTTAGCAAAAATGAATAAATACTGTAACAAATGTATTGTTCATTGTTAGTTGATGTTAGTTAGTACATAAACTAAAGTTAACAAATGAAACCTTATTGTAAAGTGGTAACGACTTTCTTTCTTCTGCAGAAGATATTTTAAAGAATGTTTGTTTACCATTGACTTACTATGGGGAAAAAAAAACACACACACACACACTAAAACATTTCTCAAAATATCTTATTTTGTGTTCCACATAAGAAAGTAAGTTATGCAAATTTGGAGCAACATGAATGTGAGTAAATAATTAAAGAATTTTCTATCCTTTTTTTCTACCCTTAACAAAACCTTTTCTATCCTTAACAAAGTGATGTCCATGTATTCAAGTGAACAATTTTGCTTTATAACAGTAACGTTTTGTACATTTAAAATACCTGAATATTTTTTTCCTGTAACATTTTATTTTAATTTTACTTTAGGTATGTAATGATACCCTCATGTCACGATTCGATGCATATCACAATACTGAACTCACGATACGATATTATTGCGATACTCCAAGACATATGGTAAAAGGTTAACAAAAAATGTACTGTGGATTAAAATGCTAAATTTGGTATTACATTGGGGGTGGAAATGAATAGGCTTGGACTTGGTGCTGGTAACCCAATGCACAGGACAATGCTGACAGCAGAATAAAAATATTCATGATTCTGAAGATGAAAATACAGAATTTTTTTAGATGAATATGCTTGCACTCTGTCACTAGATATATTTAAAATAATAGGCCACTTTACTGGTAACATAAGGCATTTGGTATTATCAGAACCCACAAATATTAGACATATTGTCAGGACCCACAATACATATTGTCACTATCCATGATATATATTGTTGCATTTTTATATTGCGATATATTGTGACATGATATATTGTTAAACCCATACTTTTCATAGTGACTTTAGTTGCCCACCCTACATATCCAAATGCCCACTCCAGAATGCCACTGAATCACAGTGTATGATGCACATGACATGTTATTGAGCTTCTTTTACAAATGTGTTCTAGGACAGAGGTGTGAGAATCAATGTGGGACCTGTCATCCCAGTGCCTAAAAGTCTCATCAATCAGCTCAGATGTGAACATCATCTTGGGTGACACTTTTACTTTGACCTTTGGATCTGTCAGTGTCATTCACAGTCACATAAAAGTAGGTCATATGAGGCTAAAATACAATACCATGGGGTCAGTAAGATTTTTTAATGTTTTTGAAAGAAGTCTCTTTTGCTCTGTTTTAATAAATGTCATTTATTCCTGTAATGGCATTACTCCAGTCTTCAGTGTCACATGATCCTTCAGAAATCACTCTAATATGTTGATTTGGTGTTCAAGAAATATTTATTATTATCATCACTATTATCACATTTATTGAAACTATATATTTTTTGTAACATTACATAATTTTTGTAAATGTCTTTACTTTCTCTTTTGATAAATTTAAAGGGGTCATGACATGAGAAATGATTTTTTGGTCTTTGTACCATCAAAACATCCTGCAAGTTTCATAGCTTGAAATGTCCTCATTGTAATTCAATCATGCTCCAAAAACAGTTTGTTTTGATATTACGGGTTCTGTGACGTCTCACAGGCAAATACATTTGCATAAGACTGCCTCCAGAGCAAGACATCGACAAATAGTTATATATCATCACACCATTGGCCCCGCCCACTGCCATTCAGTCGCTTAACAGCTTATATTTAGTTACACTGGATGTGAGTGTCGCGTCATAAGCAAATAGAGCTCATTATAATCACTGACACTGTCTACACTGAATACAGTATACAGATGCTCGTAAAAGAACGTTTGCTTTGACACGTCCAGTTTAAACAGCTCGTTTGTGTCTCTGTGCAGACATCAGAAGGATCCCAGTGTCGGAAATAATTTTATTGGCGTCCCAGATCACGTCGGAGGATTATATGTTTGTTCAGAGCATTGTACTTGCAAAGAAACTTTTTTTGAAAGATGAAGCAGCCAACTGTATGCTTTGTCTGCAAATGACGGTTTTATATGGAAGATACTTTCAAAACACTTACGTGGGTGGGTGTTGTTTTTCTATGCAATGACGTTAGCCAATCATAAGGGTCAGAATTAAGGTTGAAAATAGTCACTTTTTCCGCGTATATATTTGTTTTTTGTGGGGGGGAAAAAAGCGTTATTAACATTATAAGTAAACCTCAGGAAACATTAAATTAAAATAAAATAAAATAAAAACATGTCATGACTTCTTTAATACATTATTTCTGAATAAAACTATTGAGTTCTTTCTATCTATCTATATATATGTATATATATAAACGGTTAGTTCCTGTCCTTGATTTGAACAATGCCCTTCAGCTGTGACTTATTCACAATACAGCACAGCCTCTCGTACCTTATTGCTTACATATTGCTAAACCCAAACTTTTGGGAGGTAGTGACCTCCTTGGGCCACTTAAAATAACGTTAAACATCTTGGTAGCATGAAATAAAGATGAAATATGTCCGTGTTTGGTCCAAGAACTATACTTTTGGTGTTTTGAGCCCCAGCATGCTTAGAATTACAGTGCGTACACTTGTGTGGCAACTGAACTGAAGAGCCCCTTTGGCTCAGCGGTCCCATAGAGGAGTATTGTTGGCCAAGTCAAACACGCTTCGTATTCCCCAGCTGCAGGAAAGGTTTGAGTATAGAGCAGACAGCTCTTTAGTGGGACCTTCGGAAACCTTTCTAACATTATGGTGTCAAGAGGGAGCAAAAAAGGCGAGAACTTGAAGACAGAGAGGGTTTTCACACTCGCTAAGTGTTTGGTTCTATTATGAGCACTTGTGTTCGGTTCTATTATGAGCGCTTGTGTTCTGTGAGTTGTCAGTGAGCTCAGAATCATTGGGAAATTAACTGGCTCTGCTCCCTCAGCCTTTAAACTAACTAAACTAACAAGAAAAGACAGAAGGAAAAGGAATGGAGATAATGAATATACAAGTTCCTGTGTTGCTTTCCCTTGTAGCATGAAGATGATTTGGCATCAGTAAACATTTCTGGACTAAAGACAAAAAGGAGGGAATATGATTCACAAGATGGAGTCTACAGGTACAAAATACTGAAACTAGATGAAACAAATGTTAATTACAAGTACAATACATCCCACAGTGCATCCTGTTGCCATCACTTCCCCAGGTAAATGGCACACACGGCTATCCATGTGATGTAAAAGAAAATGTGACTCATTGGACCAGGCGATAGGGGTCTTCATAGGAAGTCGCCTACGCAGCCCCATACGCAGCAGAGTGTGATGCACTTTGTGTTCTTCTGACACATTCCTCCCATAACCATCATTAACATTTTGTGTGACTTGTACCACAGTAGACCTTATTTTGGCTCGGATCAGACGGGAAAGCTTTCATTGCCCTTGTGCATTGATAAGCCTTGGGCACCCAACACCCTGTCACCAGTTTGTGGTTTGTCCCTCCTCGGACCACTGTTGGTAATTTCTCACCACTACTGAATGGGAGAAACCCACATGTCTTGCTGTTTCAGAGATACTCTGACCCAGTCATCTTGCCATAACAATTTGTCCCTTGTCAAAGTTGCTCAGATCTTTATTCCTGCCCATTTCTCCTGCATCCAACACGTTAATTACGAGAACTTATTGTTTGCTTACCACCTAATCTACCCAGACCTTAATGTGTGGCCTTGTTAGGAGATGATCAATGATATTTGCTTCACCTGTGACTGGTCATAATGTTTTGGCTCATATATTGTAATCCCTTATAGCCAATAAAGCTTAGTTGAGTTTGATCAGATTTTAATAAGGGAAGGAGACAGACTTGCAGAAAATAAACTGGAGAAATAGAAACTCTTAATATGGCAGCTGTAGGAATGGAAGCAAAAATTATAATACCATTGTTGTCAGATTTTATTTTTTATTTGAAATATGGAACACGTGCTGGCAAAATGAGTCTCAATGAGCAATTATCAAAAGTTATTTTCACATTCTCTATTAAAAATCTTCAAATGATGTATGGTTTGTTGGAATCAGAGAACAAATGACTGAGCTACACCTGTTTGAAGTCGATAGAGTCAGCAAAGTCAGTTTTGAGAAATATCGAGTTAAAGTTTTCTGAAGGTTCACCTAGCAACCATACCTTAAAATCCCACCAAATTTGGCACAAACCAAGTCAAAACCCATATCTATAGGAATAAATACATATTCAACTTTTTTTCCCCATAATTCCACAATTGTTTGATTAACATAAATGAAACAGACAGCCTATATATTAAGACCTACTGTGTCACACGGATCTAATATAATATTACATATCAGATGTTTTTCCCCAACAGTTAACCAAACATTGACTTAAGACATAACAGATAATGTTTGCGTGGATACTCGCCAAGACAGATTTTTTTGAAATTTTATAATTCTGTGTATATCAGGATTATGCGCTGTCTGAGGCGTCTTTGTGCACACGCTTTGAATCTGTCAGTCAGCGTGAGAAAGATCTTTTTGCTTACATCAGCATGAGTTCGAAAATCACATTTCATTGGTTAAGACTCATGCCATCGAGAATTCGCTCAGAATATTCACAAAGTTGGAATGCTGCATTTTACAACTATACCAAACTTGTTCTGAGAGGAAGCTCCAGTCATCCAGAAGTGAGCAGAGAAAAACTGCATTTTTCATGGACAAAGGAACGGTACTCCTCTCAGAAAACGTACAAATAAAGATACTTTTAGATGTTTAATTGCTATTTGGAGCATTGTGATCTCTAGACGAGGGCTTAATGAACTCATTTTTCTGTGAACTTCAAATTCGACCAAAATTGACATTTTTCACTTATTTTGCCTGTAGCTCGAAATTAGCCTATGCGCATTCTGACTCATTTTGACAGCACGGGTCACATATGTTCTTAAAACATAAGAAGATTTCAGTCTTTTTCCCCCATTCTTTTCCCCATTTTTCTGGGAGTATTCATGGATGAACTGGGTCAGCATGTTGTATTTTTCACCCTGGCAGGGCTCTTCTACTCCGTTATTTTTAGAGTAATTAAGAATTGTATCCTTGTGAAAGGCTGGAGGTCTAGGAGAGGCAGAAAGGAATAAGATGACTGCCTGTGTTAGATGGGTCCCAGTCAATGATGGTTATAATGTTTGCCACTGAAGAAAAGCCTGGAGCAGTGATGCAAGAATAATAGTCATTATTATTAAGGGGCGGTCACACTGCACTTTTCGTTCCATTCAAATGCATGCAAATGCGTCAGACCGGAAATGCAAGCTCGTGCGGAAAAATTTAGCATTTCGCTGCATTCCAAAGTTCGAAGTTGCGAATTCGTATCACATTTACATTTACTCATTTGCCAGATGCTTTTATCCAAAGCGACTTACAAGTGAGGAATACAACAAGCGAGTCATCATGACGAGGCAAATAGACACAAAAAGTGCTCACAATACAAGTCTTAGGCAATGCTCAGAGTATCTTAAGCTACAATAGAGAGGGATTAGAGGAAGTGAAAGGATAGGTATAAGAATTTTTTTTTTTTTTAAGATGAGGTTAAGTGCTCACGAAAGACATGAGTTTTCAGCTGTCTTTTGAATATTGCCAGGGATTCTGCATTCCGGATAAAGGCAGGAAGATCGTTCCACCAGCAAGGAACAGTGAACGAGAATGTCCTAGAGAGTGATTTCGTGCCTCTCTGTGATGGTACCACAAGCCTTCGCTCCTTTAATGAGCGTAGGCTTCTGGTAGGAGTGTAGACTCGTAAGAGTGAGTGGAAGTAGGAGGGTTCTGAGCCTGTGGTAGATCTGTAAGCAAGCGTCAACACCTTGAATTTGATGCAAGCAGCAATTGGTAGCCAGTGAAGAGAGATGAAGAGAGGCGTGACGTGGGCTCTTCTGGGCTCGTTAAAGACGAGACGTGCTGCAGCGTTCTGAATCATTTGTAGAGGCTTGATTGTGCATGATGGCAGTCCAGCCAGAAGAGCATTGCAGTAATCAAGCCTAGAAATGACCAGGGCCTGGACCAGAAGTTGTGTTGCATGTTCTGTTAGAAAGGGCCTGATTTTCCTGATGTTGTATAGTGCAAATCTGCATGACCGAGCGGTCTTTGCAATGTGGTCTTTGAAGGTCAGTTGGTCATCAAGGATTACTCCAAGATTTCTGGCCGAATTTGATGGGGTAATAGAAGATGTGCCTAGCCTGATGCTGAAATCATGATTTAGAGTCGGATTGGCAGGGAAGACGAGAAGCTCAGTCTTTGCCAGGTTGAGCTGTAGATGATGATCTTTCATCCATGCCGAGATGTCCGCCAGACAGCTTGAGATTCGTGCAGCTACTGTGGGATCATCTGGTTGGAATGAAAGGAAGAGTTGTGTGTCATCAGCATAGCAATGGTAGGAGAAACCATGTGCCTGAATGATGGGACCAAGTGATGTAGTGTAAATGAAGAAGAGGAGGGGTCCAAGCACTGAACCCTGAGGAACCCCTGTGGTCAGTTGATGAGCTTTGGATAACTCCCCTCTCCAGGCAACCCTGAAAGACCTTCCTGTGAGATAGGATTCAAACCAGAGAAGTGGAGTACCTGTGATGCCCAGTGATGCCAATGCCAACTCGCTACTCCTGCTCACTTCTAACTTACACAAGTTTAAATATACTTTTCCCTCGCCACGCCCGCCTTGCAAATTAGCACTGCAAAAGCCTAAAGCCCGTGAATGGCTGCAAATCGAAACGAAACGAAACTCTGCTCAATTACGAGCAATAACACCAATAAAGTCTGCAAAAGCGCCTGTTATTCTAAACAAGTGCAATTAAAATACAATTATAGTCAAGGTAGAAAATATGACAAACACAGATACGAATTTAAATCCTTCCTAGTAGCAAATAATAAACGAAGAAAATGACCCAGAACAGATATTAAGCAATTACGCGCTCCTGCCGTCACCACTGCCAACTCGCTACATGAAGATGTGCGACCAGTAGAAGATCGATTCGTCACGGCATGACCTCTTGGCTGAATTAAAAGAATTATATTTTTGCAGTATGTTCTATATTTTTTACATTTTGAATGTATTACTTTAAGTTATATGTTGAATTCATGTTTATAAAAAAAGACGCTGTAGACCGTGACGTCATATCACAACCGTTACAGCATCCGAAGAAATTTTGCACGTTCAAAGTCTAGTGTGACCGCGGCTTAGTAGTAGTAGACTCATCCCGTTTTCTTTTACATCAGGTGGATGGCCGTGTGCGCTGTTTACCTGGGGAAGTGATGGCACCAGGATGCACTGTGGGATGTATTGCATTAACATTTGTTTTCATCTAGTTTCAGTATTTTGTACCTGTAGATTCCATCTTGTGAATCATATTCCCTCCTTTTTGTCTTTAATCCAGAAATGTTTACTGATGCCAAATCATCTTCATGCTACAAGGGAAAGCCACACAGGAATTCGGATACTCATTATCTCCATTCCTTTTCCTTCTGACTTCCTTCTGTGGCTGTAATTCACTATAGCCACAGTGCTGACAAATTCATGTTGTTATTGTTGTTATTTGTAGTCTAAAAGTGATTTATTATTGTGTAAAAACTTTTAAATAAATGTAGGTTCAATGAATAGAACTGTTCTGTATATAATAGAAAAAAAAAAGTTCTGTATATAATAAAAAAAAATAAAAATAATAATAATAATAATAGATCTGTTCTTAAGTATCTGGCAAACACAGATCAGTCTGTTCTGCAGTGGGAATAAATGATTAAATTTTTATGCTTACTCATGCTTTCTGTTTTATTTTGTCGCACGCCTTCCAGCAGCTTTTAATACCACGTGATTAAGTTTAGATAGATTTATGGTTGCAGTTAGGCTTTATGTTGTGTCTATGCCAGATGAATGAGTAGCATTTCTACTGGCAGTTTTGCACATTCTGGTCTCTCTTTTTTTACATGATTGAGTTTCACAAGTAGATATATGTTTGATTTTGCATAGAGCAGAGCAATAAAATGAATTCCATAGTTATTAGGCAAGAATATAGAATTTAACACAGTGAATTTGCTCAATCGTATTTTAGAGAAAGAATTCTGAGACCCATTTTCCCATTAGATGCTTATGCAATGGTGATCTCATATTACTGCAGTCCACACAGCTGCTGGATGTTGTAGCATCTGTTATTCATACTCATCTATTGCCTTCCACAAGGCATTTGCAATGCAGTGTTAAGCCGGGAACGCTGGCACAACAAATGTAGCATTAAACATAATTGTCTTTCTGTGCATCCCAGACAGAATGGAGGAAGAGAAATGAGATAGTGAGAGAAAGAAGGACAGATAGAGTCATCTCTATTTAGAAGGCAATCAGCCGCTTTGTAATGGCAGATTAGAGCATATCATTTTTTTTGGTTTTCTGCAGTGTTCCTGCGTGACTTTTGCCCATTTCCTCACACTAAAAATAGCCCTGCTGAGCACACACTTCAAATCTGCCGGTGAGTATGCTGGAGGTCTCTCTCTCTTTCTTTCTCGCTTCATTCTTTTCTTTCTCTTTCAGGCCATCCTCCACCCTCATGACATAATCTCATACAGCAGGGCCTTTTAACCTTTTTTGGCCCATGAAACATTTTTTGTAGGATCTCAGACGCATGAATCTTAACTGTCACATTACATCCTTAAAGAAGAATGACAATTCTGTCATCATTTACTCACACTCTTGTTGTCCCAACCTGTTTTTTTTCTTCTTCTTCTTTTTTTTTTTTTTTTTTTTTTGGGAACATAAAAAAAAGATATTTTAAAGGATTAGTTCACTTTAAAATGAAAATTACCCTAAGCTTTACTCACCCTCAAGCCATCCTAGGTGTATATGAATCTTTCAGATGAACACAATCAGAGTGATATTAATAAATATCCTGACGCATCTAAGATTTATAATGGTAGCGGATGGGACCAACGAGTTTGAAGCTGAAGAAAGTGCATCCATCCAAAGCAAAACATACTCTACACAGCTCCCGGGGGGTTAATAAAGGCCTTCTGAAGCCATATTTAACAAGTTATAAAGTAAAATATCTAGCTTCCACCAGACCGCCTTCCGTATTCAACTTACAAAGAAAGTGTAATGCCGTAACACTTTCTTCAGCTTCATACTTGTTGGTCCAGTTCACTGACATTATAAAACTTAGATGCATCAGGATATGTAAGCAATAAGGTACGAGAGGCTGTGCTGTAACGTGAATAAGCCACGGCTGAAGGGCGTTGTTAGGCATGACGCGAAGCGGAGTAAAATTTCACTAAAGCCTTTCTTCCGCCGGAAAAAATAGTCCCTGACCATGAACAGCAACATAAGTTACATTATTATGCCTTTAGATGGCGGCAAAGACTGTCTTTATGAGTGTGTCAGTCAGTAGCGAAGACTTTTACATTGAAAAGACCGAATTGTTGTGAACACGGAACAAGACACAACTGACAAATGCTTTGACTAGCGTTGTCAGTCACGGGAAAACCCCTTAACTGTTAAAAGGACAGGATAATACATCGGACATTTAAATAGATTTTTTATTATAAACATAGGACTGACCTGAAGGAAAATGCTAAATCTGAATGCAGGTAATAAACTCACTCACTCTATCTTTTTTCTCACAATGCTCTTCTACATAATACAGTAAGCTTCAATGAACAATATCAATTGAGAACATACAGTTTACGTTGCTAAGAGTGATTGCTAAGGGTGTTGTGTAGTGATACACAGAACCGTTGGGTGAAGCGGTCATAGCCGTGTTTTATCGTGAATAAAACAGCTATTGACCAATCAGAATCAAGGACAGGAACTAATAAACGTTTTATAATTATTAATATAACTCTGATTATGTTCATCAGAAAGAAGAAAGTCATATACACCTAGGATGGCTTGAGGGTGAGTAAAGCTTGGAGTAATTTTCATTTTAAAGTGCACTAATCCTTTAAGAAGTGTCTCAGTTTATTTTTTGTCCATACAATCAATGGTCACCAAAACTGTTTAGTTACCAACATTTTTTTCAAAATATATTTTGTGTTTCGCAGAAGAAAGTCATGCAGGTTGGAATGACATGAGGGTACGTTTTCGGACAGACTATCCATTTAAGCATAATGACGGATGGATGGATGGATGGATGGAGCATGCACTGTGTCTCATTGAAACACTAATTTATCTGTCACACTGCAGTTTATTGTTCATTTATTTTGTTCAGCTCTCTCCTGGTTATGAATCTGAATAAGAATCAGATTGTAATGTGCTTTAATAAGAGCTCTCCTTTCCTCTCTCCTCTGACTCTGCCTTTGTCAGAGCCAATGAATGGAACGGTCTAATCACTGAGAATTTTTTGTACAACACTGAAAGAGTCTTTATATTTCACCTCTGTTCTGATCAATGCATGTTTGAAGGTCAAGGTCAGCTATGATTAACCACACTGAGCCAATGCCTAATTTTTTAAAATGCCACCCTCTAGAAATATGGATCCATTTCTTGCTTTTTACATTTTTTTTACTTTTATCTCTGACACAATGGACAACCTTTTAAGGGAACCAAGTTTGCGGGCATTTCTGTAGAGCAGTAGAGCATAGGACTAGCAACACGAAGATCATTGGTTCGAATGCCAGGCAATGCATGAACTGGTAAAATATGTACCCTGAATGCAATGTAAGTTTCTTTTGATTAAAGCATCTGCCAAATGCATGAATTTAATGTACATCGGAAAAAGTGTCACTTTATTCATATCATTGTGTAAAGGTCCCAGTATACTTCAAGATAAATCAAAGAATGAAATGGTGACGTAATTTCAAACAAAACCAAGCTCATTTCAGGAGTTCTAAACAGCTTTTCAAAGTGAACTTTCTGAAAAAGTTTGCTCCAGCTGGTAAACATCTTGGAAGTATCATTGGTCTTTGGCGATTACGTAATTGGTGGGTGTGGCTCTGACCACCTTCTTTGACATGTATCTCTTCTCTGGTTCATTTCTTTTGTTCCATCCATCGAGGTAAAACAAATACGTAGTAGAGCTGCTTTGTAGTTGTACATCCATAGGCGTAATTTGCAGGTAGAACGGGTGGGACATGTCCCCACCACTTTTTGCCAGGGTCAATATTGTCCCCACCACTTTTTGAAACATCTCGTGGCATGGATGTACCAAATACAAAAGAAACATTTCCATTTGATTAGCAATTTGATCGTTTGTGTTAAATAAGAAGCGTTATCAGTGCGTTATTTTGTTATCAGTGGCACAACAGTGTTCTCTTGGCGCTCAGCTCATGCAGTCTTCATGCAGACGAGCGCTTCGATGAAATCACAAAATAAAATGCAGGCTCTTGATATACATTCACTGATGAACACCTTTGGTTTTAATGAGAGAGAAAAAAAACAACAACTATACGAGGGCGGATTAGAACCCAGAACCTCTCTGAAACGCTTAACAAAAATTCTATCACTAGACCATTAAGGAACACAAGTATTCAGTGCGAATCTATGTATTTATTCACTAACGTTAAGAATCTCAGGACTAACGTATTTTATTATAGTAGATGTAAGCCTGAAACTCACATTAAACATGACTTCTGTGTCAAGAAATTGTTATTGTACATATCATTGTATGAGCCCCCTCCCCCATTCCTGTCCTAATAGATTGTATAACGTATAATAATAAACGTGACGTGACTTGACTGGAGTGCTGAATTGCAGAGCTCATGCAAACATAGGCACATCGCTGCTTTCTTAACTGATGTTTTCTCACCTCTGTGATTTTTGTTGTGCGTTTATTTTGTTATTGAGAGAAAAACGTGCATATTTACATATCTAAATGCCGTTCTCAGTAGCGTGGGCAGCATCGGGATGTTTACTAACAGTAAACAGCTTCAAACGTATTTCGAATTCTTTTTACCCCTAAGCAAAGAATGAAAAAGAACTTTGCCCTGATTATATCATAGCCTTGAGAGTTGCTGCAAGCATTTGCTTGTGCAGACCTCTGATGCACTTGAGACTTTAGTGGACTCCAGACAATGTGTGTTTGTGCTTACAGGGGCCTCTTCCTGTTGTCATTTTCGCAGACATCTGAGAAGGGCCACATTTCATGCTGACTCCACTCCAAGTTACAGAGCGGTAAATCAACACAATCTGTCTCCATATTAAATTGATTTTCAGTAATGTGAACAGTTACAGTAAATCTAGAGCTCTCATTTGAATGCTCTCATTATACAGCTCTTCTTTCACTCTCTAACAGTATACTGGATGACAGGAGGTGACATCACACAGATGGGAAAATAGTGCTTTGATGATTTTGGCCACAATTTTGCCATCTGAGACAAATTTGGGGGATTGTAAATGATTTATGTCTTCATAGGGACAAATTGACAGTCTTAGATCTGCTGTAGCTCCCAAATCAAATTGGTTTTAATGAGTTTGACATTTTTAGTCCATACAATTTTAGTAGTCATTTTTTTGTTGTCTGTTCCTTTAAAGTGTCACTATTATGCTATTTTAAAGGTTCCTAATTTTGTTTTGGAGGTCTCCTACAGTAGTTTTGCATGTGGCCAAGTCTGTTTTAATTGGTCTTCTGGTTACAGCGCATGTTGGAAATGAAACTCCCATTTCTTAATTTTCAGCTCTAAAGTCTTCCTCTGCACTTGTATAGAAACAAAGGCATTTTGACCCCTAGTCCTCATCCTTTGGAAGTGGATTTGTTTTCCCAGCACAGAAAACAGCGTCTTCTTGACATTTTGACAGCACAAACCAAACTTTTCCAGGCCTTAGCTACAATAATGTTTGAGGGTGGGCCAAAGTAGACATTCGCAGACAGCCAATGAAGACCATAGGCTGGCATTATACAAATTTGTTACCTACATAGGTTCGTGCAGGAAGTAAGTCTGGAATTACTGACGACTCCTTTCAGGCAGTTCAGAATCGGTTCTTTCTTTTGGGAAACAATAACTCCATTTATCGTGCACTTTGATCATTGCAGACCTTTTACATTCACTAACAGCTATATTACACACTACAAGAAAGGTAATATTCGAAAAAGCATAATAGGGGTAATTTAAGTCATGATACCATAATGTCAGTCTCCACTCTCTCATGTAGCCACTTGACTGTGGTGTGTTGAGGGTCTGCTGAATGACATAATTATTGCAGATTGCAGACGTGTGTGACGTGTTCCCCTTTTTCTTCTCGTCTCTGTTTCTCTCTTTCCCTCTTTTGCTCTCTGAATCTCAGTGTTGTGTTACAAATATCGATTTCTCGTGCCATTGCGATTGATTTTCTACTGTCAGCATTCAGTTAGCTTGAGGCTGCAGTGACCTCCATGCCAAGGTTACTTCTGATCACTATACAAATAATTTTAATCTTCAGCAATACACTATAAAGAATGTTCAGAGTATTGAACATGAATGTAAAATTATTAAACTAAAAACCTGCTGAAAAATAAATTACAATTAGATTATAAAGAGGCAATATATGTATTTTTTATAGAAAAAGACTGTAAAATGGTATATTTTAGAAGTATAAATTACCATATAGTGTATTCAGCTTTTACAGTATAATGCTTGTTAGTAAAAAAGCCACCTTATAATTTTTTTTATTATATTATAGTTACTAGTAGTTTTCTTAAAATAAATTAACTGGTGCTTTGACTTAGAATATAGGGTATTTATCAGATTGTCTGCTATTGATTTATTGACCTTTAAAGGAGTGAATTGTTTACCAGTAATATGTGAACTAGTAAGATGTAGTTGTAGTAATATGTAGATGTAGATGTAGTAATATGTAGTCTCTGGTGTCCCCAGAATGTGTTTGTGAAGTTTCAGCTCAAAATACCCCACAGATAATTTATTATATCTTGTCAAATTTGCCCCTATTTGGGTGTGAGCAAAAACATGCCGTTTTTGTGTTTCCCTTTAAATGCAAATGAGCTGCTGCTCCCGGCCCCCTTTCCAGAAGAGGGTGGAGCTTTAACAGCTCACGCTTCGGTTACTCAACAACAACAAAGCTGGAGAATCTCACGCAGCCAAAATGATGTTTGTCAGGAACGGTGTTCAGCTTTACATTGTTCAAACCGGAGTCAGACACTGATGGAGAGACTCTGGAAGAAGTTACAACTTTTAGAATATGGATGTTTCTGAATGGTTAGTGGATAAATTTATGTAGTTGCTGTGGAGTTGATTCAACTCATCAACTAGCATGTGCCATCATGTTAATCTTTTGTGCAAATCCAGCGTTGAATTGACCCTCGTTTGTGAAGCAGTCTGACATAAATTGGCGACATGGTAACAACACTCTACTACAGCTCTTCCTCTTCTCTAAAGCAGCCCAACATGGCCTCACCCCCTTTGTTGCGTGTTCTCGGGGGCAGGGTTTATGTAAATTATGGGTTTGTGATGTCACCAACTCGTTGTAGTCCCTACCAGCCGTTTGTTGTAGTCCTTAAAAAGTGATTTCTGTAAAAGAAAATATCTCCCTTTGCATCGAACTTTGAGCGTCGTAACTTTGCAGATGTTATGCTCAAGCAGCAACATTACAAACTAACTAAAGTTAAAGAAGTGAAATCACAGTCAAGGACCCCTTTAAGTATATCTTTAATTTGAGCTGTTAACAAACAAAAGACAGAAAATGAGAAATCTCTGCCAGCTTATCCCAGCCATTTTGAGAGTGAATTATTTTGTCTTTAAAGGTAGACATTTGTCAACATGCACTTTTTTAGGTCGATGACATGCCATTTTGGCTTCTAAATTGCAGGTCTCCTCCAGCAGCTAAATATCAAACCACTTCCACATCACCACAAAATGTATGTTCTAGGATATTTTTGGAGTGCGGCCCCAAAGTACAGAGCAAAGCTTTCAGGATAAGGCAGTAAATGGGGAAGGTAAGAATAGGTCCGGCAAAGATAAATCCATTTTGTCTTCAACTATCTCTTCTCCAAAATGGAAATACTTGTGTGCGTCTGCAAAGTCATGTTATTCTTGTCTTCATATGGCTGCAAAATATTGTATGTAGAGAGATACTTGCGCATATTCACTCAGAAATACGTCACATTATTGAAGTAAAATTGGTTGCGAACACAATTTCATCATTCAAAATAACATTGTTGCTATTAATGATTTTATTTTTCCCCTGTACAAATGCTTATTTTTGACATCACTACTTGTGGGTGGTCCACAAATGATGAATGATAATTGGAAAACTTTTTTTCACTTTTTCTTTTTTCAAACAAAAACAGAACCTTTTTATTTGGTAATATGGGTTCTTTGAAAACATTTTATGAATACTGATTTAAGAATAGTACCCCTGGCTCACTCATCATTATTATACAAAGAGAAAAATAAATCTAAGGGCTTTGCTTTAGGACTTTCAGGAGTTTTAAAAAAAATAAATTTGGTCCAAATATGAAAATCTGCTTGGCATAAAAGCGTCACATTATAAGATGACATTTTCTGCTGGCTCAAACTGTTTTGCATTCAGAGTGGTCTCTTTCACTCTCAGCAAGCAGAAACACAAGCAAATTACTTTAAGATGAAATTTATTTAAGGCCACACCTGACACATTTCTGTAGCTTTTTAGAGCAGCAGGGCTTCAGTTTCCATTCAAAGCAGCTCAGCTCTTCTGTGGTTTCAATGCTAATCTGTTCTCAGACATTATGTAGTGTATTTAGACCATGAACAAATCCCTGAATAGTTTCTATAAATGGGGGTGTTTGTTTTATTTTGGTGGTGCGTGAAACCCGGGCTGTTATACAGCGGTTTAGACATTAAATCTACTGTAATCAAGGCAGCTGTTTTGATTTTTACCATCCTTCCTCTGAAAATAAGCAAGGACAGATTTATATTTGTCTTTTAAAAGGTTAATCATCTCATCTCTAATGTTTATCAACCACATAATCAAACATCTAGCACTTTACTCTTCCACGTAAGCCAATTATCTGCTTACGGGTAATATGATCAGCCTTTGGCCTGCTAAAAGTGTGTGTGAGTAATGTTTTGTTTGTGTGTGTGTGTGTGTGGCCAATGTGAAAGTGTGTATGTGTCTTCCCCAAACCTTTGTTCTCTTTTCTACATGATGAGCTCATGAAGTATTCATACTCGGCTCTGTTCTAATTCAGTTCTCTTTCGCTCCTGTGGTGGACAGTGGACAGTTCAATATCTCCTCTCATCCATCTCTGTGTCATTCGTCTGAATTGCTCTTATTTCACAGCGACTCTCACTGTGATGGGTACAAATCAATGTGATTAAAATAATCTCTCAAAATTTCATGTGGTTTTACTTGGTTTTGTCTGAAGAGTAGCAAAAGCCATTTCTTCAAGTTCTATACCTCCGATTTGATAAGAAATATGCTGATATACCCATTCTTGCTATTTTTAGCAGAATTAACCCTGTAAATTCTGACCTGAAATAATAGTTATAATAATATTTTTTTTTAAATGGAACAGTTTATCGAAAAAAGAAGTTTGCATATGTGTTTTTTGTTGATTTTAACTTTTGATACATCAGGCATTAATAGATAATATAGTTTATGATAAAGGAGAATATTGAGCTCATACTCAAGGGAAAAAAACAGCTCAGTTTTATTCAGGAGCCTAAAGTGAGCAAAAAAAAATGCTATTTGGTGCAGTTGCTGATGTTTATGGCTAGAAAGTAAGATGAAATTCTTGTAAATTGTAATGTAAATCAATGAGATCTTTATAACAGCATAGCAGACTACATAAAATGCATACAAATATCAGTTGTCACTCTATATCTCCAATCATATACTTACAGGACATTAAATAGAAATGCTTAGTTTTATGATCAAACACATAATGCAATGCAATACAATGATGCTTTTGGGCGAGGTACAAATAACGTTCCTCGAGTCTGATGTATCATATTTGCCTGATGACTCATATTTTAACATGATTATAAATGATGTATGGATAATTATATAAACCTAAGTTGCTTTAGTCCAGTAAGTGAAATATCTTGACATATTACTAGCAATATAAAGTTATCATTATGTTTATTTTATAAAAATCGGTTTAAGAGCGAAAAGACACGTGTACCACAACCTGAATGTGGACATTTTGAGAATTACAGTAAAAGGCCTTTTAGTTGCTAAAAAAGTATAAACTCAATCAGACAAAAGAAGGCATGCAGTAGATTGTTTAACAGCAGGTTTTTTTTAGCAAAGTTTTGATCATGTTGATAAATTAGATGCCTTATATGTGTATCAAATATGATACAGTAGGCTTTATAGGGTTTTAACGCCAATAAACCATTATAACTGTATAGTGCAAAGGCAAAAACACAGTTGTTGGTGGTATAAAATGACGACTTTAAGAAGAGGCAGAAGCCTTTGCCAAATAGTAGTGTCGTTGATGCCAACATTTTGGTTTTGGTATATAGCAGCCTCTCTGGTAACCCGATATTGATAGTACCATAAATCAATACCTTAGTCAACAAATAAACAGCCGCAGTGCACTGATGAAATGAGACTAGAACTGTCAATAGTTTCAGTAATTGAATTTAAATGATTTCCATTTATTTCAAAACATCAGTTATCGTGCTAATGCATTGAGTGGAAAAAGGGGTTTGTGAAGTCATTTTTATGGCGCATCGTGGAATATAAGTGCATAAAGACTAAGATAAAGAAGAATGTGTTTTGCCGCTGCTGTCTAATGGTCTTCTTATTAATATTTGTACAGAAATGCAATATTTCATACTTGTTGAGTTTGAAATGATAATTAAATTTCACTAAAAAGAGCTGATAACATTACTTGTATTAAATAGATTAATTTTTATTTGATTTATGGATAAATTATAGGAATAAACCAGTATAATATCAAATTCGCTAAACATTTTTAATGAATGTCATGCATAAACAGATGTTGTAAATAAAACAAAGATTACTGGAATACAAGTTTTACAAGAAAATTGTATTATATATACAATTTTATATATATATATATATATATATATATAATTTTATTTTTTATCCCAAAATATACAAAATAAAACTTAAGCGATATCACCAAATTAAGTGATTTTACCTGTCCCATTGATTAAATAAAAAACTTTTTAATAACTGACCCCATTAATCTGCTCCCTCTTGGTGGTCATTAAGGTTCCTCTGAGTATGGAAGTATTAAATGAGGTCAAATAAACCAAATCTGTCTTGGGTTTTCCCCCGACTTGGCCCTGTCCTCTAGCACTGAAGGGCAAACTCCTTGGCAACATGGTGTTTGCTGCAGTATTCATTTTAACAAGTGCTTGGAGGAAATCCCAATCCAATCTTCTTTTTAATGGAGTCACGTTTCCCTCACTCCACCATGGTGCACTTTGAAAACTTTGTTTGATAAAGGCATGTTAGAGTTTGCAAACACATGCTACACGTTCAACAACTGGACATTCATTGAATGTTCTAGATTCAATTAAAATTAAACTCAACTGACAGCATTTGTGGAATAATGTTGATTTCCACCAAAAAAAAAAAGTTCCAACTTGTACATTGTTATATGATAAAGCGACAATCAAAGTATAGTATGGCACTTATAATGGGAGTAAATGGGGCCAATATTTGGAGGGTTTACAATAAAAACACTTTTTTGGACATATTAACACTTCTGTTTATTATTTGAGCTGTAAGGTACACTGTAAACCCTAATGCTCAAAATAATTAATTGGTTTGAGTGGGGCAAACTTAAATTAAGCAAATTAGTTCAGTCAAATTAACTTTTATAAGCATTTAAAACTTACTTTTTCTTTTGAGTTCAAAGAACTGACACAATTTAAGTAATCTGAACTCTTTCATTGATTTGAGTTTGATTTGAACTCTTTCTTTTAATTTAGATGAACTTAAATTTAACTGAAATTGGGCTAGGATTTCTATTTTCCCAGCATGCTTTGCCATGGCATTCAAAAAGGGAGGGTAAATGCTAAAATGAAGTGTTATGTGATGTTTTTCTGTGCAAGATTAATGTTAAGTGGGAGATTTAGTAGTGTTTAGAGTTTGGTTGCGCTAATTTAGAAGAGTTACTGTTATGTTTTTTTTTTTTTTTTTTTTTTTTTTAGGTTACCATCATGGTGACAAGTGGAGCATGTTTAAATTAGAATTTTTTACAGCCATTTTTACGTTTACAGTGTTATGTTTTCATGACAAGCTAGTAGTAAAATTGGATGTAACTTCACACAGAAAAGGTCAATAGGCCACTTTTCCACACTGAAATCATGTTAACACGAGACACTACAGGCAAAAACACTTTTTTTTTTTTTTTTATGCACCTGTCAATTTTGGGTTTTTGCGCTTTTTGGCCTTTCATTTTTTTGCCGGAACAGATAAACGTGAGTATGGTACTTTTATATGACGTTGGTTTTTGTACGAATCGCCGCAGTTCTGATTTGAAATTTTGTCCAGTGAGTGGCGCTAAAAGTGTAATGCTCCATTATTTTTTAAAATAACATACCACCAACACTACACCTAAACCTACCCAATAGTGTTAAGAAAAGCAAATGTGGCATAAAAAGCATCCATAATCACGCCATTTCAGCTTGTTTTGATCTCTCATCTTTGAGCTCTTTTACCGAATTTTTATGACTCGCAAAAACGTTCCCACACGTACGTCTTTCCATGAGTCCAGGTTGGAAATACCATTTACTTCCATTGGAAGTGCCTCACTGTAACCCAGATTTTTGCTTTTTTTTTGGATGGACATTTTATCTTTGTGGTAATCAACATTATGCCACAAATGCTGCTGACTGATCTGTTAAATCTGGAATATTTCTTTAACACGAAGAGAGAAAAAAACAGTCTTGGATTAAAAATGCCACAATTCTCATTCCTCTAATATGCAGCCAAAACAAATAAAAAGCTTCTTCCTTCCTGAAATCCGCCTCTCACTTTAATGGCTCATAGAAGATTCTTGTATAAAAAGCACACGTCTCACGGTGACCTGAATTGCAAGAGCTTCGTACTGAGTCATTGCCTGTGCTATTTCACACAAAAAAGCCTATCAGCAGCACTTAGAAAGGAAGAAGGGACTCAACAGAACTATCTGACTTATTTATGTAAGCATCCAATGGACGGCCATGTGCATGCACAATACTGGCAAGCCAAGGTCCCTGCCTATAGAGGCAGAGTGCCCTCAGATAACCTCCACATAGTCACAATTCATTATTCACCCTCACTGAGCACAAAGAGCTCATTCTTTCTCCCCTCCCCTCGCTCACTCCCCCTTCTCTCTCTTCTCTGTTGTGCTCTTTCTCTTTCTTTACTCTGTCTTGCTCTGTTGTTTGCTGTTTATCCCTCCTCCCATATAGTAACAGTTGCTACCTTGTGTATTTGTGAGCTCTGTCTCTTCCTGCTGTGTTGGGCATAATCATTCTAAGTGGTCTTTCTCTGCCAAGTAATATCCATTGCCAGAGGCTTAAACTGTAGTGTTGCGTAAAATACAGGAATCAAGCCAAAATGTCAACAGTGAGTTTTCTTACAGTAAATCTCTGTATAGCAGTGCAAAAAAGTCAGAATGTAAGAACTGGCTCTCTATCAGTTCATAAGTTGGGATTTGAATTGAATAGCTCACACCTCACAGGAAGTTGAATTTGAATTTGAATTGGAATGACAGGAAGAGGAATGAACTGTATTGCAATTCAAAGAAATTTAGGAAAGTCACTCAACAGAGGAATTTCATTAGTCACTTTCTGGCTCATTGAAAAGACGTGCCTCTACCTACTTTTTGCATTACTCCAAAAACGTACTTATACATACTATTTACAGCCGTTTGAATTATGATTACACGGGTGGATTATTATTGATCAATGAAGGCTTATTTTCATGTGGTTCTTTGCATAATACCATGTAATGACCTTGAAACACTTTTACTATAGCACATGTTTTGTAAACTAATACATTTTCATGTTCATATTACATAATTAGCTCCAAATGTGTGGAATTACATTCAATTTTGAATCTATTAATGTTGATGAGTTGAATCAACTCCACAGCAACTACATAAATTTATCCACTAACCATTCAGAAACATCCAAATGCTTTCTAAAAGTTCTAACTTCTTCTTGAGTCTCTCCATCAGTGTCCAACTCCGGTTTGAACAATGTAAGGCTGAATACTGTTACTGACAATCGGCATTTTGGCTGCGTGAGATTCTCCAGCTTTTTTGTTGTTGAAACTATAAAAAATGACAAAAACACACAACAAAATGACTAAAACTTTAAAATTAAAATTAAAATAGAAAATATATAAATAAAAACTGATTTAAAATTTTATTAAAAGCTACAATATTATCTCAATGATAATAAAATAACCAATTTAAATAGGGTGTAATTGACAGTAACAATATAAATTATCTTATACCAGCTATATAAAGTGGAAAAAAATGATCTAAGTATAAGATACGGAGTGCAACAGAGCAGTGGAGGGAGAGAGAGATTCTGCAGGTGTACGGAAAAAAATATATGTCTGCCAGGAAAAAGCGAAGTGTGGTTTGGACACATGCCGCAACTTTGTCACTGCAGCTGTTCTAGCTCAACGGAGAAGGAGTAAAATCCTTCTTAAAGGCACAGTCTGTTATATGTCAGAATGTTTTCATCTAGACCATGTGTGTTTGTCTCGCAAGATGATACCTTTAGATAAGACGTAGCCTTTCGCCAGCCATAATAACAGTTTGCAAATAATAAAAAGTCAAACAAACCATTTACAGGCTCTGGATTTGGTTTATGGTTCCCCACGTCACTGACCATTGGCGTTAATTGGGGTCTTAAAGTATGAATTCGAGAAAGGTGAGAATTCACCAACATCTTCCCAGGAAAACAAATCAAGAGTCTGGATGGTTTAGAATCACAGTGTGCCTCATTACACAGGCTTCATCGAATGTAAGATGTTTAATGACCTAATGCTGATGTAGCTCAGGAAATTACAGAGTTGAGAGTTTCTGATGTGTTTTGTTGGAAATGACTTTGAATAACACTACAGCAGAACCATTGTGACATGTGTGGTGGTCTCGGCAGACCCGGCTAGCTGCCGGTTATTTTGCGGCTATTTGGGTCTAGACAATGAAATGGGCCCCTGAGGGGAAATAAATGCTGACTCACACCATCCTTGTTAGCGTGTAGGGACACAGGCAGTGCCCTAATCTCTCCATCCATCACCCGCTCTGTGATTCCATAATGACCTGCTTTACCGCCTCGGTAAGGGCTGTGGAGCCATGGTTTACATGCCAGCTCCTCTACACAGATGGCCAGAAATAACATTCTCTGCCGTGATCGCTCATGGAGTCCATTTTTCACAGGTTATTATGGTGCTTGTGGACCAACTCAAGGTTGATGATGAAATCAGCAGTCACTGGTTGCCTGATGCTTGCAGTATTTAAATCACATTAACTGGGGAAACCCCTCTCAGAACACTGGCTGTCTTTATTGGTGTATGTGAATACAACTGTCAGTATGCATCACAATCTCAAAATAATGTCATGTCGAGGCGTTGATAAAAGTAAATTGACATTGGTGATCAATGACAGGCTTAAATTACTAATTATTTTAACAACTGTAAACCCGAATAAGTTGGGGTAACTCAAAAAAAATGAGGTAATCAGTTACATCAAATTTTTTGAGTTATGTTGTTCCCAATTTTAAGTAAGCAGAACTATCCAGTTTTGAGTTTGTAGTACTCATGCATGTTAATTGCTCCTAACTTTTATTGTTCTTAACTTGAAATATTTACTCTCCCTTTTGAGTGCCATGGGCAAAGCAGGCTGGGAAATAAAAAATCCCAACCCAGTTTCAGTTAAACTTAAGTTAGTCTAATTTAAAAGAAATGAGTTCATACAACTCAAAACAATGAAACAGTTTAGTTTACTTGAAATATGTCAGTGCTGTGAACTCAAAAGAAGAAGAAAGCTCTAAATACTCAAAGTTCTAAAGTTAATTTAACTGAACTAATTTGTTTAATTTAAGTTTGTCCTACTCAAACCAATTAAGTATTTTAAGTGTTAGGGTTTACAGTGTACACAACTCTTTTCAATTTATGAACAAACACTGTCAAACTGTTGTGTGATGCAACACAACCAATTGGAATTTTTGATGTTTCACACACAGTTATGTGGAGCAGGATTTTGAACCAGTAAGATTAGTGGGCGGGGCTACCCAGCATGATGATGCAAACAAAATGTCCTTATCAGGGTTATTATAGTACTCTACAACTATAAAACATATTTGTTTCTTGAAATAAAATAAATGTTAACTGTTTTCAGCTAGTTGCCAAGGCAACATTTCTCATTTTTTATTTAACTTTATGTACAAAAATAATTAACTAAAATAAAAATGAATAAAAACTATATAATTCATAAACTAAAATAAAAATGAATAAAACTATAGAGATTTAAAATAATAATAATGAGAAATAACAGAAACAAAATAACAAACTTTAAATTTAAAATGCAAACAGAAAATATATAAGAATAAAAACTGTAATAAAATCTTAATTATACTGAAAAATACCAGTATTTATTATTATTATTATTATTATTATTATTATTATTATTACCAATTGAGCATCATTTATAGTGCTTTCACACTTGGTTCGATTGCCTGGACCGAACCGGAGTTCGATTGCTCCCCCCTCCCCCTGCCCCCAGTCCAGCTGTGTTCATATTATATTTTTTGGGTCCGACCTGCGGTTCGTTTGCGTCATCAAACCAGCAGCTGTTTACTCCGTTGCTTAGTAACAACGGCACAGGAGAAGGCGCCAAAATGCATAACGTTGCTCTCCTCACTTTTGTATTTTTGTTTTTGAACCGTTGGTTTTGTTTCCAAAGCTTCAGTACATAATGGCACTTGCTTGTGTCTATCTGCTGCGAACGTAAAACGCTTAAGGCGAGCAGAAATGAGATATACAGCTCTCTGCTTACAGCACGTCAGTCACACTCGTCGGGAAAGTGAGTGAAACACACACACAAACACACATTTTTATCAAATAATACGGCATTAAAAGTGGTTCACTTACGCGTTTTGGTATGTTTGCGTTCATATCAGCAGCGAACCGTACCGGAGTTCACTTGAACCTGCACCCCAGACCACCCTTTTTAAGCGGATTCGGGTACGGTTCACAGGTGCGCACCTGAGTTCAGACGACAGTGTTCACATCATCCAAACGTACCGAACTCTGACGTCAATCGATCCCGGGTGGGCACCAAAGTGCTTCAAAAGTGCTGTCCTTCCACAGTGTATCTTCTGATGGCTACTTCCAGCAGGATAACACACCATGTCACAAAGCTCAAATCATCACAAAATTTCTTGAACGTGACAATGAGTTCACTATACTCAAATGGCCTCCACACTCACCAGATCTCAATCCAATAGAGCACATTTAGGATGTGGTGGAACGAGAGATTCACATCATGGATGTGCAGCCGACAAATCTGTGTGACGCTATCGTGTCAATATGGACCAAAATCTCTAAGGAATGTTTCAGCACCTTTTGGAATCTATGCCACAACATATTAAAAGCTTAGTTCACCCAAAAATGAAAGTTATCCCATAATTTACTCACTCTCAAGCCATCCTATAGGTGTATATGACTTTCTTCCTTCTGTCAAACACAATCTGAGTTATATTAAAAATATTATGGCTCTTCCAACCTTTATGAAAGGAGTGAACAGTAACAGATATTTTGAAGCCCAAAAAAGAACGCCCATCCATTCAAAAAAGAATCCAGGGGTTTAATAAAGGCCTTCTGAAGCGAAGCGGTGCATTTTTGTAAGAAAAATATCCATATTATAACTTTATAAGCTAGAATCACTGGCTTCTGTACACTGCCCAGCCCTATTTGTTTGAACCGCGAGAGGAGTCTATGCTCACGCTACTCCTACATTCTACGTCATACGCCGGAACTCGACTCTTTCCTGAATGATCGAACAGATGTTACCGAAAGCTAGTGATTATATTCTATAAAGTTATAAATATGGATATTTTTACAAATATATGGATATATGTTACAAAAACCCATCTCTTCACTTCAGAAAGCCTTTATTAAACCCCTGGAGCCGTATGGATTACTTTTACGATGGATGGATGTGCTTTTTTGGGCTTCAAACTATTCACTATTACTATTACTATTCACTCCCATTATAAAGCTTGGAAACTCCGATTGTGTTTGACTAAAAGAAAAAAGTTGTATACACCTAGGATAGCTTGAAGGTGAGTAAATTATAGGATCATTTTCATTTTTGGTTGAACCCTTTAAGGCAGTTCTGAAGGCAAAAGGGGGTCCAACTTGATAATAGCAAGGTGTACCTAATAAAGCGGCCGGTGAGTGTATATACTAATGGAGGGGACCGGCTGCCGCATCATCTCTCTTGTAAGGAAAAGTGGTTATGGTATCCATGGCGACTGTTTATTTTGCTCCATAAATTAGGTTTTAGTAGACTAGCTAATGCATAACAGTTAGAAGGGCTGCTACTACACTATTAAAACGTATGAGATAGTTATGAATCAAACATTAAATATAAATAGTTTGAGCCTAATGTTAACACACAAGACAATAATCAGACTGTTATGAACAGGGAAATGATGATTACAGTGCTTCAAACCGTTTCGGTCACTTTGAAGCAGGGCTCGATTGAACGGGCACGCATGTGTGCGTGTTTTGAATAAACGGCCTGCACAGATGGACAAGTGTTATGTGCTTTAGGAAGCACTGAAACATCACAGTGATCAAGGCCCTGCACCGCCCCATGCTGCACAGCCACATTAAACAGGCTTAGCTGAATATAGGTGAAAGGGCTTTCTCTCTCTTTCGCTCTCGCTTCCCGAAGCAGTTCCCTGCAGAGGAAGGAAAGAGAGGGGGAGGGGAATTTGTGGTATTCTGATGAAAAACAGGAAGGAAAGATGATGGTGATTTTAGTTCTTACTGAAGGCAACTTGACAGGTTTGTCTGCACAAGGTGAGTCATGCTGCATGGCCTGCGTGTGCTCCAACAAAGGAAATCACTCTTTAAGGAATCCCCACAAAAAAAAAAAAAAAAAAAAACTGTGAAGAGAAATGTCACACTGTTAATGTCAAACTACTTTTTATATGAGGAACAAGCCCCGACAGAACGAGAAAGAAGATTTTGCGTCATCCGAAAGCTTGCCGATTAACACCCACCCTTGGGTTGCGTAAATGGAATGAATCCAGGATTGCCTTTGGCTTCAATAGCAATGTAATCGATCAAACGTATGTGTTGTCTGTAACAGATCGTGACACCACAACCAAGGATGTTTATCTGTGTTCATCATAAAGCAAACATTCCTCATGATTAATGACTGCCTACAATGTCCTGAAGCGCAGCACTGTTTTATCACCCTTTTCCGTGACAGATAAGTATGATTATTAAGCAGAATCTACTCTTTGTAATCTGAATTACGTTTCATAAGTTTATGACATTATAATCGTCGTGTATCAGGGATTTTTCCAAAAGTCTAAAACATTATCCATCACAGCAGATGTCATTACACCTGCCATTACACCTCACACATGGCTGCATGTTCTAGCCTATCTTTTATTGAGCTGTATGGATGCCTTGTGATACTCTACCTGTCCTATAGAGGACAACAGAGAGTTGTCATCCTCATTTTTAAACTCGAGTATTTTCTGACCTCCTCACACATCTATTGTTTTTGGTTACAATCCAATCTTATGCAGTTTTATACTCGTCAACGAAATTATCAATGACTTTTTTTATTGCGACAGCAACGAAAAATGTGTTAATAATGTGCAATATTATATATAAATTGTATATAAAATATTGACAAAAGGCCTATTCAAACCAATGACGATAACTATAACGCTTTGTTGTTCTACTTCTATGAGAATTACGAAGTCCACAACACAACTATAACGATAAAGAGACAGAGGAGTGATATTATTGGAATCAATTTCAAAACGATTTTTTTCTAGCTGATGAATGATAAAAACATTAGCCGCTTTTCCACTGTTGGGCCAGTGCGAGCCAGGGCTTTCAGCGGGCCAGGCTAGGCTAATAGCCTCAGGCCTGTAGCACTGAGCCCAAAATCACGCTGCATTTCCACCTTCAGCCAGAAGCTCCACAGCGCTTCACTAAAACCCACCCGTAACATGCCTCTCTGAAACAATGTCACACAAACCCATCATTTCACCAACAAATGGAAATTTTATCAGAAAAATAATTAGAAAGAAATCACTGGAAACTAGCGAGATCATAAAGCGAACATGATAAAAGCGGCCGTATGTTGAGATTTTTGTTGTTTACTTAAAGATTTGAAAACCCAAGCATGGATGTTTTACCACAGTTTTACAATAATAAGTGATAAATTGATCATAATGAACCTAAATTTAAAGGATATTTTTGTCAAAAGACAAAATTAAATCTGTAAACACTGATCTGCTTTACTGCCATTTTCCAGCCTTTTTCGAGTTGAAATCAATGGCTAAGCTGTTATTTACCAACCTATTGAAATACTAATATCTGTTTTGTACCTTTGTAATATACATCAAAGTTTAAAAATGCAATAAAAATTCATTTAACAACATTAGATGTAACATAAAACCCTAATGTACATAACTGATTAGAAAAAAATGAGGAAAAAATAATTATTTCAATGAAAATACATCAAATGTGAAGTGTCACGCAGGAAATTGTGGGAATGTCAATTTATGGTTTTTCACTGTAAATTATACAATGACTTGTTATTTTTCCATTTCAAAAACTGTAAATTTAAAAGTATTTTTCTGTAAAATTACATTAAATATACGGATAGATCTATTACAGTTATTCACCTTATATAGTACGGAACATTCTGTAAACCAATTAACTGTTTTTCCAGGGTTTCCGTGGGGCATTAAAAGTCATTAAATGGATTTTGCGAAAATTAAGTCCTTAAATGGCATTAAAAATCATTAAATTTTATTCCTACAGGCATTAAATTTTTTAGATAGTTTTGAATAAAATATAATACTACTAGTTTATTTTGAAAACAGGCTTCATAATTACTAACTGATTTGCTGTCGCAAAATATGTACTTGTGTGATACACACGCAGAACCAGTTTTGTAACTGTCTCCAGCCGGTGCAAAATTGCTGTAACGCCATTTTGGAAAGCGGCGGGCTGGGACCTGGATTAGTAAAGTTGGGTGCTTCTCAGATGGAAAGCCCAACTTAGCGACTTTTTTCCGTGAAAGCACATTGTGACAAATCTAGCGACTTGTTGAAACCTTATCTAGCTTCTGAGACTCCCCGGTACTGCCGCACGAGCGCGAGATCTTGCTTTCCTGCCGCCGGCGCACCTCTCTCTGCGTCTGTTCTGTTCAGTGAGCGGCTAAGAGGCACAGCGCATTCAGTTGAGGCTGTACGCTCTGTCAGAGAACCAATAAAATAGATACTATTGAGTGATCATTTTATCGAAAAATGGGCTACTTTCCCAGACGTCACGTCTCTGTCGCGATCTTTCCTGGCGTACACGAACCGATCATCTTTTCCACTTTACTAGTTACAACAACCTCTGAAGGTATGTTGAAAGATACAGTACAACTTAACGAAATCCGTATCATGTCTCATGTAATCGCTCAATGAGTGTTTCAACCGTGGAAAGACGTCAGTAAAACAGATTGTAAAAAATGTCACATTTACTGTCCCATTTACCTCAGAAAAGCCGTTCAGTGTCCAAAAACTCATTAGTTAGCTACAAAAATGAACTTAGAGAGGAGCATTTTGCTAAATATATGCACTATAGGCTATTGCACATCCCTTGTAATTGTACTTAGCATGTGGTTCAATATTGAATGCATGTTTGAATAAATCCGTTTTATGACAGCATTTAAATAGCCTAAAAAACGAGTAGAAACATAATTATGTCATAAAAAAAATTATTATAACGTTATTATAAAAACTTATTATAAAAACCAATTGTGAAATTTGTGTCAATGCCCAGCCCTAGTGTCAATATATATTTATTTATTTATTTACTTGAAGCAAATGTTGTTTTTTCCATTTATTTTCTTGTCAGAGTGCACCAAAATGCTTTGTTAAAATGTTAAAATCACAAATTTTTCATGGGGGAGGATGCCCCCACACACATTTAGTTTGTCACCTTTTTCATCTCTTGTGAGTTTGCAGGTCTGATATAATGTTAGCCAAAATCACAGCAAATGTTTTTTATCTTATGTGTATGGTGATTTTGTCAGACAACGTCTCAATTATAAATCAGGATTATAGCGCTGGTTTAACATGTCAGGGCTCGACATTAACGCTTGTCCATTAGTCCGGGATAAGTGGATTTTTTGAAGGGGCAAGTAAAAGAGAATTTTACTTGCCTGGCCGGACAAGGAGCCTGATTAAAACGTCAATACCAAAAAAAAAAAAAAACCTTGGGAATCACCAAAATGCGAGAATGACTGATTTTATTACACTTAGTGTAAGTGGTGATCAATAGTGGATAATAATAGGCTGTATAAGTCACTTTTAGAAGGAACATTGACTGTTTTTGTTCAATTTTAGCAGCGAAAACATTTTCAAACAAGGATCACAGTAGAACCATAGCTCAGAGGTCTTCAACCCTGTTCCTGGGGACCCACTGTCCTGCAAAATTTATTTCCAACCTGCTTCAGTCACCTGCTTGGGTATTTTCAAACATGCTGAAGAGCTTGATTAGCTGCTTCAGGTGTGTTTGATTAGGGTTGGATCTAAACTCTGCAGGGCAGAGAGGGTTGAAGACCTTTATGCTAAAATTATGTGAGCACAAAGAGTAGCACCAGAGAAGCAAACAAATGTAAAGGGCTGACACTTGGCAGAATGTGAATGCAACAATGACACGATGAATATTCTAATTGCCGTATCACGTCATCTATCGACATTTAGCGACATATATATATATATATATATATATATATATATAGCATTAAAAATTTAAAAGTTGGCATTAAAAAGGCATTAAAAAGCATTAAATTAGATTTGATGAAACCTGTAGAAACCGTTTTCACCATAGCATTTTTACAGTCTTTTACCATTAAAATCATGGTCATTTTTTACAGTGTAGAGGAACCACCAATTAGTGCAGTCAATTCCACATATGTGTGCAGTACATTTAACATTTTAACTGTGCACACACAGTCCATGCAGACCCTGCTGATGACAAAATGTATGTAGCGGGCCATAATTCTCTCCATTTTGGGCCCATAATTCTCTATACGTTTACACTTTCATCTTTTTTCTGCTACTTTACAGCTATAACCATCACTGCCATTTGCTCAGTGGAGCTAAAATCAGTTTGGCTCCATCTTTCACTTCAGTCATTTATTATTGCTTTTCACTGACAGCATGTTTCAACAAGAACCAGTTTGAGAAAGCACAAACATACCTGGCTTGTCATTTACTTCAATACACCGGGCCAGTTCACAGCTTTTAATTTAATGGGTGTCTTGTCCACACAACCAGATGTGAGGGGGGGAAAAATGATTTTGTTGATTTGCTGGGCCACTTTGATTGTTTTTGTTGCATGCTGGGAGTTAATTAACATGTTTAGATTTAGTTTTCCAGGTTTGAGTGACATTTGGAAATGAACATTGAGTGGTTTCTCTTTTCGTAGAACTTTCCTGTGCTCCTGATTTTCATGAGAATGACTCATTTCATTTAGAGTGAGCTCTGACACTGTTGCTAAGGAAACCATGGCTCTGGTTTTGATTGGTTGAGTTGTATCTAGGCAGTGAGACAGTTCACATCATCGCTGCTCTTTACAACATCACGCAAAGAGCGGAGGGTGGCACAGAGAACCAAACTCCTTTGATGTTTTTATTAAAATTTGATGTTGTTGCTATTTGCTAACTTTTTATCATATGTGGTACACTTATGTAAGAATGGAGTATGTCAGAATGATTTAATACAGTGGTTCTCAACTGGTTTTACTTCAGTGCATTTATTTTACATTGGAGCCAACACAAAACCAACATTTTTATCAAACAAAAGCAAACAAAATTGTTCTTAAACTCAGACATTAATATTGAATAATATTACCTTGAACATACATTGACCTAATAATATTAATAGTTACCCTGCTGGGTAAGTGTTTAGCCAACAGCTGAGGGAGTAGTGGTAAATTTGAATTTTTTTTTTCACATTTGACTTTCCCTTTTCTGACCACCATAGTCAATCTCTCAGTATTTTTTTTTTTCCTCATTTGGAAAGGCATAGAAGCCTTTTTTCTCTTGCTTAGAGCAAATGGGAACACTATATATATATATAGTGTTCCCATTTACAACCATATATATATTTGGTTGTAATTTCCATTCACCACTACAGAAGTTTCCTAACTATGACAACTTCCGCTTCTATGAACCCCGCAAATGTAAAAAGGGTCTATTGAAAGTGTAATTTACTGTCTTGGTTTAGACCAAAAAAAACAAACAAAAAAAACAAGGGGAAGAGTAGTTCTACCTTTTTAAAAGTTAATAAATATAGCTGCATGCTGCAATTACGGGGCCAAGGCCATTATATGGCTATTTTGGCATATTTGGACATAGGATTTTATTAGGGAACTTTATGGATATTGCAAAATTTACATGGTTAAACTCTTGCTACACACTGGATTTGCTCAATCTTCAGAGATCTTTCCTGTTGCTTTCCACAGCACACCACACTCATACCGCCTTGATTTGCTTAATTTCACAGAGAACTGATATTTTGAAGGCAAAACTGCAGTTTTTGGCCCTAAATAAAATACTTAAGTAATTAAGTCTCTAAATGTAATAATGAAATTTGATCCTAAAAGTCCCAAGGAATCCATAGACACCAAGATTTCAATTTTCTGACAAACTTTTCAAAAGTTAAGAGCAAAAATAGCCATTTTTCAGATCTCATGACCCAAATTTGGCATGGACACTTAGATCATGGTGCTGATGAAGTGTACCAAGTTTCGGTTTGATTGATCAAAGTATTGCCAAGATACAACTTCTGAACCAATTTTGGGTCAACATTGTTTAATTTCCGACATCATAACTTGAGCAAAGATAAATATAAAAAATTTGAATGTAAAATATTGAATGTGATCAACACGAGGAGAGGAATCAGGTGTACTAAGTTTCATATTTCTAGAACAAATGGTTCAAAGTTATAACCATTTAAAAAGTGAAATTTTGAACTAGTGGTGGCGCTATAGAGTCGGTCCTAAAGACCCCAAAGTTGGTCAGATCACTCTTCATTACCATCTCTGCAATTGTGCTAATTTTCATACTTACGGTTCATAGGGCTACTATATACTCCCATTGGGGAAGAATAATAAAGATTAATAATAAGAATACTAACAATTCCAATATTTAAATAAATATTTAATTCCTAAATTACATTTATTAAAATATATTTATCTAGAACCACCTAAGACTCATTTTTGGGTCAGTGAGAACAACTGATACAAATATACACTGTAATAATCACCTCTTGATAAAGATGATCTTGTCTATTTACAGCACAGCCAAGAACAGAACATATGGATTTGTGGTTTCAACCGAGAATCTCAGGGTACAGATAAGGGTATTTTTCAGGACAGCCTTCACCTCATAACACCTCCAGGCTTTCATATCTCTGTCCAAACAGAGCATCCAAGCAGTCTAGCATTGACATATTATTTTTGCTATGTAAAAAGATTTCAAGTCCTCGCTCAAGGCGTCATGATCCATAGACAAGATCTAAGAGGAACTGAGAAAGCCTCTCATGTCAGTGTCTGCTTATGGACAACACCTCACACAGCCTGTGCAGAGTCTGTACATGGAGGAATGCCAGCTTTAAGAAAATTAATTCTGCTATTATTTACTCACCCTCATGTCGTCCTAAACCAGTATGTCTGTCTGTCTTCTGTGGAACACAAATGAAGATACTTTGAAGAATGTTTGAAATGTGTTTGTTCAATTATATGGACAACAAAAACAGAGATGTTTCTTATATCATCTTTTTTTGTGTGTGTTTTCACAGCAGGTGGAAAGTCATACAGGTTTGGAATGAAATGAGGCTGAGTAGATGATGACAGAATTGTCATTTTTGGCTGAACTATCCTTTTAATTCCACTCAAAGTCTCTAAATGAGGAGAACCCTCTTGTCCAGCTGTGTCTCAATGAATATGAGTTTGTGAGTAAAGTTGCTGAGGAAACAGCACTCCCACTCTGAGTTACCTCATGTTCTGCTCAGGGTCTCACTTCAGATTCAGATTTTTTTAAAGCAATGTTCTAACCCGTCCTCCGTCCAGGTCTGGCAGTACACCCACGCTTTCTGTGGGCTGTCTGCATGCATATTTATGTTCCAGTAATGCCTGAGAAGCAACATGAGTCACGAGAGGGGGTGAAAGAATATAAATGTGGCACGGTAGCCCACACGATTAGTCTTGTTATAAAAAAGAATACAGTACTTCGTAATATTTCAATATTTGTGTACAATCTGATGCCTCAAATGCACAGTTTACCCCAAAATGCAAATTCTGTTATCATTTACTCACACTCATGTCGTTCCAAACCTGTATGACTTTCTTTCTTTCCTCTGCGGAACATAAAAAAAAAAAAATTATATTTTGAACAAGTTTTGATGACCACTGACTTTCATTGTATGGACCAAAAAGAAAAAAGACTGAGACATTCTCAGAATATCTTCTATGTTGTTCCACAGAAGAAAAAAGTCATACAGGTTTGGAATGATATGAGGGTGAGTAAATGACAAAATTAAATTTTTTGGGTGAACTATCTATTTAAGTTCTAATAATCAAGATATCTTGTTCCAATTGTTTTGTCATTAAAATATATGTTCAAATATTTGTGAATGCCAGGAGAGTAGCAACCATAAAGCTTTATTTTACAGATCTCTGGAATACTTTTTTACTTTTTACTCTGTGGCAGAAATGGGCTTCCAGGCCATTTTTGTCTCAGAGTAAAGAAAAAAAATTCTAAAATAATAAATAAACTCACAATTATGAGAAATAAAAGCTAATGTTCTGGCAAGGTTCTCGCAATGTTACGAACAAACCTTCTTCCAGTAGCATTAATAGAATGTTCATTCAGAATTATCAGGTCTTTAATCATTTACTCAAAACGTTAGCACAAAAACATTATTTATACATTGTTCATGAACTGAAAGTTTTTTTTGTTTTTTTTGTTTTTCTGAAATGTTTTTAGTTGGACATTCGCCTAATGTTTTATTTTAAAAATGTTGCTACTTGTTATGGAAGCTTGTTTCCGACACACACACAAAAAAAGATAATTGCGACTTTTTATCTCCCAATTCTGACTTTTTTTTTTTCTCACAATTGCGAGAAATAAAGTCAGAATTGCGGGATATAAACTCGCAATTGCGAGAAATAAAGTCAGAATTGCGAACTTGTAATTCTGACTTTTTTTCTCACAATTGCGAGTTTATATCTTGCAATTCTGACTTTTTTCTACCAATTGCTAATTTATATCTCACAATTCTGACTTATTTTCTTAGAATTGTGAGATATAAACTTGCAATTGCTAGTTATAAAGTCCAATTCTAAGGGGGAAAAAACCGTTACTTAAATATGGCTTTACAGGAACATTCCATTTTATCATTCTTCAAACATTATGAGAATGTTACTTTTGAATGTTCTCTCAACGTTCTGAAAGAAGTTATGGAAACTTGTTTCTGCTACTAAAAAAAATAAAAAGGTAATTGCGACTTCACATTTCTGACTTTTTTTTTTCTCAAGAATTGCATGATACAAACTTGCAATTGTGAGTTATAAAGTCAGAATTTTGTGATATAAACTTGCAATTGCAACTTATAAAGTAAGAATTGCGGGATATAAACTTCTGAGAAAAAAAGTCAGAATTGCAAGTTTATATCTCGCAATTCTGGCTTTATAACATGCAACTGCGACTTTATATCACTCAATTCTGACTTTATAACTCACAATTGCAAGTTTATATCATGCAATTCTTGAGAAAAAAAAAAGTCAGAAATGTGAAGTCGCAATTACCTTTTTATTTTTTTTAGTAGCGGAAGCAAGCTTCCATAATTTCTTTCAGAACGTTGAGAGAACATTCAAAAGTAACATTCTCATAATGTTTGAAGAATGATAAAATGGAATGTTCCTGTAAAGCCATATTAAAGTATGTGTTCTGAGTTTGTCACACCACAGAAAAATGTGTTATTAACCACCCAACCAAATTTGAATAATTAAAAAAATCGCCAAGTAAATGAAATAAGTTATCAAAATCGTTAAAAAATAATCAGTTTTCTCTGCTCTCAAACGATGGGGGCGTGTCCGCTGTCAGTGCTGAAACCACACCCACTCGCGACAGCTGCCATCGCAACTTGTCTTATGAGACAAACATACTGATGCATATAAACAAAAGAATCATGTTAGAGGGTTGCAAAATTTAGTAGAGTTACTGTGGACTACCTACTAATTATAACATAAGCACACAAGGCAACTTACACTCATTGGTGGGCACGTACTGCTGACTGTTGTCGACAGATGTCGGCGCTGCGAGACGGGAGGATGAAGGCCGGGACGGGAGAGACTCTGTCCGGCCCCATATCATTGGTTGTCGGTGGTACGGGAGGATGAAGGCCGAGGCGGGAGATAGTTTGTTCAGCCCCATTCAACAATAACAACAGACAGTTATTTAAAGTGAAAAATTCTCTGAGAAAGCAAAGAACAAATGTTGAAAAGACAGAACGCTAGACTTATTGATGGTTTAATCTCCAAATCTAATTCAACAAAAGTTATAAGATGGAGGCTGTCAGCGGGCCGCCTGGCAGCCCTTAGCAGGTAGTTAAAGAAGGTGACATCCCTATGGATGACTGCCACCTTCAAAAGTGTGTATGTGTGTCTCAGACTTGTTCACAATCTCAAGGTCAAGGATGAGAGGCGTGTGTTTCCTCCCCCCACTGGTGAGTCAGCCTCCATTACACACACACACACACACACACACACACACACACACACACACATCCAGTAGGGTGACAGTGGAGTGTGTCGCTGTGCCAGAGCACTTAGTGTGATGAGCCTGCCTGGCCAAGCGCTTGTGTCTAAGTGCATTGAAAAACAGAAGAAGATGTACGCTGAGGCAATTTTGCCTGTCTCAGCATAGCACCAGAAATCCAACTAATTTTTCTCACCATTTTAACATTTCCGTCACATTTTCTTTTCCCATTGCTTTGAATATCATTTACACTTTCACTGTCACTTCACACCCAGACATTCTGTCCTCTATTTCCACAAGACGCCTCATTGTGAGACCAAAAATAAGCAGCACTCGCAGATCTTCATTAGATTTCACCCCCAAAATATTTTGTTTCTGAGTGCCTACCCTCATCTGATTAACCACAGTTCTGTTTCCACCTTCCAGCGGTCCGGAAAGATATCGTAGACTTGTTTTTTCAACAGCATAACTGGGGAATGTGGGCTGCTGTTACTGACTTGACTTGATAGACTTTGTGCTCTGTTGCAGGAAAATGTGCTGATAAGTCTGTTTTCTTTTTTTCCGCCTTTAAGACAATACTCCCATTGAAGCCCGCCAGTGAAGATCCATATCGTACATGGTTACTCAGAAAACAGAGTGTAATATTGCTTAAGGAAATGGCTTGGGAAGAGGTGGAGGTGGTGGATGTATAAATATTAGGGACCTCAAAAACCTGCAACTTATTTACCAACCTCCCACTATCCAAGATATGTATGTTTCCTAAAGCAACAGAAGTTCATCAAATGATGTGGAAAAGCATCACATCTGGTCATGGGTTTGGATGTGATATGTAGTGAACCAAATTTTGACAGGTTAGGTGTTGATTAGGAGTCAGATCTGGTGTCTGGATCACAGTGGTTCCTTTTGTGAATTGGGTGCTAAAACAAAGCAGACAGTAAATAAACAAGTATCTACATGCTAAGAAAGAAAGACAATCAAAAAAATCAAAGCAATTCAAGTAATTAGCACCCTTACAAAAAAGAAGATTGCTTTAAATTAATTTTATTATGTAGTAAGTATACTAATATCAATGTATTCATAGTATAATTGTAAGTGTACTATTTTAATACTTCTTGGGACTAAATTATCCCACATTTTAGTTTCATTTTAATGTTTACTTGGTTACACTTTATTTTAAGGTGTATGTGTTACAGTGTAAATATACATTTAAGTACTGAGTAATATTAATTAACCACATGTACTTACTACAGGGTTAGGATTAAGTTTGGTTTAGGGTTAGTTGTATGTAATTATGCTAATTTATAGTTATTACTATAGTAACTACATGTATCATGTATAACAAGGACACTGTAAAATAAAGTTTTACCGTTTATTTTTAAGTGCACTTTAAATGTAACAGTAGTAAACTGAGTAAACAACTAGTTTACATCTTAAGGTTTTATTTTGTATTGCAACTATACTGTGAACTATACTTTACTACAAACAAACTTATAGATATACTGTTAGTTTACTAGCTGTATAGTTTAGTTTATGGAAGTACACTTTGAAGTACACTTTCAATAAACTACTATTTTTTTTTTAAACAGTTTTTATACTGCAAGTATACTTGTAAGTTTTCTTTAAGTGAATTTAACCTCATACCTATAGCTTACTGTTTATGTATTATTTTTGCAATTTAAGTATCATTAAATACTTAGGGTGCTTTCACACTCGCAGTTTTGTTTAAAAGGGGCATGGTAAAATTGGTAACGTGAAAGCTGTTATACGGACCCGGGAGCGCACTGGGGTACTGAACCTGAGACCAATGCTGCGTCTGAAACTGAATGCTTTCCTACTATATAGTATGCGAAACACAGAATGCCAACAGAGTAGTATGTCCGAATGAATAGTATTCTAAAAACAGTAGGCAAAAAGTCCCCGGATGCCCTACTACTTCCGTTGAGATTCTGAAGTGCACATTCTATGGACACTTTACTATCCCATGAGGCCACGGGAGAGGATTTATGAATGGCAGTGAAGCGACGCAACTGATGCTGGTAGGTCATGTGACAGTAACAATATGGCGGATATAGTACGTCCCAATTTCATTCATACTATCTACAGTACATTCATATAGAACATACTTTTTTAAAGGGTTAGGGTCACCAAAAAATGAAAATTCTGTCATTAATTACTCACCCTCATGCCGTTCCACACCCGTAAGACCTTCGTTAATCTTCGGAACACAAATTAAGATATTTTTGTTGAAATCCGATGGCTCAGTAAGACCTCCATAGCCAGCAATGACATTTCCTCTCTCAAGATCCATTAATGTACTAAAAACATATTTAAATCAGTTCATGTGAGTACAGTGGTTCAATATTAATATTATAAAGTGACGAGAATTGCTGGCTATGGAGGCCTCACTGAGCCATCGGATTTCAACAAAAATATCTTAATTTGATTAATGAAGGTCTTACGGGTGTGGAACGCCATGAGGGTGAGTAATAAATGACATTATTTTCATTTTTGGGTGAGCTAATCCTTTAACAGTCGCAAAGCAAGTTCAAATTCAAATGTAGTACCCACTCAGTATGCGATTTTAGATGCATCACACCTGTAAGAGGTGGTCTGAGTTTGGTTGCACTGAACTGTGGCGTGATTCACGTGAACGTGAAAGCAACTCAGACTCGGGTGCGAGTTACAGTACATACAGTAAACCCAATTGTTGTTCACTCTGCTACGTATATGTAACCCCTCCTTTTCGAACCACTCGCTCTAAGCGGGACTTGAACCCGGGTCCACCGGCATGTGAGTCGGGTGCTCTAACAAGGAGGCTAAAGACCTCTAGCTTCAGTCGCTAGAGCACCTCTTGAGATCAGGGGAGGAAGGTTTACATCCATTACATATAATAGCACCAAATTAATAAAAAACACAATATATTGACCTGCGTCCTGTTTTTTATCATACGCCGCGCATGTTTGCGATGATGTAAGATGAACGCAAATGCACCAGTGTTAGATAGAATCAAGTTGAGAGCCAATGCTGGGGAGGCTCCGGGAACATTGGCGCTGGAACCACAGCAAATGCGCCCAGTGTGAAAGCTCCCTTAATCATGTATTCCTTAAGTATATCTCGATCAAAAGATTAAGTACAATTATAGCCCAAATATACTTAGACTTTCCTGTATACTTGCCAGTATAAACCAAGTATACTCAAGTAGCTATAATTTTGTTAAGGATATCTCTTATAAGTATTTGAAAAGTAGACTGAAAGTATACTCTTTTATGTTTAGCTTGAATATATACTAACGTTTAAATATACTAAATTACTAATATACTAATAGCACACTTGAATACACAAAATATGAAATACAAGTAGCATTTTTATAATGGGTGTAGCTGGTTTGCCGCTAATGGTTTAGAATCATAATGTTCAGGTGACTGAATCAAACCAGTGAAACAGACATTACTGCCTTTTTTACATTTTATTTTGTAAATGAAAGCCAAATGTGTCGGTTTTAATTGGATTCTGTTGGGAAACACTATGTTTTGTTTGTGTTTCTAGCATAAAGGACTTTGCTAAGTACCATTTCCAGTAAGTGTTTGCTAACTCAAAGCTTCAGCATTAATAGATTAAATTGCCTGAGCTAGCTATCAGTCACTCACACTGATTTATTTCCAGGATGAAGCCTGATCTCTCTGTAGAGATGGATGGGGCTAAAACCTGCTAAGGAGGTTAACATAAACGCAGACATATCAAAAATCTTTGTTTTGCCGGGTTGGATCCTAGCAGACACGCTGTTTCATCTTCCCTCTTTTCAGCTTTTGGGAACTATGAGAGGAATTTGGGTCAGTGAGAAGCCTGCTGTACCTTAAGATGGAGGTTCCCCCGCCTTCTCTCTACCGGCAGCTTTAAAATATAGATGATGTATTACCGCTGTGAGCTCCCAGAGGCTGCCAATACTAGCACTAGTGTGGGGGAGGGGAGGCGGGGAAAAAACCTCGTGCTTTGAAGCTCAGTTCTGTGTATTCACTGTTCATCTCAGTAATATACAGCTGAATGAGATGGTACAAAAATTATAACTAAATGGAGTCAAGCCCTTGGAGTCTGTGATATGGATATTTATTGACGTTAAAACATTAGGGTAGAACATGGGGTGATTTTAATTTGCTTATTGAAGTAAATTTGTTGAGCTTATCGCCTACTGCTGTATACTGTAAAATTTTGATTAGATGACTGCTTGTCTTGCTTGATATATGGTTTACTTGGGGGAATCATCCAATGCAGGACAATATAAACAAGCTTTTTATAGGTCAAGTGTGTGATTTCTGCACCACTAACGTAAACCAAATAAAAAAGCAAAAAATAATGACTGTTCCTTCAAACTTGTTCCTTCAGCGGTTCAAAATGGTTCCTGCATTCACTATGAGCAGTAATATTAAAACCAGCTTTCCCTATATGTTGAAGAAGGGGAGAGGCTAAATGTGATAAAGCTAGTGGCAACATATCAGGTATGTCTGAAATGTAATTTCCTGATATTTCTCCCTTAATGTAGTAAAAAAATAATGTTAGGTGCTCCAATTATTTTTCATAGCTTAAAACATCATCCTCGTTATAAACAAAGTGTTTATTTAATCAAGCTCCAAAAATGGTTCAGAACCTATTATAATCACTGATACTGTCTACTCCAGATGCAGTATACAGATGCGCATTCAGTTTCTGACCTGCTCCGTGCACTTGAGTCCGTCGACAACAGGACAAATGGAATTCGTGAATTTGCTAAGATTTAATAATATTTCAAGCTTAGACAATAAGCTTAAGCTTAGACACCTCTTACAGTTCAAACAAATAGGGATGTGTAACAAATTTAAGTTCCTCTTCTCTTATATTGAAATCTTCTGAAATTTCTTTAAAAAAAATATCATTTTAGACTTTTAGATCTGTGACCTGTGATTTGTTTTTCTCTATTCTCTGCACCTCCACATTCGTCATTACATTGTGCGTCAGGTCAAAGGATACTCTTCCGCTGCAAGTCGACTTGCACATTCTGCGTACGGTCGTCCGCCGGAAGCTAGTTATTTGAATATATAAAGTTTTACATATATGGCTAATTTTCTTTCAAAAGCGCACTTTAGAAGGCCTTTATTAACCCACTGGAGTCGTATGGATTACTTTTTTATGGAAGGATGCATTATTTTTTACTTCAAAACGCAGCCCCCCATTCACAACCATTATAAACCTTGGAGGACTAATGTCTCTGATTGTGTCTGAAAGAAGATAGTCATATACACCTACGATGGCTTGAGGGTGAGTAAATCATTGGATAATTTTCATTTTTGGGTGAACTATCCCTTTAAATAAAATCTTACTCACCCCAAACTTTTCAACAGTAGGCTATATTCATTAATAAAGTATTTATTTACTTCACATTCAGCTCAAACAAGTCTATGTAATTGGTTTCTGTAAACCATTTGAGTAAAATTTGCAGTGTGTACACAATGAATAAGATACAACACAGTATGGGATAACACACTATGGCTGAATGGAAATACTCTGATATCTTTAAATGTCAAAACTGATTCTGGGTTTTTGTTCTAGGAAACAAAACCTGCTTATCCTTGTGTATTCTGCTCTCTGAGTTGAGACAGATCAGGGAGGTCATTCACAGAGCATTGCCAGGTTATGACAGCGAAATTTCCATTGTGAATGGAAGAAAGTCCAAATAAAACCTTCTGGATTACGTTATTGCTCACAACAGATAGAGCAAGACATAAATTACACACAAAAAAACTAGTCTGTTTGCTTTTCTGACAAGAACTCGGCACTTGATCCTCATGAGTTAACCATCTGTGGGCATCATATCCCACATCAGCTCACTTAGCCGTAACACAATACAGGTTTTGCTGTCACTGATCAAGAATGTTCTTCATAGGGTCATTAGATTATGTCCTTAATTGGAAAAAGAGAAAGAGTAAGCCTTTAAGTCCTAAGTGCACTTGGTATCACTATAAAAGGCCTGCCGGTGAGTCAGTGTCAGAGCTTGACTGCCCAGTTTGTGGGTACAAACTCCAGAAATAAGATAAATGGCCTATGTAGAACTGAAATGTAGTGAAATTCATGTATAAAAAAATATACTATGGGTTTGATTCTTTTTTTCACAGATCCTCTACCACACCTGAAACCCCTGGCATAAACAGCATATGAATAAATAACAAATATTCATTATAGTCTATAAATGTATATAACAAAGTCACCTTATTTGGCACCAACTGACATCTGTCACAGTGAGCTTATAGTGTTTGAATGTTCATGAGCTCTTCTCTGTGTGTTATTGTAGTAGTTTGCAGGTTTTATGTAATTTTTATGTTAATTTATGGTCGTACATTCACAGTTTTCTGTATAGGTGATTAGTTCATTTGTGGGTGTTGAAGAGCTTTGAGCGCGCTCGGATGTGTTATTTGACTGAATGAGTAATCTAGTGCTGTATCTTGCATGCGCTGTGTGCGTGGGTAGTTTTGGGAGATGATTGTATGTGTGTGTGTGTGTGTGTGTGTGTGTGTGTGTGTGTGTGTGTGTGTCACGCTGCAGTATTTTTTGCTTCTCTTCTTCTGCCTTCATTTGGACTTTCTTTCCTTCTCTCCCAGGGCATCAACACATGACTGCACTGCTAAAACTCCATCTTATGTGACATTTCCTCTCCTCGCAAGTTTTAAAAATAAATGAGCCACAGAGTGCGAGGAAGCTGACAAAGATAAAAACAAACAAGCTGAGAACTGAACTCTAGCTTTCTCATCATGACACAGAATTAGTAATATTAATTCTATATTTACCAGCCGATGGTGTGAACCCATTTACACAGCCTTTAGCTTTTGTGTGCAAGCATGTGTCTGTGTGTGTGTGTTTCCACCAACCCATGAACTTGGCATATGGTATTGGATGGTGGATGCCAAGTACCTCACAACGTGCCTGCACAGGCAGAGAGAACACGATGCCTTGTGTTTCCACACACACACATTTTCAGGAATTTGGCTCCAACATGCCATGATCATAATCTAACAAGCTGTGTACACCACTGAAACAACACACACACACATACACACACACTTGTACACGTTAATTTCACCAAACAGTTGCACTACTTTCATTCCTGTGTCTTATTCACTAACCACCCACAATCCAGATAAATCAGGCAAATAGCCCTACATTGTTATTGTTATTCACAAAACACATTGCACTGTTATAAGCGGTAAACAAACCTAAAATGATGCCATAGTCTTTAGTTTTTAATTTTTTATTATTAAGACACCATTAATAATAACACAGACACCATAAGTTTCGCGTCTGTTCATATGTTCGGACAGTTGCACCACCTGACATTTTGGGGGTTTAAGATAAAAATAAAAAAATGTATTATTTAAATGTAATAAAAATGAATTCAAATTAAATAGGTTTATAGAGTAAAATGATATATGTCATGGATTTATCAAATTATTTTAAAACGAAATAATGCACAAACACAAAAATAAGCATGTCATGTCATTGACCCAGTTATAGATTATTATTACAGAAATTAATTGCAGATGTAATTACATGCGGGTGTTTTTAAAATGCAAGTACAATGTAAAAACATTTATGTACACAATAAGTGCATTGTATCAGATGATAAATTTAAATGTTAGTACATTTACCCAAATACATAAATCTTAATTTTACTTTTGAGTGTACTTTATATATTTTATTTATATACTTCATAATATATTTTTGTAAATATTATATTTATTTATATAATTAAATGTTTATACATTTAATTAAAAAACAAAGTTTCTGTACATTTTCAATTCAGCTGTCTAGGTCGCAGTGTTGGAGTGTTGCGCTATATTATCTGTACGTGATTTGTACACTTCATTTAGTGAATCAAATGCTAAAACAATGCAGACAGCGTGTCCAAGTAAATGTGAATCTTTGTGAAATCCCCACTCGTTGAAGTAATGTTTTGTCTTCCTCCATCCTCTTCCACTCCACCCCTATGAAACAGTCTTTAGGATTTCAGCCAGTGAGTTCAAAAGCTCTTTTAGGAACTCAGGCTTGTCAAGGCAGCACAAACATCACACACCACTTGCCTTTGATGATTTGAAAGTGGTAAGAGCTCCACTGAAATCCAGGAGGCCATCGGGAGAAGAAGAGGAACACGATACACCCCCTCCTCTAGCAACCAAACATGAAATTATAACCAGAACAACAGATGTTTAGTTAACTTGCACCTCAGAGCCTCAAATTATACGTATTTAATGTGTATATAATATAATATAATATATTATAATATAATATAATATATGAGCAAAATCACACAAGTAGCCGTGCGATATGGCTGTATATCAGCACGGCTGTGATTCGGCAGTGCTGATATACAGCCATATCACATGGCTACTTGTGTGATATTGCGTTTATACAACAGTCCGATGGCACAAGTGTGTAAATAAATAAGAAATAACAACGGAGTGTCTTTAAAACCCTCTTTTGTGCAAAACTACTTCCTTCCACCATAGATTCAAATCTCAAGTTAACAGTTTGACCAAGGCTCCGTTACTAATTCTACAACATCACTTTAGAACTAGTAACGAAGGAATGTTTAGTCCCTCCATTGAAACTCATTATATATTGTACAGTATTACAGAGAGAGAAAGAGAGAGAGAGATCGCCTGAGCGAGCATTACCTGTGTCTGATATAACATTCAGTCTTCAGGTCGATGTCCATAATATTATATCCATTATAAAAATCCATTTGAACGTCCGCTGAGGAAAGCGATCTTTGTATTTGTCCTTTTTACAGTTAAGGGAATTTTCCATAACAGCGCTAAAACAATGTCCTTTGTTTACAAAAGTCCCTTTCAATTTAAAAGTCTCTTGTGCCGACTCATTCACTCATAAAGTTTGCTGCCACTAATCGACCCTTTCTCGATACCAAATACAACATAATATTTATATAAAATAATATTTATTGAACAACAATATTTAAATTAACAACAATAGCCATTATAAATGACAATAGGAAATAAACACAATTGTACAATTCATTCAATTAAAACGAACAAAAGCAGTGCTCTACAGGATGTAAGTTAAAAAGCTTAATATTAAATTATTAAATTTAACATAGCCCAATTCGATTTGCTCAGGAACAAGTTATAGGTTAATAAGACCAAAGATTGCCCGTTTTATGTACCCAAAATGAATTATATCTCATGTTTAACCTCTATAAGAGCCAGCAGCAAATCCCCGAAGCACTGGCTGAGATGAAGCTGTTGTAAAATAGGTGCTATGATTAAATATGAGTCACACATTTCAGGTCTAAACAACTACATTCTCACCAAAAAAAAACTCTTAAACTACAGTTCGTGGTACAACAAGTGTATTTGTAAAAAATACAGCAGATTTGCTCTGTTTGTTTTGATTGTACACATTACTCAGTACATTCAAAAGAAATTCAAAGACAATTTTTATTAGTATTGCATCATTTTATTTTCATATTCTTTCACAAAAAGCCCATGGTGCTCATTATACTGGGTCCCTATGAAAAAAAAATCATAATTGTGGTTGTGCTTTAGAAGTTAAAATCAACTTATCCTGATCTGCAGATAAATTCTGTAAATCTATAGTAAGTCCAAAAGTGGGGGGTTAAATAATAAATGCATCGTTATAGTGTAAAGATATAAAACCAGCACATGAACTCTCTTCAGTGTACAAGTGCCCAGTGTTTAGTCCTTTCTCCGAAATCCTTGTGCAGCATCAGAGTTCCTGTGGCGTACAAACTTTAAAGTTCAAAAAGAAAGCCGTGCTTTTCATGTGTCTGTACACAACAACTGAGGCTTTCAGGTCTCGCACAAAACCCGATCTCCGCAGCACCTCGAGAAGACCTGGAGAGGAGCCGCCACCTTGCCGCAATCAAAATGGCGAGTCAAATGGATTTGTTGATTAGGCATTTGAAAGTAGCACAGATGAGGGCGGAGATAATTGCAAGGGAAGATCAAAGACAGCGTGGTGAGCCCAGAGACGTTAAGCCCCATGCTGGATTTATCTTTGAGATGCCAGAGCAGAAAACCCCTCTAAAGGCTGTGCATATTTTTAGCAAGAAAGCACTTCCTCTGAACCGCTGCTGACTGTTAGCTTCAGAAGATGTCTTTGAGCCCTATCTGATGCAAAGATATAGCTGAAATTATCAGTATTTTTGTTACAACGCTTTAAGACTACATGAGATACAGCACTTCCCTAATAATTAATTTTTTTAAATATATTTATAATTATAAAACTGTTAGTTCCTGTCCTTGATTCTGATTGGTCAATAGATGTGTTTTATTCACAATAAAATACGGCTATGACCGCTTCACCCAACGGTTCTGTGTATCACTACACAACACCCTCAGCAACCACTCTTAGCAACATAAACTGTATGTTCTCACTTGATATTGTTAATTGAAGCTTACTGTATTATGTAGAAGAGTATTGTGAGAAAGAGATCGAGTGAGCGAGTTTATTACCTGCATTCAGATTTAGCATTTTCCTTCAGGTCAGTCCTATGTTCATAATAAAAAATCAGTGTAAATGTCCGATGTATTATCTTTTTCTTTTAACAGTTAACGGGTTTTCCCGTGACTGACAGTGCTAGTCAAAGCATTTGTCAGTTGTGTCTTGTTCCGTGTTCACAACAATTCAGTCTTTTCAATGTAAAAGTCTTTGCTACTGTAACGAAGCGAGACTCAGGCGGGGATCCATTTGCTAGCTTTATTATAAAAGAACGTGGTCGTACAGGCAGGGTCAAAGCAGGGGCAAACAGGAACAGCAGGGACAGGCAGAATCGTAGTCAGGATACAGGCAATAGTCAGGGCAGGCAGAAAACACTCACAGAACAGTATACCAGGCAAGGATCAAAGGTAGGCAGCAACGGGTCGATAACGGGTAACAGACAGGATCGGAAACAAACAGGCAGACAGGAAATAAACGCTCAGAATTGCAACAAGGGTTAACAAGACTTCGCAATGAGGTGGTGTGTGTGTGTGAGTCTTTTATAGTCCAGGTAATGATCTGCAGGTGTGTGTGGCAATTGGTGATTGGAGTGGAGTGTGCATGTGATTGGAAGGGAGGATTGTGGGAAATGGAGTCCAGGAACTGACAGGAACAGACGGTGATCGTGACAGCTACTGACTGACAAACTCACAAAGACAGTTTTTGCCGCCATCTAATGGCATAATAATGTAACTTCTGTTGCTGTTAACGGTCAGGGACTATTTTTCCGGCGGAAGGAAGGCTTTTAGTGAAAGTTTACTTCATGAAAGTTGCATTGATACATATTTTTGGCTTTAATATTTGTATTGTGTGGGAACCGTTTTATAAAAGCAATAAGGTACTTGAGGCTAGTGCTGTATCGTGAATAAGTCATGGCTGAAGGGGTTGCAGGCACACCTCCTCGCGTTGTGCCTAACAACGCCCTTCAGCCGTGACTATTCGTGATACAGCACAGCCTCTCGTACCTTATTGCTTACATAAATCTTACGTGTAATAGCTGTATTTTAGCAAATAAAAATGATTTGATGTTTTCTCAGTTAATAATCCTATACATGAATATAGGAATCAAAGTCGTTGATTGATTGTAATGAAGCTAAAATTGGACAATAAAAATGCTTTACTGGAGTCTATGAGAGCATAATGAATGCTATTTGCGTGGAATTTTTTCTATGACAATAGCCACTGACAAATTCTTATAAAAAAAACAAAAAAAACAAAAAAACAAAGCAACTTGCGTTACCTGTTTGAAAAAGTAACTCAGATATTATGTTGTAAATTTAAAAGTAATGCGTTACTTAAAAAAAAAAAGTAGCTGGAAAGTAACTAGTTACTTGAAATAAAGTAATCTGATCACGTAACTGAAGTTACTTGTAATGCTTTACCCCAATACTGCTCAAAACAAACACCACTGATCAGACTAAAATCAACAAATTGTACTTTTTAGTTTAAAAAAAAAAAAAAAACTATTTCAGTCTTTATATTTTAAATAATTTTATTTTAATTAAATGTGTTACTTGCTGTTTCTTTATAATTTATTGTGAAATTTATTAGCAATTTCTAAATGAAAGTTGTTTCAACAGCAATTTTTTGTAGAAGTTTTTTTCATTGCAAGTCTTTCATACACAAATTACACATTTAAATTAACTGTATATATAAAAAAGTAAATGAATCATTTTCAGATTAAGTGGACAGTGGACAGATTCAAACAATTTACAAAATAAATGTTAGTTTATTCATTTATTTTTATTTGGAATGTTCAGTTTAAAAGTTGTTTACTAGGTGTTTACAGCCATTTAGCTGCTTTGGGAGCAACACTGCAACAGCAAAATAATAAATTAGATGTAAGTAGACTAGATAACTTCCACTCTTTTGAAAAGATCCAGCTGTCACTGGTTCCAGCTGAAAGACGCACATATTGCATAGAGGTAAATCAGCTATGGCAATATAGATAAATGTTTAGATAACGTTGATCCTTTAATTGCAGCGCTGAAACAAGTGATGTAGGATTTAGTCACTTTGTAAATACTTATGTGTGATTGCAGAATATTGAAAGCTCTTGAGATAAATCATCAGATGAATGCAAATGATATGGATATCTACAGCTCCTCTCTCTCTCTCTCTCTCTCTCTCTCTCTCTCTCTCTCTCTCTCTCTCTCTCTCTGACCCATTTTCTTCCTTTTCTCACTCTCTTTCCTTTTGGCCCTCCTAAATTGCTTCACACACATTCAATATCCTCTCAATAAGGCTCTTAAAATTTTTTTAAAAATCACAATGTCGGTGGTGTAAACAAGGTCCAAAATGCCACACTGGCCAAAAGTGGGTGAATGGAGAAAGCTTAACAGCAACAAATATGTCATGAAATTATATTAAGCATTATTTCTATTAAACACTTTTAATTTAATATATATATATGTGTGTGTGTGTGTGTGTGTGTGTGTGTGTTATTGTTATATGTAATTTTGTTATTGTTAGCACTTTTAAAAAAAAATAGGTAAAGGTCAAAAATTTATGTGCATGCTGTCTAGTTTTATTTACTCATTTTATTTTTGCTTGCATTTTGGATCCTGTGAGTAAAGCTATTCTAATTTCTAGGCTGACACTCAGAAGTGTCTCTGTATTGTGCATATTCATCAAAAACTTAATCAGTGATCAGGCTGCTTTTGGAACTACACAGGGAGCACAACCTTGCACAAAGTATCTCTTGTAATTACATTGTGGTTTAATGAATGATGTTATGGAAACAAATGTATAATTAATGGGTTATCACATGGTTAAACTCTCACCTTGTGATTAATATATAATTACAAAGAACTTTGCACAATGTGAATTGGTCTCAGGAAACCGAGAATAGCTGATTCAATGCTCTTGTTTTCCTGTTGAACTCAGGAGACGGAACCACATTAAGGAGCCAGACCAAAATATCGCATTTTCATCCAGATTCCTCTGAAGGAAAAATAACTGCATTTCCTGTATAGGGAATGACTTCTGTACAGTTTTCACTAAAATCTTTACTTTATTTACATGGTTTTTAGTGGTTTATGTTTTCTGTGAAGGTATGGAAGTCCATTTCCATGACATAAGAAAAGAGATGCTTTGGTAAATCATGGTTATGAGCTAAAAAGTCAAAATTATGACAAAATTAGAAATTATTATATAAAAAGGCCATAATTATGACATTAAAAAATCATAACATTGTATGAAATAGTAATTTTTTTTCATAATTTTTACTTTTTATGTCATATGATTCAATGTCATACTTATGATTTACAAAAGCATGATTGTTTTTACTTATGTGACTAAAGAAATATGTACAGAGAAACAGGAAATTATGGGGAGAGAGAATGGAAATTAATGGTTAGACTATGGTTAGACTATTTACAAGATGATAGATTGTGCTGAAATAATCTTCTTTTTTCCAGTACATTGCCAACTAAACTCCAACATACAGGTTTTATGACCCACAGAGGAATTATGCCCTAAAAATCAAGCCATTGAAACAGAACAAGACAGAAACAGAAGGACAGAGACTCAGAAATAGTCATGCTGATACAACTTATTTCTTCCATTCTGAGCGAACATCTGAAATAGACCATGATGTGAATATAGTCATATATACATTATATAACAGTAAAATATTTCAATAAAAAAATATATTTATAATATAAATATAATATAAATAATTCAGAAAGATTTTTGTTGCCAAAACTGTGCATAAGTAAATACTTTTACATTTTATATGCTGTCAGTCAATCTATACTGTACTTTTCAGTAAATACTACAAATAATAATGAGATCAGGCTGAACATTTCACAGATCTTATTGATTGAAAACTATCCTTGTGATGAATCGAGTGACATCAACTTTTTTCCATAAAGACAGTTAAGTTTTCCATTTGTCAGGGCAGAGATCCCAGGCTTGAAACCTTAAGCTGCTGTGTTTGCTGAACACACATGGGAGGAAAAATGCATTATTTGAGTTTATCCCATCTGACAAAAATGATAAAATGCTCCATATTTATACATCGCTTTTCAAGCCGAGACAAAATAGCAGATTGTGTCATTTTTCTACTGATTACAGCCACTAGTCTAACAGTTCTCAAACTGCTCAACCGACAGCAGGCCAGACCCCACAACCATTTTCCCTCATCCTCCATGAGAGGCTTTATCAGGCTCATGTCATGAGGGATTTTTCCTACTAATCACTAAAGTTAGAGTAAACCGCTGAGATGTGTACTTAATACACACTTTCTCTCTCTAGAATCCTGGTGCTTTCAATATCAGACCTTTAGCTCTGTGCCGTACCGCACATATTTTTCTGTCATAAGCATTGGGATGGATCAGTAGGAAGACATCCGCTGAAATTAGAGTCACTGTCCCACTGCAGCATCATACGGCTTGTCATCGTTCCACTAATGAGCTTGTGTCTTTCTGGGAGCAGGCATTATCTGTTAAAGCCACACTCTTCTCCACTTACCAGAATTCAGATAATTTCACATTTCATAAACAAAACACACTCATGTGGGGAGAGCGATGACAGCTCTGAAAGAGCCGTGGGACGCCCACACTGATTCAGCGAAATGATTGGTGCAATGTGTGTTGCCACCTGCTGTGAGCCGTACGCATCCCAACATATCCGCCGTTCATTTGGGCCTTTTAGCACTCGTGTGAATTAGTATGCTGGGTGTTCGGGATGGAAGTAAGTGTGCTGGTCAACAGGAGTTAGTCACAGCTGCATTGCTATGACTAACTTGGACAGAGGTTTTATGTGGTCTTGCCTGTGGTCATCATTCTAGCTTTGGTCACTGAGTCAGAACCCTGCTTGTTGGGGGAAAACACAACAATACATATACAATGTTCAAAGTGGGCCGGTATGCACTTGTACCAGCACTTCTATATTTTAATCTTTTATCTTTTTCTTGCACTTCTCACTTGTTGCTGGTATTCTGAAGACCCAAACCCCATTTTCTGTTTTATACGTAAAAAGCACATTTAGCACAAATTTACGCAGCATCTGTTTTTTCCTAGCATACTTTGGCTAGTGTTACTGTACATGGTCACACTATCTGGGTTTTGCTCCCCAGCTTTCCGAAGCAAGAGAGAGCAGCCGATCGAGGATGGTCAGCATGTAGGCCTATATATGATCAGCCAGTTATTCATTTAAGTGCTTTTAAACCATTCATTGAATCACTCACTCAAGCAATTCATACAAAACAATGATTCATTCAGGAAAGAAACAAGTCTTGATGAGTGAATCACTCACTCAAGCGATTCGTACAAAACACAAATTATTCAGAAAGGAAACAAAAGAGGGCTGATAATATTGTGTCTAAAATGTAAGTTACTCACTATTAACTTTTTGATCATTGAACTGCTGTATAAAACATCACTCTCGCAAATCATTGCGATCAAGCTGATGTTCTGAATATTAGTGCGGGTGTGATATTTCATAATTATAAACAGTATGTTTTCATTAAAATCTCTTAATGGACTCTATTCATGATTACTTCCGCATTTAGCCTTACAGCAGCAGAGTGTATGGAAAATTGTGAGAAATTGAAGTGTCACACATCAGGACAAAGCAAAATTGATACAATTCACGCTAAAAGTATTGTGTAATGTACTGTAATGTATGCGCATAAACTAGGATGGAAACACACTTGCCGAATAAATTCCTTGATGCGTATCAAAAAAATCACGTGACTTTGCACGATGGGACGGCATAACTGTACTAACCAGTGGAAAAATCTTGTTGCAAAGCATCTGAAATGCTGTTTTGGTCATTCAGAATATGTCGTCAATGTGGTTCGGTATAATTCCTCCCAGAACTGTTTTAGCTATGACTGCGTTCCCAAACAGCAGCATCCGCCTCTGAAAGCAAAATAATACGTTTATTGCGTTTCGTCTGAACGCTCTGAGGCGCAAACAATTTATTATATACGAAAATTATTATATACGGTGGCTTCTCCTACGTTATTTAGCACCAGTTTATCAGGAAGGGATGACTTTGTTCTCTTTGACGCACTGGATGGATACGATGCTTTATTCGCAAATGTTTTATGCGATATTGCGATTTTGCGCATAAGTTCAATTCACAGCTTTTGATGGAAACATAGCTACTGAGGTTGGGTTAAGAATTTATAGGAGATATTGGTCCAGGAACATATATGCCACATAAAGCACATACTGTATATTTCCATCACCCTGGTTTCTCTAGTTCCTCCTGGTAGCTTCTTCTCCACTGAAGTAATCTGATGGCAACAGATCTTGTTCCGTTGATAAAAGAGTAGACCATTTTATGCTGTCTGGAAATACTTTGTTTAGAGTATAATGTGCTTTTAATTGAGGTTTCCTGATTTCACATGAAGTCAAAACAACTGGAAAAACTGGCTGAGAAGTTCTTGATGAGGCTGTCTCTCTGCTAGAGTGAATTAGCACTTAACCACATGATCAGAATCTTTTCCCTTGTTTCTTCTTATACTGTTGTTCTTCTTTATTTACTTCAAAAACAGCTGCCTAAGCCTGGATGACATTTTAAAGTTAAAAAGGAGCAGATGTCTAGTACCCCTCGACCTCCTCCCACCAGACCTACACCATCACCCGCAATCTATTAATTAAAAACAGTGCACTTACTCTTCTGTGTGCCAGAGTGTGTTTCTCTGTGTGAGTGTTTAGTATTGAATTTAGGGAGACATCAGAGACTCGATGACTGGAAAACCCACGTCAGGTTTCCTCAGCTTGTCTCCAGACCCCTTATGAGACACAGATCCCACCCCGTCCCCTCTCTCTGCTTCTCATCCAGTCTACAGCTCTCTCTTTGAAATAATGAAAAATTGACCTGCTAAGAGCATCTAACCACAACGCTCTCCCCAGAGGTCTCTCTCCATTACAGTCAATTTATGTATCTCACAATAGCAGTAGCAGACCAGTGTAATGTTTCTAAAGACAGTAATGAAGATCCATTAGATGCTAATAGGTATATGTTTTGAGGAGAAAGAGAAGAAGACACCTACAGAGCATTAATACACTGCACTTCAACTGCTGTTTCATTCAAGTTCTCCAGCACTTCTCTAAGGTCACCTTGCTAATCATTGAAATAATAATTCTGAGAAACGCAGATAGACATACAGCACGCAACGAGATCTAGCCACAAACATTACACATACAGTATTGAGTAACATCACATTCCGTTTAAAGTCAGATGTGTGATATTTCTAATAATCTCCAAATTTTACAGGCATTACATTATGGATATGTACCACTTAAAAATAAAATGAAGGAACCGATTATCTGTTTATTCAAAAATAAAAATGTATCACTTTCCAATTTGAAAAATAAATAGACACATTCAAAAATGTTTATTTAAAGGCACAATATGTAAGATTTTTGCAGTAAAATATCCTAAAAACACTAGGCCAGTGTTATATTTTGTTCAGTTGAGTACTTACAATATCCCAAATGTTTCCAACTATTTGTAAATCGTGAGAAAATTGTGATTTTAACCAAGGATATGGGACATGTACAGGAGTCGCCTGTCAATGGCGTTATATCCGCGTTACCCTCGGTTTCTGGTTTTATTTTGTAGAAACCATGTAAACACCAAAGACGCTTTAATATTTTACATGTTTTATTAGACAAGGGAACAACTGTTTGGTTACATTTATAGACAGAAAAAGAATTATTGTTATATAGCTCAACTCGTTTAGTCTTATTGTTTAAATCTAGTTTTCTTAATTTTCTGAGAGTACCATGCTTTTACCATGCCTCAGAGAAAAGTGAAAACCCAAAAATGAAAATTCTGTCATCATTTACTCACTCTCAGGTTGTTCCAAACCTGTATGAATTTCTTTCTTCTGCTGAACACAAAAGAATACATTTTGTAGAATATGGGTTATGGACCCCATAGACTGCCATACTGTGGAGAGAAAGAAGAAAAAAAAAAAAAAAATACTATGGAAGTCAATGTCAGTGTCAAAGTCAATCAACTCTTTGGTTACCGACATCCTTCAAAATATCTTCTTTTGTGTTCAGCAGAAGAAAGAAATTTATACAGGTTTGGAACAACTTGAGGGTGAGTAAATGATGACAGAATTTTCATTTTTGGGTGAACTATCCCTTTAAGCTATAGTTTTGACATATAGTTTCACATGGTAAGTGGTTTCTGGTTGGTCATTTGCTAGGTGACGAGTTGCACTTTTGCCTGCCTAGACGGAATTTAAAGCCACGTTGGTGTGTTTCTGACGCAAAATCTGTCCAATATAGTGAAAGTTATGCTGCCTTGTAAGACACCTCTGTGTGACCAAATTCTAAGGCAGTATTGCATGCATCTTAGCAAGGATTTTGTTGTTGTTGTTGAATATTCGTCTTGAATATTCCAAGCTGTATTGAACGCAGCATAATGTCGAGATAATAAGCATGTGTATGTTAATTTTATGTTCTAAAACACCTACATGTTTGTAGCATTTGACCCACATTCCTGCTCAAAGCCAGGCATAACAGTCTCAAAAAGCTTGTCATGTGTTGAATTCCTATTTTCGTGATTAAATATAAATCTCTTTGAAGTTCTATGAATCCTAAATCACCGTAAATGTGCTCTCTGCTTCTTTATTTCCTTTCATTTGTTAGCTGTAATCTATTTTTACCATCCTGCCACTGCTTCTTTGGTTTTGTCTTAAAATAATGCTCAAATCAGATTTGGTGGAAAAATGCAGAGGATCGTTGTAGCTTTATCAGCTGTATAACTTTTTCGGGATTTCAACCCTCCACCCTCGTTCTATATATGAAAAGCAAACATTTTCTCTGTGCTATCTTGCGGCACTCCCACATTTTCCTTTTTTTATTTAATCTTGCATCAGGCCACAGGAAACTTGGCACATCTCTTTTAGTTCCACCCATCTCTGACAAAAAAATGTCTTGCTGATGTCGAAAAGAAGAAATGCTGCTTGATTTTTCAAACAAGGGGAAAATTTTATGTTGCGCGACTAACATGCAGCTAAATTGAAGTCATTGCTTTTGTCCCCAAAATAAAAGCATATGTCTGTGCTTGATTTCAGTTGTTTACCCTTTAAAATCTGGAAGACAAAAATGTGGGCAAGCGAACCTGGAAAAATAGTTTGATGGCTGTTCTGCCAAGAACGTCTGTCTCCATTCCAGCCCATCCAAGACAAAAATGTCTGCAGTTAAACATGGTTGTGGAGCACTCTACTCATCTATTCCATCAGACAGCAGACGGTTGCACCAGCCAGAAACACTGAAGCGAGGACACTGTAAGAACATGCGTCGTCGTGTTGCACTGGAATGTAATTAAGTGGAAATTCAGTGACCTGAGGGTTGGAAATGGAGGAAGAGGGCCGTACATGTACCCCATTTTCTCTCCCCCTGGGGTTCTGTGTGCTCTGCTTTTAGCCGGAAGACATCTCGCCTGTCTCATCTCTCCATTTGCCCCGGGAGTGCACTCAACATGTCTGCCTGTGACTGCGTCTCAACCTCGGATTCTTTCACAGTTCACTGTCACCGCCTTTATTGTAAAGGAGGAGAGTTAATGTACCAAAAGGACTTTTATTTTCTTCTGACCTAGATGTGATTTTCATGTAAACAGTGTTCTTTTGTCCGAGTCTGATACTTCTGTGTAGCCTATAAACATATTATCTTTGTTATAAAACCTGATTCCTACCTAGGTGGCATTTTAAAGGGGACCTATTATGCAAAATTCACTTTTACATAGTTTTTGAACACTGATGTGTGTATAATGGTAAAAATCCACACATTTTTTTTTTATATAATTCCCATAAATCAGAAGCAGTGTCTGAAAATACATGGTTCTAGATTTCCCCCTACTGTGATGTCACAGTAGGGACAAGCCCCGCCCATGACTGGTAACAATCTGCCCTATTAGCATAGATCCCGCCCTGAGTGAGCCGCACATATTCTGCCATGTTTATATCTTTGCTATAGCACCTACTGATATTGTGTCTGCACCACATAAACATTACAAATGTTATTTTTTTGGATGTACCAATGAACATAAGAGTCTCCATACACTCTGAGCCACTGAAGACACAGTGGATTTCTTTCATTTATGAAGGAAATGCGCCGAAGAAATTGGGTAAAGTCTTATATATTTGTGCAAATCATTTTACACCTGACTGCTTCGCAAACGAATGTCAGTTCAACGCTGGATTCGCACAAAAGTTGATTCTGAAAGATGGGTTGATACCAACATCCTACTAAAGTTCCCACATGAGCACCTGTACAACAGTTTATAGATGATCATGATGGAACATGCTAATCGATAAGTTGAATAAAGTTAACTTGACAACAACTACAAAAATTCATCAACTAACCATTCAGAAATGTCCTGTTGCATTCTATAAGTTGTAACTTCTTCCTGAGTCTCTCCATCTGTGTCCAACTCCGGTTCGAACATATAAGGCTTGAACACCGCTACTGACGATTTCTGACATTTTGGCTGCCTGTGATTCTCCAGTTTTGTTGTTGCCGGAGTATCCAAAGCATGAGCTGTAAAGGCTCCGCCCTCTTCTGGAAAGGGGGCAAGGAGCAGCAGCTTATTTGCATTTAAAGGTACACACAAGAAAGCGGCGTGTTTTTGCTCACAGCCAAATAGGGCAAATTGGATATGCTATAATAAATGATCTGTGGGGTATTTAGCTGAAACTTCACAGACACATTCTGGAGACAACAGAGACTTGTATTACATCTTGTAAAAAGGGGCATTATAGGTCCCCTTTAAGCCATCATATGTACGTTCAAAACTTTCTCAGAACATATTTTCTTTAGTTGGGAAGGCAGAATTTGATGTATCTTACCCAGAATGCTTACAGAGAAGGTCAGAGGAATTTTTTTATGTTATTTTTTAATTACTTGCACTAAATTAACATGTTAAATTGACAGCCCAATTAAAAACTAAACTAAAATTAACCAATTAAAAGCATAAATCTAATATTTTATGCTGTAACGAGGTCAGTGGATATTTTTTTATCTTGTTATTTATTTTATTTTTTATATTTTCTTGCACTAACTCAACATGTTAAATTCACAGCCCTAATAAAACTGAAAATTAAAAGGTTAATGTACTATATTATGTTGGTATCCCTAGTGAAAAGTACGTACTTAATATATATGTACTTTGGTATACTTAATTGATATACTACTAAAGTCTGCTAATTGGGAACTACAAATTTTGTACTTAATGCATTTTAGTTATCCGGAAGTAGTGCTGAGGTCCAACTAAAGATACAGGTATATTTGATTGTGCTAAAATGGAACTATTGCAAGTATACTTATAGGTACACTTTAAGTATGTTGCATTCAAAGACTGATATTATACAGTGATTATACTATCCTTACTAATAGTGATATTAAAACACATTTTAGGCTTAATATTAAGAAATGTGCATTGTGCAATAAAGAAGTGTTACAAATAAAGTTTAATTATAATATTTATATCAAACATGTCAGTAAATATGTTAATGGATTTTTACTATACTTAGACTGAAATAAATATATTTTAAATACATTTTTGTAGTGGTTATTGTTGTTGTTTTTTTAGTTATAATTATTGAGCTTTGATTTTAATGCTAAAACGGGAGGGGGTTTGTCCTGGACTGTGTGTGTAATAGTTGCCAATCAATCTATCAGCCCACACACATTAAACTGTTTACAGTGTGTAAATATCATCCCTTATGAATTGTTTACAAATGTTTATGTCAGTTGCATAACAGCACATGGAGGCATGATTACATGAAACATGGCTTGCTTCATAGAGATTATAAAAGCAGAGATGGGAATTAGAATTGGCCTACTCTTTCATGAAGCTCTACATGTGTTCAATATTGGTTTTTCTTACCTATGTGGTATAAAGCCTTGCATCTATGCATTGGGTTTTTGTACTTTCCCCAGAGTGAAAAAAAAATATGAGGTTATGTTATTACCCAAGGCAGCAATAACATTGAGATATCATGGAGAGATTGAGAAAAATATGGCTTTAATTATTTTCCATTAACCCTGGTTTATTTCGCAGCTAATTGAATGCAGACTCAGAAATAGAACATGCTGTAGGCTAAAATAAAGCCTCGCTATATCTCCTCAACACAAAGAAATCAATGCGCTCCCTGTGTTGTCTCGTACCAATGTTCAGACAAGGCCAAGGAATAGCAAAACACTATCACATCTGCTTTTCATGTCTTGCATCAATAAAAAAATCAAATATGTGCCAATTATTTCATGATGTAAAATGTGAAAAAAACAATTATGCTATATTTAAAAAAGACTGGACTGGAGTATACCTACTATTTTAAGGGAACATCAAACTATCATTGAAAAAATTTATATATATATATATAATATAAATAATATTTATAAATAGATATATAAATAATCCCCCAACTGAGCCTAGTTTCTCTCAAGGTTTTTTTTTTTTTTTTTTTCTTCATGTCACCGATGGAGTTTGGGTTCCTTGCCACTGTCGCCTTTTGGCTTGTTTAGTTGGGGACACTTAATTTTGGCAATATTATTGATTTGAATTTACTGAGACTGTTGGATGAGAACTGAACTGAGCTGGATGATGACATCACTTTTTTTTTCACATCTGTTTATAGCTGAATTGAACTCATTACATAATTGATGTTACATTATTGAACAAAACTGAATCAACAATTGATTTCAACTGAATAATGACACTAATTTCGTTTGCTTTTTACTTTTCAGCAGCTTTTTACTTATTTACTTCCTGCTTTACAGCAGAATTGAACTCTGTTTGCATCATTGAATCATTATTTTCCTGTTTATCCCTGTAAAGCTGCTTTGAAACAATCTCTATTGTATAAAGCGCTATATAAATAACGGTGACTTGACTTGACTGGATTTCACTAAGATTTATTCTCGTTTATCAGCAGTATTTTGATGTTTCTGAAGTGAAAAAAAAGAAAAAAACGGTTTTTGTAGTCTGTATGTAACTGTAAAAAATGTAATCTTATTATGTAATGTAGATTACTACCTCGACATGGGTTCCGCTCCACCCTCTGCCCTTTAAAAGCCAGCAAATAAATACACACAGAAGAGGCTGAATCTGCCAGGCTTTGCATATAGAGTCAATTATTCAGACTGAAAGGTCTGACACGATGGCACACGCCTTCCCTTTTGTTTTTTTCCTGCACGCAACATGAGACAAGTAGGGTATTTTTATCCATCTTTGGATCTTTCCTCTGGAGCAGATGAGGCTCCATTTATAATTCATACACAGCCTGCAGATGAAACGGAATCATCCCTATTTTTAAGGTCACACAATGTTCCTCCATGCGTATTGTCGCAGAGAAGAAATCAAGACCCCGACTGACAATATACAAGGGACAGTTTGAGGTTCAATTCTGTCCTGGCCAATGGCAAGAGCATAGATTATTCGTCTGTGTTTGGCTTGCTTGTTTTGTTAGTTTTTTCCACCTGAATACTTTGCTTTTGTCTGTGGCTTTGCGGCTCTGGTGCAGATAAAGTTTGAAGACATTGAAGACATGTGAAAGAACGTCAGTATATATTTGATGCTCCTGTCTCACAACTCAGCAGGGGTTCTGTCTATCTTCACATTCTCATCTCCTTCACACTCTCAAGATAAATGACGCCCAGTTCCTCTCAGGGTGACATAAATCAACTTGAAGAAAGCACTCTGGGAGCTGGACGTGGTACACACTCTTTAGATGAGATTTTCTCCTGACAGTTGGTACTGCTACAATTGGACATGTTGAATATATTGTATTTTTATTCAATTTGAAAGCTGTAAGATCTTAAATGTTTGCTGTTTAGAATGCAGACACTGGGTAAATTATACAACAAATTTGGGGGATAAACTTATATATATATATATATGTATACACTGTGTTCCAAATTATTATGCAAGTTACGTACCAGTAAGATTTCAGTACAATAAACATTCAGATTTTATTTTTTCAAAGAAAGTGTTTGTTTGTTTTATTTTCCATATCTTTTTAGATAACTGGTATCAGTCTCAGACAGGTTTGTTGATTAGTTTGCCAGGCCTACTTAGGTAAATGGAAACCCTATTTAAAGAGTTTGTTCCACATTATAAAGCAAGTCACAGTTCTCATGCAATATGGGCAGGAAGAAAAACCTTTCTGAAGATGAAAAGCATGAAATAGTGCAATGTTGTGCAAAAAGCATGAAAACAACTAATATTGTGTGAAAACTGAATGGAGATTATCAAACTGTCATTTGTGAGTGATTTAGAGCACAGCAGAACTCGGTCAGATAAAGGCTTATTAATGAACGTTTCTGTCAAAAAAATTAATTGTATTAAAAGCACAGCTATAAAAAAAAGCCAGTGTTGAGCAGCAAACAGGTATTTGAAGCTCCTGGTGTCTCTGGAGTCTTGAGAACCTCTCCATGCAGGCTGGCAGTTGTGCATAAAGTTGCATTTCAGCCACTCCTAACCAAAAGCTCACAAAAGAAACATTTACAGTGGGTGTAGAAATACATGAAGGCTCATTTTTAAATAGATTTATTCACTGACTAATGCAGAACTACAATGAATGGTCTAAACGGATGGATTTCTGGATGGATTGGTGAATGGCCACCACGTTCCAACAAGACTGTGACGTCAGCAGGGAGCTGGCGGGTGATGATTTGAGCTGGAATATTGGGAAGTGAGATGGGAGGTCCCTTTAGAGTCTCTGATGGTGTCAAAATGACCTCTGCAAGATATGTGGAGTTTATAACTGACCATTTTCTGCAATGGTATAAAAAGAAGGATTTCTTGTGAAATAAAAAGATTTTCATTAAGGACAACACACTATCCCATGCTGCAAAAAAACACCACAGCAATATTTGAAAATGTATTTCTACACCCACTGTAAATGTTTCTCTTTGTGAACTTGGTTAGGAGTGGCTGAAGTGCATCTTTACACACAACTGCCAGCCTGCATGGAGAGGTTCTTGAGACTCCAGAGACACCAGGAGCTTCAAATACCTGTTTTCTGCTCAACAGTGGCTTTTTCATAGCTGCCCTTTTAATACAATTATTTATTTATTTTTTTATTTTTTTTGACAGAAACTTTCCTTAATAAGCCTTTATCTGACCGAGTTCTCTTGTGCTGTAAATTACTCACAAATCTTATGATAGTTCGATAATCTCCATTCAGTTTTCACACAATATTAGTTGTTTTCATGCCTTTTGCATAACATTGCACTATTTCATGCTTTTCATCTTCAGAAAGGTTTTTCTTCCTCCCCATATTGCATGAGAACTGTGACTTGCTTTATAATGTGGAACAACCTCTTTAAATAGGGTTACCATTTACCTGGCAAACTACTCAACAAACCTGTCTGAGACTGATACCAGTTATCTAAAAAGATATGGAAAATAAAAACAAACAAAAAAAGTAAAATCTGAATGTTTATTGTACTGAAATCTTACTGATATGTAACTTGCATAATAATTTGTAACACAGTGTGTGTATATATATATATATATATATATATATATATATATATATATATATATATATATATATATGAATGGTTCTTTCTATTCTTCTTTTTTAGTATCAAAAATAGATTTTTTGCATACCTTTTTTGACAAGAAAGGGCTTTTCTTTCCTCCCAAATCAAAAAAGAAATAACTAAAATAAATATTAATATCTCTCGCTAGAGTTCTTATGCCAGTGATGACCCCAAAAATTCTGACCCCTGGTCTAGAGGTAAAGCTAAATCAAAGATGTAAAAAATACATATATGGGTCAATGACATGACGGGCCATTTTTTTTTTTTTTTGTCCAAATGCCTTAATAGTAATAAAAAAACAAAGATATGACATCCAAAGGATGTAAGGTAGTACAACTAGATCTCTTTTATTGAATCCAAAAAGGTTTTAGTTATATTTTGCTACATATAAAGGTATTTTAAAGATTTTGAAGTGTCAAAAAGTCATTCGGTTTAACCGTCAGGCCAATACAGCCATTTCATTTGTGATTAAAATATCTTAAAATGGAATAAATGTATATATATATATTTTTATTCTGGCATGGTTTTATATCATCATATATCAACATAGTGCAAAATGGTATTAAAATTATATGTAGAAGTCGTTGCTTTGTTATGAAAAAGAATGTCTGGAAAAAATGAATTTCATTGATGTCATTCGGAGTAACCAATATAAAGGAACCATTTTGGACCAAGTCATGCATTCAGTATCATGTGACAGGATGTGACATCATTCAGACACCTGAAAAGACCACATGGTCATGAAGCAAAGTAACTAACTCTCTTTTAACTATTTGAAAAATTCATGTTTTCACTTGCTCATACACATGTCCCGAAACAGGTCATTCGGTACAATCGCTATAAAACATGGAAAATGTTGTAATATTTTAAAAAATTGTACTAAATATATATATAAAAAAAAAAAAATGTTTGATTGTCCTTTTGCTTGCTAGCTAGATATCAACCTGTTAGCATTGTTTGAAAATATCGTCATTCGGTATAACCAAAAGTGTCATTCGGTAAAACCGAAAGTTTGGTTAAACCGAATGACTTTTTGGTGACAAATTTTGTCCATCTTGTAAAAAATGATAAAAGCAGTGTTAATTGATTATAAAAACCACATAATCTTATTGTTAACACTTAATACAACTTCAAAATTAATTATATCTCCATTAGTTTTTTTTTTTTACCATTTTAAAAACCTTATTCATCAATGACCCATATATATATTGTTATTATAAACATACTTGTTGTAACACATTTACATCATTATAAAACTCATATAATGCAGCACAGTTTAAGGATTGTTCCCATTCACTCTTTCATTGCGAGATATATGGTTTTGTCATTAGCTGAAATGTAGTTGCCTCATTCTCTATCCACTCTTTCCATAAGCTCTCTTTCACACACATGCATAAAAAGTTGTAGCCTTGGAAGGAAAGTAGTCGGAGGATGGTTTTTAATTGAGGAGCCACATGGGAGCTCACACACTCTCAGATCCTGTTTAACTAGGTCAGCTCAGAAATGCCATCTGTGGAGATTTCAGTTTGCATATAGACGAGTCGTGTCCCATCACAGTTCTGCTGTCACAGAGTAAAGGGAGCTTCACGTAACTGCGCATGCTATGACCTGTTAAGCAGAAAATGATTGTGGTCCAGTGAATTCACACTGCAGAATTCATATTATGTATATTGGTGTCTGAGGTTTCCTCCGCATTTGGAGCGTGCTGTGCCGTCGTCACGACGTCTTCGCAAATCCCCGCCGGAGCTGTTGCAGCAGTCAATGTTTATCTGGGCTTATTTTTGTGGCCTCCAAACCTAAGTATGCAAACAGCAAGTAGTCTGAATCTGTCAGCCATGAAATTACCAGCCTTCCTCATGTAGCTTACTCAGCAGCTAACTGAAAGTAGGTGCTTTAATATAAATGCTTCATTTTAACGGCAGGCTGCCGTGGTCACTGTTGCGATAGATATTGTGTGAGCTGCCAGCCAGGCTTAATGAAAAATGAATGACAATATGATCGAATAACATGGCCTCAAACTGTATCATTATTCATATAAAGCAAGATGCAGTTGAAACTTTCAGAGCACCTTTGCTCTAAAAGCACTATAATGCAGAAACAAAGTTTAAGAATAGAATCACTTTCAGATCATAAGTTTGAATTTGAATTGAATTTTTCACACTCTACAGGATGTTGAAATGGAATTTAAATAAGAATGACTAGAAGGGGAATAGAAGGGGAATTTAAAAGAGAATAGAGAAATTTCAAATTTTATATTAGAACAAATAATTATATTGTTAATTTTGTCTTCTGTACTATAAAAACAATAATAATAAAAAAAAGGTATTAAAGGCACAATATGTAAATTTTCGCCGCTAGAGGTCGCCTATTCTAAACAAATGGGTAGCTTGATGATGCCGAGATTGATCTATATTAAGCTAGATGGATATTAGAATATCATATTAATATAATCAAGACAAACAAAAAGACTAAATGTGTTTAGCTATATAACAATGATTAGTTTTCTGTCTATAAATGTATAAAACAGTTGTTCCCTTGTCTAATAAAACATAATATATTAAAGCGTTTTTGATGTTTCCATGGTTTTTACAAAATAAAATCAGAAATCAAGGGTAATGTCATTGATTGGTGACGCACAGACACGGTTGGTGTCCTGGTTAAAATTGCTTATTTCTCTGGATTTAAACATTCTTGGAATCATTTGGGATAATGTAAGTACACAAGTCAACAAAATATATAACACTGTTCTAGTGGTTTTTGTGCTCTCTTCTATCTTTTGATATATTGTATGTTCAGATATTCATGCAACAAAATATTCTGGGGCCTAGGAAAATTTTGTCCAAAAAGATGATAAAAATGCTTGTGCTGGCTGGCGACTTTTAAAAAACACTGCTGGGGAACCAGTTAAAAACAATATCACACTCGCATTTATGCTGTTGGTCTGAATATTAGCAAGGCTGTGTGATATTGTTTATATATCATGTATATCATATTCAAATTTCAATTCTGCTTCCTGTATTCTATTGTAATTTCTATTGTAAATTCTATTGTTTAATTCTGAAAGACACACTTCTATAATGTAAAGCCTTTCAGAGCTCTATCAGTATGCACAATACACTATATGCTAGTACAATATACATGCACACACTGACCCACACAAGAGATAGCCTCACCTCATTATGGCCAGAGCTGGAAACCTGCCAGCAGAGTGCTCCTTTTCAATCTTCATCCTCCATCTCCTCCGTGATAGACAAGAAGGGCTGCTGACCCCCCTGCCCCACTTTGGAGAATGATGGGATCAGGGAGAATAAGAAGTGTTCCCCTCCCCCTTCACAGCTCATGCATCACGCTTCCCCAGCAATGCCCCATTCTGCATAATCGCAAGAAGCCCTTTGATTTGATGGGTTCCTGTTGCCACGCTTGGTGCTTTAGACAGGGATCCATGAAATCTGATCCACAAGTCAACGACATCCCCATCCCACCAACAGTCCCCTCTGGGTTGCCCTGTTTAAACATGCAAAATGGGCTTCGTCCTGCCAAATGGCCTGTCACACAAATTTCTGCCTGTGTTTGTATTTTTATACCATTAATTCTGGATGTGTGTAACATTTGCTTGTTTAAGAGGTCGGTTCCCTTCAGGGTGAGATAGCTGTCCTCAAATAGGACCAAATGCTTTAAGCTTGGGGCACACCAAGCCGATGTCAAAAGGGGCTTTCGCAACAGAGGAACCTTTTCATAGTTCCTAGAACTATTGGCTGAAGTACCTGGATTTTGCCGTGTTCGCACCGCAGAAACTAGGAACAATTTTAGTTCAAGGAACTCCTTTTTGGGGGAGCTAAATTAGCTCTTACTTCAGAGTAGGGTCTAAACCAGCACTGTAGGTACTATCAATGATGTAAGTGTATGTTGATTGGTCAAACGCATGTCAAACACTGGTACCCAAGCCGTATAAACATATTTACTTCACGAACATGGAAAACAGCGATGACGGCATTTACCTGTTGTGTACAGGGTTGTGTTCTTTTCTCTGCCTCGAATGATATGCAATACTGAAAGTAGTCATAGGAGATGTTGTCTCTTAGCCCCACTTTTGTTTTTACATTCCATCTCCATTATCACGAAACCCACGACATACAACAAACACAGCTTCGATCACGGCATCTTCCATCCACCGGTTTTTAGCGTTTGTAAATGCCACACTTAAAGACGCCGCTGTCAGCCACTTCATAGTTCCTATTGCTGGTGCGAATGCAACCAGGAACATGGCCTGGGGAGAAATTAGTTCTCGGGGAACTATCCTAGTGGCTAGTTCCTAGTGACTAGTTCCTAGGACTATTTGGTGCGAAAGCCCCTAATGAAGTAGCGGCGACGAAAGCTGATTGTGTTGTCGCCTCTCATCGCTTGAACACACCAAAAGGACTAAAGCCGGCTGTGAACTAGCATGTGCGTTCTGCTCCTGCGTGTAAGTAAAGATTTGTCTATATCAGCAGGTATCAATAATCTATTTTTGTCATTCAAAAAGGAAAACTGAAACTAAGACTGCAAATATACAACCCGTAAACAAAGCAGCGCTTGCTTATTTTGAATATCAGTCACCCTTTGAATTCCAGTCAGCTCTTGTTATTATGAAAATATTAATGCATTCAAATGCTTTCTGTCTATACCATCTTGACTTTGCTTGCTTTTATCACTTTCGCTTTCATTCTCGTGCACTGACTCGTTCGCTAAGCTGAACAGTCAATCAGAGTTCTCGCTCTCACTGATGGCCCGAATTGGCCCCAAAAACCCAGATGCCGTCGGAATAGAGCCAATGGTGTGGAACACACCGAAAAAACTAAGCCGATTGTCACACAAAAACAGCCGACATTGCCCGACAGCCGACCTTCGCCTTGGTGTGTCCAGGCCTGTATACTTTAAAAAATGCTGGGTTAAAAACAATCCAAGTTGGGTTGAAAATGGACATACCCAGAGATTTGGTTGTGTTAACCCAGCGGTTGGGATAAAAAAAAAAAAAAAATACTATATGGCTGGCTTAAAATGAACCCAAAATAGGTTGGAAATTAAAAATCAGACACATTTAGTAGAGGCAACAGTAATAATCAAAAGGTGAACATTTATTAATAAGCAATTTAATAAATGTGTATTGTTTAATTATTATTCGTTAACCTTATTAATAAATGTTCATTTATTAAACTTATTAATACATGTTCAGTTCATAGAGTGTAGGGTCAGACAGTATTTTTTATAAAGAGTGAAAAATTGACATGTATTTTTGAAAAAAAAAAATATATATATATATACATTCTTGACAATTTAGCAAAAGCATGTTTTGTATCCCACCACACACATTAATTTAGATGCACTATATGGCCAAAAATACAAAACACTTATAATTAGAACTTTCATACAACATTCTTTCAACATCATGCTTGATAAACATTCTCAAAATGTTAGCATAAAAACATTATTCATATTTTGTTAGGATCATGTTTTTTAACAGTTTGACCTTTCAATAGTTAATAAATCAACTACAATTAAAATCGATAAAAGTTAGAAATGTCTTTACATGCTCAAACCATTGATACAGCTGCCAACTCAATGCACTACAAGAAAAAAAATAAATGCTTTCATTGGATGAAAATTTATTTATTATTTTCTCTTGCTAGTTTACCGGTAACTTTGACATCTAGATGATGACTTTATAATAGTCAGATATTTTGTGATGTTTAATTTAGGTTACTGATTACCTTCTTAGTAAGTAATTAGTAATTTTCCTGGAATACAACCGTACCATTTCTGTTTGTGATCCATATTGAGATAAAATGGGCAATTATCCAATAGCTAAACAATATTGACATTTCCAATACTCTCCAATTAGTATGCAATATTATAACTGCATAATGTGAAGACACATGTGGCTGTAATGAGGGAGGTGGGATAAAAGGCCTCTAGCTGAGAGAGGTCTCTTAACTATTGATTGGCTACTGTGACCTAGTTATTCAATATTGTGTTTCCCCACTGTACAATGTTATGCATAATTTCTTTGGATAAATCATCTGCTAAATGATTAAATATAAATATTTTTTTTTTAGACGTAGTGTGGAAATCATTTAGCAGTTTGGAATGGACACATTGCTTGTCTATAATGTTTAAAGTATCACTTTGAGTAACATTAAGTTTCAATTTATTAACATTAGCTAATGCAGTAGGTATCATGAACTAATAATTAACAGTACTTCTACAGCATTTAATATTCATTTTGACATACAATAATAAATTTTTTAACATTTCAAGTTAATATTATATAAGTATAAATTAACTTTAATATAAAAGTGGATTGTATAACTATACTATATAACTTTACTGTCGCTTTTGATCAATTTAATGTGTCCTTGTTGAATAAATAAAACTGAAGCTTCCTGTATAAAGTTTTACCATAGTCTCTAAGTATTTAAACGATGAGGTAAGAGAAAAAAATAAAGAGAGCTTTCTTTCTTTTTACATCTACAAATGCATGCAACACCTCCTTTCATTTCACAGCCATTTCTCATGCTTTTCAATGGGCAGCATCGCACCACCTTGTCCAGATCTGCCTGGCCTGCTATGATGGACTTTGAGGTGCAGCTTTGAAGAGCAATTAGCAATTAGATCAAAGCATCACAGCATTTCAGCCACACAGAGAAAAAAAAAAAAAAAAAAATGAAATAAAAGGTCTGGTTTTCACAGGATTAAATATAGCCCTAAACAGGTGTTCCTGAGACTGGGGCCTCTTGATGTATTGGCGTCTCTGGCTCTGGCAGGGTTGAGAGGATAAGACTCCCCTGCTAGCTGCTCGAGTGAGAAAACAACCCCAAAAGACTGGAATGTTGAGCCCCACTGTGCCTAATTGATTGGAATTCTGTTGACCATGTGTGTCTACACTGGGCCGGCTGAAATAAGCCGTGTTAAATCACATTCCAGGGGCTGTGTCAGCCCAAGGCTTTGTACAGGCTATAGCATCTGGAAACGGGCATTCCCAATGCTCAAGATGAGACTCCGTTTAAAAGATTCGGTTGGCGTAAAGGTGGATTGGCTCAGCTGAATTGGTGATGTCAAAGAACACAAATCACTACAGGTGAACTATTCATGTTGCCAGGGTAAATATGTTTGAAAATCCCAGTGGCAATTTTGTCATTGACACTACTGAAAAGATTTGTTATTCTTTGTAGATACAGACTCAATCCATTCCTTTTTGTATTCAGTTGTATAAGTATTTAGTAAAATATATAAATGATATAGTAAAATATAGCTTTAAGATTTTTAATCAACAATCAGATTTGATGGAACATTAGATAGATAGATAAAGAGATAGATAGATAGAGAGAGAGCATCCATCCATCATAAACATACTCCACACGGCTCCGGGGGCTTAATAAAGGCCTTCTGAAGTGAGACGATGCGTTTGTGTAACAAAAATATCCATATTTAACATGTTATAAAGTAAAATAACTAGCTTCCGCCAGACTGCCTTCCGTATTCAACTTATGAAGAAAGTATAACGCCTCTCGCAGTTTAAAACGCTTACGCTACGTCCTACGCGGTCTGGCGGAAGCTAGTTATTTTATGGATGCACTTTTTTTTGAGCTTCAAACTGGTGGTTTCCGTGCACTGCCATTATAAAGCTTTGAAGCGTCAGGGTGATTATTAATATAACTCCGAATGTAATCGTCTGCAAAAAGAAAGTCATATAGGATGGCTTGAGGGTGAGTAAATCATGGGGTAATTTTCATTTTAAAATGAACTAATCCTTTAAGCGACACAACTGATGCTGGTAGATCACATGATAATGACAACATGGCAAATGTAGTACGTCTGGATTACATTCATACTACACACATGCATACTACATAGAACATAATTATTTAACCCTCACAAAGTAAGTTCTTATTCAAAATAATTACCTACTCAAGAGATTTTGGATGCAACCAGCAATTTTTTTTCCCACATGTACCCTTAAAGGGTCATGAAACCTTTAAGGGTACATGACCCTTTAAGGGTCTAGATAGTTTAACGACGGGGAAAATGGTCGGCACGCCTGGCGCATGGTCTAAAAGGGTTGTCCCTATTCTCTTAATGAGTCATGGGTGTATTTTGGGTGTAACGTGCAATAAACCAGTCAGATTCTCATCTCCTATTCCCTTTTAAAGCTAGTTGCGCTTGCGCCATGGCGGATTTGCTATTTACATGGCAGAATTTGCAGGCGGAAAAACTGAACTCTCCTCTAGCGAGGAAACGGATCTGCTCGTGTGCGAAGTTAAAGTGTGCGAGCAGACCATCTACGGGACAAGTCGGATTTCACCAAAGCATTTTTATCTTTACGCACACAATAATAATGTTTTACATTGTAATCCTTTTATTTTTAAGATTTGGCATGTTTGTGTCCTGCTGCGCATCCCTGTGTGTGTGTAATAAGCAGAGTGTACACATGTTGTGCACCCAATTATAGACGCATATTACTAACACACTCTTTAAATAACCAAAAAAAATAATAGTCTATTTCAGTTGCCTCAAAATAGCAACGCGCCAACAATGCGCCTGAACAAACATCGTTTTCAGACCAGCACGCCCATGGGCAATGGGTGCAAATGCATTTGTTATTTAAACAACGTGGCGCAGGACATGAAAATGATAACTGCGTCTGGCTGAAACTAGCAAAAAACACTTGCGTCGCGCCTGGCGCCGCATTGTGCCGGGTGTATGATAGGACCCATAAATTTAACCAACAAGTGGAAATTGGTTATTTTTGCATTTTTCTGAGCATTTTCATTCTTCCGGGTTGAAAAACAAATTCGCAGCAACGTCACGGAATCTGACATAGAAGCATGCCTCTGGAGTGTGCAATTGGCAGCTGGAGCTGGAGAGGCACGAATCTACGTCATCCAGTTCTGAGCACGTCGTAAATATAATGCAGAGACTGTAATCAAAATCTCACAAGAAAAGTCAACAGTCTATCTAGTTCTGTTTACCAAAAATTCAGTTTGGAATCAAAACCTTTCTATCTAATTCTGTTTCCCATGTTTACCAATGTGCTATTTGCTCTGCCAATCAAATTCGAGAACCGGAACTAACTGTTGTATAATAAAATCTTGTATTCAGGTCAGTGAAAAAAATACAAAAATAACATTAATTAAACATTATGATTTATGTCAATTGCTCTGTACAGTCAAAATAAGCAAAACATAAGTGAGAAATCCGCTGTGTTTCTGTCTCACAACAAAACATACTCTCACTCCCCTCCCCCACCCTGTCTGCGGTTACAGACAATGAATTTTTTTTTTTTTAAGTTGTCAAGTTCCCTGGCAATTTTGTCCCAGCAGCCTTTGCATTTAGGTAACAATGTTACATAAACAAGCTTCCCAGTTCAATTCTGGCCACGATCATAAAAGTAGGTCAGTGATAATCTTGAGCTGTTATGACACAACATATTTCCTGTGGCCATGATAACGCTAGTTGAAGCCAAGAATATTTCACAAAAACATTGTTTATTGATGCGTACAGTTCCTTTATTTGGTAACGTTCCATCATATTTCAAAATGATGCAATGCACTTTTGTGAAACTTCAAGGTCGATGCTAGAATCGCATGCATTTGTACCCATAACCAAGCTGCATATTTGAACTGTCACATGGTGTTTGAGAAAACGTACTGCCTGTTTTATCTGCAAATTATGGTTGCTATAAATTAACTGATCTTGCGCCCTGAGGCAATTCACCCGCCACAGGATTATTGGACCAGTCAAAATGATACCACATGTAAAATGTGAAGGTCAGGAAGTAAGTCCACAAACAGCATGCTGAAACAAAAGCTTACACTCTTTTCCTGTTTCATCTCATTTTTTTAATCCATACCTGCTCCTTAAACAAAGGTGATATGCTTTTAGTAGATAGCTGGTCTGAGAGCACCAGAGTAATATACAAACCAATGATGATGTCAGCTTGTTATTGACTTTCCAAGTCTGAATGACTGAGCAAAGGAGAGGGGGTGGGGTGGAATCTATTGCAGGCAATGCCCAGCCAGGCAAAAATGAGTTGACAAGCCAGTGTGGGGGATGGGTGGGATTCTGCAGAGTCTCACAGCCCCAGACATCATCTCTAACTGTAGCTGTGCTGCTTCTCTAGTTTACAGCGCGCTCGCCCCATTTTTCTGATGTAAACTGAATTAGGACGGCAAGGAGGGGCCGCCATCGCAGGCGACGGAGGAATATATTTGCATTTTCAATGACAGAAGTACGTTTTGACTTCCAGAAAATGCATTGTTTGAATTCTGAAGGGGATTTTAAAGAAAGTAGGAGGTAAAGATGTGAAATCTGGATTTAAAAAGTGGAGAATTATGCAAGGTTTTTCAACAGGAAATACTTTTCAGTGTCTGCCAAAACCGCAGGCCTGCCTTAGACAGTATAAATAACAGGAGGGAAGGGGTGGGGAAGATTTAACATTTGTGCCCAGCCCCCACCATGCCACACACACAGAAATACGCTAATGGTGCTCTGTAAAATATTACACATACCAGCCATTATGAGTAACTTATGGCTGATGGGGGTGTAATTCTTTCTGTAATATTAATGCGATATATCTCGGAAATGGGACATGTGAGTGTTTGAGTGGAATTTTTTTTTATGATGCTGTATTTGTGTTACTGCCATTTTGAGGGGAAATGACTGCAGAGACTACTGCAGTAACAGCATGTGCTAAAACAGTGAAAATATCAATTATAGAGAATATATAAAGTAAATATGAAATGTTATGGTTGATGTAAATAAAAATGGATTTATATAGAGAATTTTTCTATTAATCATTTGCTAAAATGTTTTAGTAGCCTAAATTTCTACGGAAATTAATTGGAATAGCTACCATTTACATTTATTCATTTACCTAATATTTTTTAAGTATATTTTGGTCTCTCTCTCTCTCTCTCTCTCTCTCTATATATATATATATATATATATATATAAAATACACACACACACACACAATATCTATACAATAGATGCCGTTTACACTAAGTGAAAATAGCGATATATTCTATTTACACCATATAAAAGTAGCAGTTTTTTGCAATAAGTGCAAATAGTTGTTAGATGCTATACTTATAAATAGTGGCAGATAAATACCTCAGTATTATAAAAGAAATACCTCAGTATTGTTGTACATTTACAGGATGCAATAATAACATAAAGTGTAAATTACTATTAAAATTATTGAATGGATGTCACCTTATTCGGACAATAAAGCCCTACACCTACTCCCAACCCTATAAATACTTTATTATTAAACACTCATTAGACACTTTATTTCCACTTTTCAAATATTTTCTTCATTTTTATTAAAAATAAGTGCCTTTCTAATCTGATATGTGATGGTAAAAGGGAGAAAAGCAAGTTCGGCAAAAGGTGGATTCAAACTCGGGTCGAATGTGTCAAAAGCTGCTTCCCTACGCCATGCTCCCTACAGCCTACGCCACAACAGACAGTGAGTAGTGCACGTCTTTTTTTAATCTTGTGTGGCCCAACCAGACATTGGTGGGTGGAGTTAGTGTAAATAGTCTTTGCCAACAAGATAATCTGAACTAGATTTTGGCACAAATTTGGTAGTTTGGTCATTTGGTAGAAGCTAGCAAAATTAGACAGACAGTCTGCATAGCATCATTGAAAACCATGGACAAAACCACCCACAGAAAAGGGAAATACTACCTAGACTAAAGTAAATACAGGTTTTCAATGAGAATAAATGTTGTTTGTAATGACCACAATGTGTTTTGTGTGGTGAATTATAGGCTGCAGAGAGCATACAACCAAAATTTAGAAACAAAAATCTTAATAATTGGGTCTTATGTGGTTTATAGTAGCCTAATATTAATGCTAATAATATTATATTTTTGTTTACTTATTTGCAATAAATCAGTAGCTTGTTGTATAACCATTTGTCTTCTGAGGATCACTACATTAACGTGTATATTAACACTTCATTCTATAAATTTCTGTGCATTACTTTCATTAAAAGATAATTGCCTTTTTTAAAGCAAACAGAGGTGGTCAGTGTGCTAGAGAACTATAAGAGAGTGGTTCTTGTGTCAAAGTACCATTATAATCTTGTCTTTGTTAGTGTTTTGTCTCCATGATAATGAACCACAATTCTCAAAATAACAGTGAACGATATCTAATTCCCAGCATGTTCTTTTGTTTTAATGTTCTTATGTTATGTCTGTTTTAAAATGTTCGAATTTGTAGTTTTTACCTGCAGGGATTTAATTTAGTATTTCAAAATCGACTATTGTCTCTTTTTGTTTTGATTTTGCTGCCCTTGGCAATGTACGTTCCTGAAAAAAATGACTTTTTTGTTTCAGCAGGTGGATTTGAGCCATATAAAGTGCTATTTCTATTGTAGACTTTTAATAAAACCTTTAATAAACCTGTCAGTGTGCTTTTGAGGCCTGGAAAGACTTCAACTATTGTCAAATGCTGACTTTTGGCACCTTCTAACCCCCTAATCAGGCTTGTGCGAGGAGCTTTTTTGTCCCACGGTGACAAGCTTTCATTGCTTTCACATTTCCATTGGGCAACAACTAGTTTGCGGGGGAAAGAACATACCACGCACACACCTTTAACCAAAACAGCCTTTCTGGTCCAAACATGCATTTTAATTATAGATGCTCCTGGGCAGCACACCCACACACACAGATTTGTTTAATATTCACTAATCTCTCCTGCCTTTGCCTCCCACGTTGTATACACTAATGGCTACTGAAGCCTGCAGTCCCTGAGCCAGAGCCCTACACTAAACACTGACACCCATCCTCTCCCTGCTTTGTTTCCAACAGCTCACCGAGGAGTTTCTTTTGTGCCACGCTCCGAACAATCGCTCTTGATCCAGCCTCCCTGTCTTTCTCTCCTCCTGAATCCTGTGAAATTTATCAGTGTCCCTTGTGAGGGAGGACCAGATGGCTGCCCTGCTCTTGTTTTCAAGGCTTCGGATGCAGCTTTGTTTGTTAGCGCAACCATTGAAACTTCAGCCATGGGAGAGAGTCCCAGTCTCCATCTTGTTGTCTGCAGCTCCACAGCTGGATCCATGATTGACTAATTATATTTTATGATGCCGAATGTGTATGTGGTTGTTTAGAATTGATGTTTTGGAGAACATATAATTAATATTATTGTGAAATTGCGAGAAATATTAATTATTATTTTAATTAGTTTATATACCATCATTGTTTACTGATAAAAAGTTGGAGAAGGAGAATGAATATCCAATTTAAAAACCAACTAAATTGAGTTCAGGCACAAACTGATGGATGGATGGATGGATGAAGTAACCCCAACCCTTTCAAAGGGAAAATGTGTTTGGCATTTAGTAGGGGTGTGTGGAAATCAATATTTAAGAGTACTGCAATATTTTACTTAAAGGGATAGTTCACCCCAAAATGAAAATTTGATGTTTATCTGCTTACCCCCAGGGCATCCTCATGGTGATCTCTGCTTGCCCTGGGGGTAAGCAGATAAAAATCAAATTTTCATTTTGGGGTGAACTATCCCTTTAATGCAGCTATATCAATATTCTCAATCCCTGTTTCCAAATATGCTTACTTCCATAAAATATAGTTTGGAAAACAGTATATGAGCCAAGTAATATGTCCAAATTCATAGTATTCATAAAACAGTAAAGAAAAGTACCTACACTCTTAAAAAGGTTCAAAAAGGGAATTTTCACATCAATGCCATTGAAGAACCACCCCAAAGAACACTTCGATGAATAGTTCTTAAAATAACCTCTTTTTTCTTAGTGCAAAGAACATTTTAATATTCTAAAGAACCCTTTTTTTTCCACTATAATGAACCTTTTGTGCTATGGAAATGTTTTATGGATGTTAAAGGTTGGAACCATCAATGCGGCAACCCATATGTCTCATTGGGGATGAAGAGGATTAATGGAACCATCAATGCCAATAGAGTGCAACAGTCGGGTTCCGGAAGTATAAACTCCATTAATTTTCTCCATATGGAAATTGATTTTGAATGATAACTTATAAACCTTTAAAGACAGACCTACTGTGAGCTACGAGGTTGTTAATCCATGGTATTTGCTTCTGCTGAAGCCGTCAGGCTGCATTAATTCAGCTTTTTTTTTTTTTTAAATAATCGTGTTACTGGTGGAAAAACTACATTACCCATGATGCTGTACAGAAAACTACACCAATCAGAGTTAAAAAAGCAACATTCTCCAAAACAGCTCTTTAGCTCACTCCCAGGAAGCACTGTGAATGATCAAGTCGATCTCCGTATGCTCTCAAAATACTGAATGTTTGCATATATAAATATATATATATATTATACGAATAATCACCATTCGTAAATTAGTATTAGTACACTTTTTATATTTTTCCTTTGTTTATAATTTGATTATGCTGTTCGCAATGCTTCATGGGATTGTAGTTCTTTCCCTCACTAAAAGCGTTAAGTACACAGTCTTGTACCTTTGTCTTTTTGTCCGATTTTCAAAACTTTTTTGCTTCTAATCAAAATTTTGTAGTGTTGCGATTCACCTCGTAGCTGATTTGCTTTGTTCATGGCTTACAACTCTTTAACGAAGACAATTTTAAAATCCCTACGGGAAAAATAAAATACTTCCAGAAACCAACGCTGCTGAAAAAGGGGGCAGGCACAGTTGTACTCTATAAAGAACCTTCATTTTTAAGAGTGTACTACTTCATGGTGAGATTCTGAAGAGCGCATCCACTGGACACTTTACTGTCCCATGAGGCCATGGGAGTGCATTTGTGAATAGCAGTGAAGCGACATAACTGACACCATAGGTCACATGACAGTGACAACATGGTGGATGCAGCATGTCTGAATTTCATTCATACAACACACATTCATACTATATTTTCTTTTAACAGTCACGAAGCAAGTGTTAAACCAAATGTAGTACCTACTATACAGAATGCGATTTTTTTGAATATTTTTAGCTGGCGATTCAGTTAAACAACCTAATTTCCTCATCTAGTATAAAGTGATTTTTTTTTTTTTTTTTTTTTTTGTGATAAACAAATGTTCAAGAAAGGAGAAAAGGCGAAAGGACAAGAGAAGGTAGGAGGAGAGAGTCTTCTGTTAAAGGCTTTTACACACTTCGAGGTTTGATAAGATTACAGCCAAACACACACAAACCCTCCACCCTAAACACTGTGATTGTGTAAGACACAGAAGGAGAGTAAGAAGTGAGTGACAACAGGGCCAAAGAACACAATGGCTGTATTTAAAACCAGCCTTTCTGGCCAGTGACTCAATGATTTAACAGACAGCGTTTTTGTATAAAAGCTTACACAAGCTTCCAAGGCGCCATAACGTCATGTGTTGTGATCTACAAACAATTCAAATCAGCTTTAGCAATAACCAATTGTATGTTTAATGAATTCAAGTTATGTTTAATGTGTAAAAAACTGATATGTTTATTATTCTTTTTACATAAACTGCAGAAACTGTCTGTGCTGCCTTCAAAAACCAACCAGATGAAGGCAACTTGAAGCTTTCTCTGTGTACTGCCAGCATTTTTCAGACACGGCCAACATGATTGCTATGGCAACCAAATTCATTTTACATCTGGTCATGTGATTAATCGAATAATCATATAATCGTGACATTTAACATTTATTTTGGAGGCAACCTCACCCCTCCCCCACCCTATATACCACATAACAAGGATTAATTCTGTGTTCATGTCTTGAATTACTGTAATCACAAGATTCTACTCAGAGCTGTTCATTCTCAGACTCAGAAATTATTTGTTACTATGGCAACACTCATAATGCCAAAATGGAACCATGTGTGGCTTTGTTATTAATGACAGCAAAATATTTAATGGCTACATTTTGTTAGCTCACCTCTAAATGTTTGTGCAACATGTTTAAGAACAAAAAAGCACAACAGGTAATAGTGGCTGGAATAAAATAGTATATCAAACAGAAATATGTGTACCGAACAACCTTTAACTGTTAAGGCTGCTGCCATTTTGGTGCAATCCCTTATGAAAATTAACCATGGTTTTGTCATAGTTAAACTATGTTTTTTGGCGTATTGACTACCATTTGTATAACCACAACAAAACCATAGTTAAACTATGTTTGTTTTGTAGCAAAATCATGGTTAGTTCATGGTTACCATGGAATTACTACAATAACCATGTTTTTTTAAAAAAAAGTTTTTATTCGTAGTAAAACCATGGTTAAATTTCGGTCAATTTAATTATTAATTATAAGTTTGGCGAAAAACGTAAACTTTATTTATTGCTTGATTGATTGACATTTTAAGAACATGTAATTATGGTAATTCTGACATGACATGAACATACCAAAAAGCTGCCTTTACATGCTAGCGAAATTATCTAAATTCAAAGTTACCGAAAAAAAGTAACGTTACATGAAAACAAATAACCGTCATTGTAATTGTGACTACAAAAATGGCCAATTAAGCACATTACATTTTAAATATTTAAGTAAAATATTATGTGAAAAAAACATTAAAATGACATCACGATAATATCACAATAATGTTTAGTAGAATCCTATTTTATTATTACAATATACAAATCTCACCATTTATGTGTCAGAAAAAGTCCCGTAGATTATGGGAGGGATAATACTCGCTTAAATTATACACCTCTGCCGCAGTTTAAGCTAACATCCCGATTAAGATGGAACGAACAGGCATGTTATTGCGATATTCCTTTTCAGTTTCAACAAAGCTGCAGAGACAACCGCCCAGGCCTCCCCCATTTTCGCCTGGAAGGTCACCTCTCCAGTGTTTGAGTGTCTGAAGCCGTTGGCTGCTCCTGAACCGTTTGGCTCTTTCTCCACTAGCAAACAGCCCCACAATGTACCTCAATCGCTCTTAAATCTATTTTTAAACGATTTTATTCCGCTCCACACCGATGCGAACGGGACCGGACGCTTCTTTGGGAATTTATCTGACGATCTGTCGCCTCAAAGCAGCTTTATAACGCGTTGTTTGAGCACTATTTGACAAAATAGTCGAGGAGGAGGAAATTCCACACAAGCATTGAAAGGCAGTCCTCGCGCTCATCCGGGTATTTAAGTGAGTGTTTTCTTAATTTTTACTCGTTATATTGATAATATAGCAGCATATGCACGTTAATGTACCTCTGTGTGTTTTAATGATAATATATAGTGATTTATAATTTGGCAAGGGCATTTCTTTTGGAGGATCTGACTGTGTGGGGGATGGGCAGCTGTGTGTGTGTGTGTGTGTGTGTATATGTGTGTGCGTGTGCGCGCGTAAATGCAGCACCACTTCAGATTGTTTGGTAGTTCAGATGTGTGCGAAAGATAATTTCATAAGACATTACTATATAATTCTGACATTATTTTCAGTAAATTATACATTACATTTAATTCTTTGTATCTGGTGTTGTATTATTTATTGGTGTATTTTAATATAATTTTAGTTTCTTTTTAACATATATTCTGAAGTGCATCATACAATCTACTAAGCTGATGTTCTCATAAATACACTTATGTTATTCTGCAAAAGTGATGCACCTCTTGAAAACACTTGTGATAATTTGTGAGTTACAGTCTTTTGCTCTTTATTTAAAGACATTATTTGAACGTAATGTAAATTATAATCAATGTTTATAATAACTCTACATAAGGATCAGCACGAGCACATGACAGTGTTGTGGGCAATGCACTAACTCTATGAGAGTGGGGGAGGGGAGCTCAACTCACATTCAGTGTTTGGACAAACAAGAGTGTGTTTTGAATGACAGGATCATGAATTTATAATTATTTACATGTAAAGTGATATTTCGTAGTATGCACACTGATTATATACACTGTCAAATCATGTAATGCATATGACAGCAATTGACTCCAAGATAAGGTATGACTTGTGGCTTATTTTTATTTATATTAGTCATTTAAAAAGTGCAGTTGTATTTTGAGTGTAAGAAGCTGATCTATATAAGAAAAATGTGTGTGCTTGTGATATTTGGATCATAGTGTTCAGTCTACTGTGGGGGTGGGGAGCTCTGTAATGTGTGTGTGTGTGTGTGTGTGTGTGTGTGTGTGTGTGTATAATCTGAAGGCCATGTGTGTCGGAAACTCCCATTGTAATGGCTCACATGTAACATATTTAGATCACCAACCCCTAAAGTCATTTAGTAATTGGTGTTAGGTTAACCTAGCTAATTTTTACACAACCTCCTCCAAAATTAGGACTGTAATAAATAACAGAGTAAAAATACAAATAAAGCTTTTTAAATTATAAGTACATTCTGTCTTAGATTCTTTGAGTAGTCTGAGTCTTTGTTTGAAATCTGCGTCTCTCTCTAAGTGGAAGAGTGGCACGGTTATGTAACTTGTGCCTGAGAGTGGATTGAAGCAAGATGTGGGGGATGGGACAGACAGATCTGATCTATTGCGCTTTTTTTTCCCTCTTCCCTTCCCCCCTCTTTCCCTTATTGAGCAGAATCGCAGTGGGCCAGCCGACGTGTTGAAACGTGACGTTTGTGTCTGTGCTCTGTTGCGGTGCCGTTGACCCTGTTTCTCTTGAGCCTCAAGGTTGAGATGAGATGGGCAGATGGTGGTGTGAGTTTGAAAATGCCTGCCATGGTCTGTGCTTTCTTGAACAAGGCCTGTGTTATTTTCTGCAAGGTCACTGAGGAACACTGTTGCTGTAACTGTTGTGTAGTTATGCAATTCGATAAAGTAATAATACTGTAATTGACCATAAACAGACTGGTTATATCTAAAGTGGATTTTTAACTCTAGAAAGTCTGCATCCACTCTGCGTTTTTCGTAAAAATTAGTTTGAACTGTAGCCGTTTTTTTTTTTTTTTTTTTTTTTTTTTAGCAGTTGGTCACACACAGTGATTGCATCAAACATGGTGGGAAACTAGTAAACAAACTCAATTTGGCATCATTATCTCTTTGGTTTCTGTGAACAATTGTCCTAGGAGACGCTGTAGTGTTGCTGCATTGGTTGTTTAACGTGGAATTAAAGAGTTTGAGTCAAGTTAAAATGATTCAGGTCTGTTTCTTGAATGATTTGTCAATTATATGGTTGGTTGCCTGCTATCAGATCTGTCAATCACATGCTGTGTTTGAAGTAACACTGTACTGCAGACTTCTGCATTAATATATTCACTAGGGGTGTAACAGTATATCGTGTGACAATATATCACAATACAAAAATGCAACAATATGTATTGTGTATTGTTCACCCAAAATGAAAATTACTGTGTGAGGGGAAAAAAAAATCAAGTTTATAGAGTTTTAGTGTCAGTACTACATTGAACTACTATATATAATTTTGAATATAATGTGTAATAATGCAATGGGGCAAAATTTTTGGGTCCTGATAATGCCAAATGTCTTGTGTTACCAGTAAAAAGTGGCTCACATTATTTTAAATATATCTAGTCAATGACAGAGTGCAAGCATATTTACATTTTTCTGTATTTTCAGCTTCAGAATCATGAATATTTTTATTCTGGTATCACTATTGTCCTGTGTATTAGGTTATCATTGGGTCCAAGCCTATTCATTTCCATCCCAATGTAATACCAAGTTTAGCATTTTAATCAACAGTTAATTTTTTGTTAACCTTATCCCATATGTCTTGAAGTATCGCAATAATATCGTATCGTGAGTTCAGTATCGTGATATGTATCAAATCGTGACATTCGATACATGTTTTTGTTTCAGTTAAAATAACTGGAAGTGACTGACACTGGATGCCTTGCACATTCAAGTTAAAAATGAATGGCCATGTCTGCTCTTGCGTTAAAAATGAGGTAAATACTGTAGAATGCAAATTAGCTTTGAAATGTGACAAAATAGTATGTTGTTCTATTTACAGTAGGGTTGTCACAATACAAAAAGTTTAGTAGTGGATACATAGATACTTTTTTTTTTTCCCAACCTGTGAATTTGTGGTTGTTAAAAACTGACAGGCAATTTTAGTAAAAATATTACGTTTTCGAAAAAAGCTAGCTAATTCTTTCAGACTTAAATTCTCTCCATTTTGCTAAACATATTGAAATGTAAAAGACACAATACGGGTTTTCACACTGTGCTTAACCCCGGGTTATCATCTTTCTAAACCCCTTTTTAAACCCTGGTTAGCGTTTCATACTTGTAATTTAGAAGCGGGGTTAAGAAACAGTAGTCCAGAGCAGGGTTAGCATCTCTGTTGTGCTGTTAACCCCACATTGTAGTGCCAACCGTGTACAGTGTGAAACAACCCTGTGTTACAATGTTACAACTAGATGCTTAAAACAACGACAACCAGTCGTGTCACGTGTGCTTTATATTCGCGTGCTTTGGGCAGTCACGGAAACACCATGTCAGTGTTGTTTCAGCATTTGAGGGGGAAAATGTCAAACGGTGATGGAAAATGCGTCAATTGGAGAGAAGAAGAGACAGTTTCATTCTTACCTTTTATAGTCTGAAAAGTCCATTCAGAAAAAAACTTGACAGTACAGTCGGCAGTGCGTGTAATATGAAGAGCAGGTTGTGTGTGCCGTTCGTCAAATCAATGACCCTGACGTCGCAAATATGCAAACAAGGACATTAACCCGTGGTTTAGGAATGCACAGTGAAACGTCAGCACGTGAATACACAGTATTAATTGTTAACCCTGGGTAAAGTAAGAGCAGTGTGAAACATGAAGCAAAATAACTCATGATTCTGTTTACCCAGGGTTTAGAATGACCCAGGGTTAACTATTTCAAGTGTGAAAGGCCCTAATGGTTGAGCAAAAAGTGTTTTTACATACATCCCCTTTAAAGCACCATTTTTACATCTATATGCATTCAGATTGAAGTCTTTTGCTGTTGTATCAGGTCTTATAATGTTTTTGAGCGTCCACCATGAGTGTTGCATTTTTAAGTTTGGACCCCTAAGGCCCCTGTATTCTGCACCATTCTGTTGTGTGCCATCCAGCTGAAGCCAGCTTAATAGTTCAGGGCTTTCTTATGACTGATTTGTCAACGAATTATTCGGATGACCCATTTACTAGTTGTTTTTGAAATTATATGAATAATGCATAGTATGCAAATATGTATAAAATGATTTGCAAAAATGCTTTTTTTCAAACAGGTAATCTAATAATAAGGTTATCCATCTCTCATTGTTTGGACAGGCCGACACTTCTCAGGGGAGTCAGCCATCGAATGGCTTACTTATAGTTGTCTCTAAATATGAGTTTCGTATAGAAGGAAGTATAAAAAAATGGCATCACCTTTAAAGTGCAGTTAACGTGGAATTTGACACCTAATCTGATGAAGCCTTTTTCAGCATCTCGTCTATCTGGGTTATCATGGCTCATGTTGTGGATCGTGTGTGTGTGTGTGTGTGTGTTTGGGGGAAAGAGGCATCTCGCTGTAGGCGTGCAGGACGGTCCCTGGTGTGATTGACTTCACCATGGTCAGCTTCCCTCTGAATGATTCCCAGAAACTGCTTGCTGACTAAATTTAGATATCAGTTACAGCGAGTTCAAATGTGCTGTTATACATAGTTTTGCAGTGTTGTGAAAGCATAAAAAAAATAGCCCAGCACATTTCATAATTCAGGCTAAGGAGAAATACAGTCTGAAGGATAAGTTTAATTAATGACATACAGGGCTGCATATTGAATAAATAATGACAGTCTTTTAATAGTACTAATCATATAAATAATAATACATTTTTATTTATATAATGCTTTTTTAAGGTACTCAAAGACGCTTTACAAAAGATAAAAATATCAAAAGCATGGTGTAAGTTTTGGGTGGGACTATCTGTGCATGCAACCAAACAAAGATAGGGTAAGTGTTCGGGAAACCTGTTTGGACACAGTCATTATTGACGCAATTGCATTTGAAGATGCTAGTGGCGCTGAAATTACGCAATTTATCTTTTTAAAGAAATCGTAAACATCAGTTTATCCTGTAAACCATTTAGCGACCCTAAAATGATGACTCGTTTACTAACTAGCACAGATATGAGGAAGTAAAAGCTTTCAGATGTGGTTTTACGCAACTAGAATATGATCCACAGTAATGAATCTTGTCTTCATTATGTTGTCTGACCTCTGGCTGTTTACCTTTCTCTGTGTTGACTCAGGTTCTGTGAAACACAGATGTGACAGTAAGTGGAAGTAAAATTTCAGAAAGCGAGTTCCTCTTTTCTTTGCCAACGAGTAACACGGGTCACTTGTTTTCTTATAGTGTGTCTCTGTTTCTCAGATTATTTCATGATAAATCTGCAGTAGGATGATCTCCTACCTCCTTTTTGCTCATCTTTCATCTGTGTGGTAGCCTTTTAGGACGTTTATTAGGGATGACCTAATATAACATTTCTGTGCAGATAACTGTTGTGCAACAGCTTATTTACATATTTTGTGTTAGGGTAGCGTTCATCTGACAGGTCCTTGGGGCAGTCATATATCAAATTATGTTGGTTTTCTTACCCAGATTAAAGAGAGCTGAAACTTGCAGACCGGTTGTTGATGTGCTCAGCTGTGGTGGTGTTTGGGGGATGGGCGTACTCCTGACCCGTGCTTTAGCTGTTCATTTGTCTCTTCCTGCTCTCTGACAGACTAATGAAACCTCTGTAGCTCCCTTCCCCCTACCCACACAGCCGCATACTTTTGTTGTGTGTGACCTGAAGGTCAAGTTCAGCATGTAAATTTGCAGCAGTCCCAAGTGCTCTTCCTAGTATAAAGGGCACATGTTGTTTGAGAATTATGGAAACATTTAAAGGCATGACAGTTGTCAGGAAACTTTTACAGTTCACCTTATGTGACATTGATGGAGTGAACGTCAGCATATCTGTTGAGCGTGTGAACGCAATGGCCTGTCAGAGGTGCTAGTAAGCAGGTTAGTCAGAATCTGTTTAACACTGCTAAAAAGGTTTGGTTGTGTTCAACAAGAGCCGCAAACTTGTGAATCCTTTTGTTCAGGGCCTAAAGTTAACTTTTTGCCACACTTGCCAATGGGCGGTAACTTCAGAATTTTTTTTTTTACTGGCCATGGAACTGTTTTTTGCAAAAACATGCAGTAATGACACCAAAATTTTAGAAACCAGTGTAAACAATTCTCTATTCCAATTTCGATACAACAGATAAAACTACTCGGTATTCGTGCGCTGTCTGAGATGCGGCTTCCTGAGTGCGTGTTTCAGATGTTTGCACACAGAAAAATTCCCACACCACACGAGTAATGAATTGAGTTTCCTTTGCGTCTTCTTGCGCTTGAATATTCAAATTGGCAAGGCTCAAACTTTCGTGACAATGCAGCCGCAAGCTTGGCAAGTGTTATAATAATAAGAGATTGATTGTACAATTAAGACAGCTTTTTTTTAATTAACAAGAGCTTTCTCAAAAGTGTAAAATTCAGTGTGCTTGCACTTTAGAGATTGACAGCCTTAATGATTGTTTATTACCCATTCACCATCTGAATTTAAGTTTAGTTTTAAGCAACGGACAAAGACAAAATAGGACAGATGTTAATTCAACAGTTTTTGCTCTGGTACCAAAATTGGTACAAAGGAATTGGTACTGGTATTGGTATAGACTACTGAAATTTGGTATTTGAAATTATGAAAATATGCATTATTTTTGTAATTCCTCTAGGTCCCCCGTGTGTCGCAGAAACTGCATACATCAACTTTAAAGGGGACCTGTTGTGCCCTTGGTTTATTTTTTTGGGGTCTACTAGAATAGGTTTTCATGCCTGTTTCAAAAAACATTTTTTACACACATTGCAGCACTTTCCTTCCCAGTCTGTCTGTAATAGTCTGTTTAGTTCATGTCTGTTTAGTTCAGTTCATGTCATGTCTATGAAGCCCCTCCTTCCAAAAAGCTCAATGTGCTCCGATTGGTCAGCTGGACCAGTGTGTTGTGATTTGTCAACCACTTTGAATGTGCTTTGCAAATGTCACACCCCTTTACCATAACTAGGGTAGGGAATCAAAAATCGATTCCAATTTTGCAGTTGGATACTTGTTATAAATTCAAATTTTGGTTCCTCTTATTGGTTCCTTTGTTCGCATTTTAATATGACTAAAAAAGACCCGCACACTGTTTTCTGTGCTGCACACACATCCAAAGCTTGCGTAATTTTAATGTGATTTTAAACCATTCAAGCGCAAGAAGATTAGCGTGCTGCACACACATCTAAAACGTGCGCGCAGAAAGCCACCTCTCATACTGAATAGTGTTTGATGCTGAACCGAGTTCTTTTCCTCGTATTTTTGCACTTGAACGGACAAATGCACACAAAAAATGTCAAAATATCCTCGTAAACACGGTTGGTTATGTCTTAAGTGAATGTAAACAGTTGACAAAAGCGCATGACAGTATATCCGTGCAGCTCTTAAAGTGACGGCAGCCTAATATATATCTTATATTTGTGTGATTGCTGATTTGTTTATTTGTTCTTTTTTGATTACTGAGTGTTTACTTGTCTTTAATATTGCTTGAAATTTATATTAGTTAGACTAGTTTATTTGCTTTGGTATTTTTAAACCATAGGCAGAAGTTAGTTGTGTAAGTGTTCTTTAGCCTTTTGATTTTTGTTCATGGTATTCAGCTACAGTGAAAGGTTTTGCAATAAAACTTAAGCTGCATTTACACTTGGCATTAACATGCGATCACCGTGGTCCGATCAAGCAGATCGAATCATTAGCCAATCAGGACACGGCGCGTTTTACATTTGTTCACATTAAGTGGCCTTTGTATTTAGATAACCGATCGGATTTCTGTTTCCTGCACAATATTTAAATTAGGCGCGTTTGAAAGGCAGAAGCTTCAAATGGCTTCATAGCGTAAAACAACTTTCACTTTAGCATCTATCAATGCAGTGCATACAGCACAGAATTTTTGTGATTTATTCAAAAGAAGTACAATCGATCACGAATAGAGTACTTAATCTACCAATTTAAGTTTCCCAACATTAATCTTGTATGATGAAAGATAGTAGGCTAATTATTAAGATGAGGAGCTTGCAAGTTTGTGTAATATGTAGAAAACGGCAGAATCTGAACACATTTGTATTAAAGAAATAAAAGAACGCACATCACATTAAAGAGCATTAATTAGAACTAAATAAGGGTAGGCTATATGACACCCGATTAGGAGTAAAGATGATACAAATTAAACAATGTCCCATTGCTTTCACTTACTTTACTTTCCGATGCAATCTCCAGTCTTAGATCGGATTAAGTTTTTTAAATGAAGGAATACTTCCAGAGTTGATCATTCAAAAATAGCTGGGTTGATCATGTTAAACAAGTCACATCATCTGGGATTAAGGTTATAGTGTGTAATGACTATATTGACAGAAATGGGAGATTAATAAACTGAAACAGCCACATGGAAAGATGGGCGGGGATTTATATGACATTGCCCTTTGAATGTACATTACACTGAGATCCGATCACAATGTGTCCTTGACTACCTCCGAACCAGGACGCGTTGATCGGTTAACATTCTGATCACAAACGCGTTAACACTTGTCATTTCAATGCGTATGTAGACAACATCCAGATACAGGTCGCTTGTTAATTCCAAGTGTAAACGCAGCCTTAGAATAAATGTAAATGATATCTATGTTTTTTTTGTTGTTTTTTTTTACCTTTTACCTTGGAATCGATAAGAATTGGAATCAATAAAGCGGAATCGGAATCGTTAAAATTTAAACGATACCTAACAATAACCAACACACTACTATGCAACTGAACCAGGCCTTTTTTTTTTTTTTCTTCTTCTTCTTTTTTTTTTTTCTCTTTTGCTTATGCCTTGGGTGTAAATTATTTAAATGAGGAATATTGTGATGTGTACGCTCCCGGGAGAAAACTCAAGACTACAGTCAAGATGTTTCAGGGAGTTTAGAAACAGTGCTTACTAGGGATGTGACGGTGAGAAAATTTTCCCACCGGTTAATCGACATGTGACAACACCGGTAATACCGGTGTCACTGGGGGGTGGGGCCTCTACATTTTTTTTTTTTTTAACAGCTTATGGGGCCATTCACATATCGCGTCTAAAAACGCGTGGAAAGCACGGCCACGTCGCTTTCTCCTTGTTTCCAAAGCGCTTGCGCTCCCGTGGCGTCTGTCATTGCTATGCAATGTTTTTGATATGAAAAATAAAAACTGTACTGTACAGCTATGATCAGCTGTTAAGCAGAGCTTTAGATGTTTTGTTACGGAAAGGCCGACTTTCACTTTCAAATTAATGGCAATTGCTTGAATGGTGGGTTACTCTTACTGAAAAACACTCGACAAAACGGACGTTTTGGCATAATTTGTGTGTGTTATGGTTCGTTAAGAGCAGAAGAGAATTCGATACTGGCGCGCACACGCGTTGTGTGTGTGTGTGTCACATAGGCAGGGCATGCACAGACAGCGTGTTCTCTTTTGCCTTGTCGCACTTGAATGGTTTAAAAGCATCAGCATGAGTAAGAGCTTGATCATATAACGCAGAAAATGGATACTACGTTAATTGCATTAAATGCAAATATTTTCACGCGTTAAAGTGGAAAAAAAATTAACCTCGGTGCCGCGCTGGGCAAGTGATGAAACCGGTGTTTTGACTGAACACCGGTAACACCGACTACCGTAGCAAGCCTAGTGCTTACTGATTTATATTATGACTTCCTTTGGAGTGGATTTTGTGCTTTGTAACTTTGCAGACCTTTTTCATGCTCTAAGAGCAACATTACACACTAAAGAAAGTGGAAAAAAAAAAAAAAAAAAAAAAAAAAGCATAATAGGACCCCTTTAAAATCAGTTTTCACCTTCGACACAAAACTATATTGTGCCAGCGGCACACTGACAAAATGAACAGCTTCATTTATTGTAAACGAGAGAATTTTATATTGCGTCTTGTAATAATGTTACACCATTTGTGCGTTGTATTAAGAGAGAAAGAGAAAAGGGAGATGCTAGCACTGAATCACTCGCACTGTTTGTGAAATTACAGATTTCAAATTACTGATTTGATCTGTTCATCTGTATGTATTAATTTACTCATTCAACCCACAATGCTATTGTGAATAAATGTTTAAAGGAATTTTCCACATTATAAACACAGAACTTATGGGAGTAAGACTGAGTAAAATTATGCGCAATACCTGCAACCCTGATAGTACGTACCACATTATCGTGGCCAACATTCGTGCTGATGTTAACAGGCCTTTATTATGGGCTGGTAACGATGTTGACGATACGTTGATGCATTGCTAAAGTAGAATATTGTCAAAATGCTGCAATTAAAATATTTTTTAATTTTTAAATATTTTTTAATTTTTTGTATTGCTCAGGCTTGTATTTGTCAGTATGTTTTGCTTTTAAATGGGCTAATATGTAGGGATGCACTGATACTATTTTTTCATAACCGATACGATTCTGTTACCTATTTGTAATGTATAATGTAAATAATGTAAATTACCTGTGTGTGGAACTGATGATCAGTCTTTTCCAATGTCACGCTATCCACTAAATACTATTTTATTAGAGAAAAACAACAAATTAATAAAAATATGACAAAAAATATATTATTAACTAGGTGAGTGGATAATTCAGCAAAAGTTATTCTAGAAAAAAAATCTTGGGTGCACAGTAATTTTATAAAAATCTAAATTTTGTGAAAAATCTATTTAGTGGGAAAAAATAAGTAAATGTACATGTAATATGTTAATAAAAACAAATTACCAATTGCTATTTGTATTCTTATAAAATACATTCATAAAAAACAATATGTAGAAAATAAATACTATAAATTTTAAAAATGTTTTACTTAAAATGTAATTTAATTTTAATGGGGTGGGGTGGGGTGGGGTGGGGCGGGGCGGGACGTGTGCGGGCAAGGAATGGCCGTCATGGAGATAATGAAAATATCTGAAAGACTGTTATGAAAATGAATGTTAAAAATAAAAATATGACATGAAAACCTGTCTATGAAAACATGGACACGTGATTAGAACATTGTTAGATTATGATTATGATGCAGCAATGTTGTTAAGAAGCATCTAAAAGGAATAGCTGCCTGAGGTGAAGAGAGACTTTATGCCAGTAAACTGAAGCCCGTTCTATGATACATACTATGATATTAATCAGATAACTATACATAACATAGATGTAACATTACAACTTGTATCTGCATAAAAGGATGCAAATGCCAGTGAACTTTAAGTTGCGTGCTATAGTGAGAGTGAGAGAGAGAGAGCTCCCGCCGTGATGCGCTTTCGTGACAGCGCGATGAAACACGGGCAAGGACAGAATTTACTATAGATTTCTATAAAGTTCTAATCATAATGCTATGTTTATGGCAGATTTGTGCTTTATTTTCATTTACATTATTATTATTACAACTTTCATCTGAAAAAAGTTTGCGAATGCAAACGTGAGCTTGACCAAAAGTGTAACTCCTATTGCGCTTTAAAACGAAAGCACAACAAATTCACATTCTATTAGGCTACATTAGTATCACTACTGTAATTTTTTATTTATTCTAATATTTCAGCAATATTTTGCATTCAATTTGCACTTTCTGATCAACCAAAATGTTATTTTACAGTATGAAGATCACTGATCAACATTTCGATCATCGTTTACATGATCGATCATCGCTGTCACGGTCGAGTACTCGAGTACTCAATTGCTGTTGCACATCCCTAATTCAAACATACATGAAATATCGAAGAACAGGTAAAAATACAACGACTATGCAATATAGTGCATATATTTAACACTATGCTCCCCTCTAGAGTTCATTTTTCTAGCTAACAAGTATGTGGCTTTTTTGAGGTTAATGTAACATTACATGTGACACATTGTTTACAAGCTGTTTTATTAACATCTTTCCACTGTTGAAACACTGATTGAGTGATTACATTAGACATGATACTGATTTCAGTAAGTTGTACTGTAACTCGTATATTACCTTTTGATGTTCATTTATGTTTATTTTGTGTTGTAACTAGTAGTAAAGCAGAAGAGATGATCAGTTCACGTGTGCTCTGTGTTGCCGCTTCGCTTAAACTGCGGTGATACAGCGATCTGTCATGCCACATTAAAGAGCACCAAAATGGTAATTATTGCTTGAATTTTGTAATAAAATTGACAGAATTTGAAAGCTGAGACTTTATTTCATATCATAAGTAACAAAGCACAAACTCATTGCAATTTATTGGATGGGATGGGATTTATTGGACCACACGTGCACTCACTGTAAGAGAAAGAGAGAGCACATGCAGGGCTCATTGACAGAACTGTCACTGTCCTGATTGGATCAGTGCTGTTGTCATGAAAGTTGATCATTTGCATGCATCTTTAAGCCTTGTCAATTTAAACATTCAAGCGCAAGAATCCGCGAAAGATGACTTGCGCGCTGTGTGAGAAGATTTGCATTTTTGTTCTATCATTGCGTTTATTTGTGCTATTGCTTATAGTTTGATTATTTGTTCTTATTTTTATTACAGATGGTTTACTTGACTTTAATAGTGTTTGAAATGTAAAGGCCTATTTTATATTTATATTTTATATTATCTTTATGTAGAATTTTTTCATTTGCATTGTTCTTGCATTCCATGTAAAAAGTTTAGCAAGTAAAATCAAAAGCTTCAGTGTGTCCATAGAGGGTTGTTTAAGAATCGATATTGATTAGTCAAAATGAGAATCGAAAATCAAGTAATTGATATTCATAGTCAATACATAATCCTCTCTGCTTCAGTGTTGTGATCTAAGTGGTAGTAGCGCATGCCACATCATTTAGAAATGGCAAGAAACTCTAGGAAAGATAATATGTAATTTTATACCAATCTACAGATTTTTATCTACAGATCATAATAATGGAAACATTGAATCATTTTGGAGAGAGTTTTACCATGCTGACTGTTACTAGGGTTGGGAACTAAGAACTGGTTCTCATCCGGAACCGGTAGTGTTTTTTGAAAAGAACTAGAACCATGCAAGATTTCTAAGTTTCGGTTCCAAAAACGGTTCTGGTGTGATGAGTGGGCGAAGTGTGGGGAGCATATCCTTTAATAGAGACATCTCACATCATGAATATAATAGCAATGAATGCACTGAAAAGCCCTCGCACGGCGCTACTCATATATATGTAAGATTTCAATGCACAGAGAGAGAGAGGTGCCCAAAGCTGCACGATTAAAACTTGATTTCATCACCCACATGATCTAATTCCTAAATGACAACGATTCGCCCGTGTATATTAAACATTTGACAAAAATAAAATCGTGACATTCAAATCTGCGTTCGCGCTGCCGTTGATCTAAAGAGAGTTGACGTGTAGATATAAACATCTTCACAAACAATCTTTTCAAACGCACAGTATCATTATTTCTGTGTGACAAATAGGCCTATTCCAATTATAACAGAAGTATACAAAAGTTTATTATTCAGATAGAAACGCTGATGTTTATGTATAATAAATTACCTTCTGAAAGTAACTGGACTTAAAAAAACGTCTGTATCGATTGCATTGTTACGCCACTAGGTGGCAACAAATTTACTGTTAAAAATGTGTCTATCACTGAATCATTCTTTCAGAAACAAGTCTTTATGAATCCAACTTACAAAAATATTCTGTTTCACCTGTCTGAATCTTACATGTGTGTTCAAGCATCTTATCTAATTTGTGTTAACACTTTACAATAAGGTTCATTTATGAACTAACCATGAGTAATACATTTGTTACTGTATTTGTTAATCTTTGTTAATGTTAGTTAATAAAAATACAGCCGTTCATAGTTTGTTCATGTTACTTCACAGTGCATTAACTGATGTTAACAAATACAACTCTTGATTTTAATAATGTATTAGTAAATGTTGAAATTAACATTAACAAACATTAATAAATGCTGTAGAAATGCAGTTCATTATTAGTTCATGTTAATGTAGTTAACTTATGTTAACTAATGAACCTTATTGTTAAGTGTTAGCGAATTTGTTGAGATTAACAGTCTGTTAAATTCATTTTACAAGAATAATAAACACAAAAAGGACTGTTTGAGTCGAGTATTGTGCATTTTTCCCTTACTTCTATTTTTTTATTAGTTGTTTAATTATTTTAATGGAACCGGAACCAGAACCGTAATCGTTAGGCAGAACCGGAAAATTTCTCACGATTCCCAACCCTAGTTGTAACATGACTGTCATGCTGACTGTCATTGATGTAAATGCATAGCTTTCCTTCTAACATCCATCACAGACTCTTCTAAGGCTAGTTTTGCTTTAATGCATTCATAAACCAGACCCATACATGGTTTTATCAAATGAAGAATGTGGAAGTTCAGCAGTTGACACACATTTCTATTTTTAGAGTGTCTGGGATAGGACTATGTGTGTTCATGCATGCATTCAAATAATAATACAGAAGTGTCTGGGGTCTCCTCTGATGCGGTCTGAGATGGTACTTGGATTAGCTCTGGGAGACCTATGAAAGTTTTTGAGCCTAGTTGCTACAGCATTTTTTCCCCATGTAATTTCTTTCTTGTCTCGATTGCTGTTCTCTGCAAGATTAAATATTTTGCTGATGCTGCAAGAGACTTCACAAATTCTATTTGAAAACTGACATTTGCTTTAAAACTTCAAGAATGCCATCCAGGGAATGAATATGCTGTAAAGTTCAAGTTTGATACTCTGCCAGCAAACTGCAAATCAAAAGTGGCATTCTTGTTAAATTGGATGGCAAACCCAGCACAAGCTAATAGAACTGTGTAATACCCTGAAAGAAGCCCTGCGTCGTTACCAGAGTTGGGGGAGGAGATCCTTGCAAGAGTCTTCCTGTGCATTGACACACTCCCATGAGTCTGAGACAAATCGTAGTATGAGTCAATGCATCTTGATTTGGTGGCAAGTCTGAATGGTGAAGGATCATTGGTTAATCTTATCTCTTACTTCTGAATACATTCACCTCATGGGTTATTTGCATTGCGCACAGGATTTTATAATGCGTTTCTAATGTTAGAAAATAATTGGATCAAGGTGGTTAATCTCTCTGGTTCAGGTTTTGAGGTATTGATGCATTTGTCAAATCTCATGAGCAGCATGATGTTTACTGGCATAAAGTCTCTCTTCACCTCAGGCGGCTATTCCTTTTAGATGCTTCTTAACAACATTGCTGCATCATAATCATAATCTAACAATGTTCTAATCACGTGTCCATGTTTTCATAGACAGGTTTTCATTTCATTTTTTTCTTTTTTTTTTCTTTCAGCTAACTCGGGTAGGGATGCTCATAATTAACTGGTTAACTGTTAAAGGAAAGTACGAGTTTTGACCAATTAATATTATTAGTTAAACGGTTTAAAAAGTAAAGTAATTTTTCAAGATATTTTAAAACATTTGCTGCATGGTTAAAAAATGCTCTATACATATAAAATTGCATTTTTTAAGAGAAATAACAGATAAGTCGTGTGTAAATCTCAATTTATAAATGCAAAAATGTGCTTGCCATCACACAACAGTGGGCCAGTAGTCACTGAACGGCACAGATTGCACTACACACTATTTAAAATGAGTAGTGTAACTTTTTATATTTTTGGTTGGCTATTTTATTTTGATAATGAACAGGCTGCATGTCAAGTTAGCAGTGCTATAAGTGCTATGTTGTGTGTGCGCACGTGAAGCGTTTGCATGGTCACTTGAAATGTTTCCTTATAACAGTGGAAACAACTTAAAATACTACATCATTTATGTTCATACAGATAAGAGTAAGACATCATTCAAAACATGAAATAGTAAATAGTTTACTTTTATTTGTGTATGCTTACAATAAAAACAAAACATTGTGCTTTTGTAAAATAAAAGGAAACAAACAGGATGCCACTTTCTTCCATCTTGGTTTTCTTTTTCTGTGAACTTGTTTGTGGAGCGCGTCACAAAAATGAACTGAAACTCGACATACTTGTCACAATTTTTTTTTTTTTTTTTTTCCTTCTTCTCCGTTTTGTTAATCTGTTAATTTTTAAGTTAAATGTATTTTGTGTATAGGCCTATATATATATATATATATATATATATAAATATAAATATAAATATAAATATGTGGGTATGTGACCAGTGTTGGCAAAATGATTCGCAATGATCAGATTTTCAAAAATGAGTTATTTTCACAATTTCTATTAAAAAAACCTTCAAATGATGTATGGTTTGTTGGAATCAGAGAACAAAAGACTGAGCTACATCTGTTTGAAGTCGAGTCAGCAAAGTCAGTTTTGAGAAAAATCGAGTTAAAGTTTTCTGAATGTTCCAAAACAAAATCACCTAGCAACCATACCTTAAAATCCCTGTTAATACCTCCTAATTTGGCACTCACCTCATCAAAACCAAATATCTATAGGAAAAATATATATTAAACTTTTTTTTTTTTTCAATATTTTACTGAAGTACTGTAATTGTTTATGTGTATATCAGGATTGCGCACTGTCTGAGGTGTCTTTGTGCGCACGCTTCGGATCTGTCAGTCAGCGCGAGTAAGATCGATTTGTTTACATCAGCATGAGTTTAAAAATCACATTTCATTGGTTCAGACTCATGCCATCTAAAATTCGCTATGAATATTCACAACGTTGGAATGCTGCGCTTTAAAGCGATACCAAACTTGTGCTGAGAGGAAGCGCCAGGAAAGGTACTCCTCTCAGAAAATGTACAAATAAAGATACTTTTAGATGTTTAATTGCTATTTTAAGCATTTGAATTGCTAGATGAGGGCTTATTGAGCTCATTTTTGTGGAAAGCTCAATTTCAACCAAAATTGACATTTTTGATTTGTTTTGCCTGTAGCTTGAAATTAGCCCTTGCGCATTCCGAGTCATTTTGCCAGCACGGGTCACATATATATATGTATATGTGTATATTCTGCTTTTTTGTCTGTTCACAGAAGTGCTGCAGGGGCATGACGTGAAAACGTGTGAATTGTGTGAATGTGTGAATGTGTGAAACTTGTGTTCTGTTGTTTATGCTGATATTTCGTTATTTTTAATGGGTCACATTTTTCAATTCTAATTTAACAGTCTTGTTAGTTAACGGTTAATAATCAGTTAATGAGCTTCAGTTGTCATTTTTTATCCCTAATGACATGAACATCCCTAAACTCGAGTCTGAAATTTAATCCTGTCTGGATATTTTTGATTGAAGTAAATTATTTTTTTGTTGACTGTGAATGACCAATAACGTTAAATGCTCCATTGTACCACCTGCTGCTGCTTCATTATGGATTCATTGCATTGCAGCCAAAAGGGGGCACTCCTGAGCAACTTGTAATGGTTACCAATATCAGAGGTGTGTGATATATCGGTAGAAATTTGTCAACCGGTAGAGATTTTGGATTATCATCTCTATCACGGTTACCCTCATGTGACGTTGCTATGCTGTGCTGTGCAGTCATGAAAGCTTATCATTTAAATGTTGTTTGGCCAATATTAAACAAGGATTTGATCATGCTGTAAAGTGTAACGACAATTACCAGTACGTTGGTGCCCTCCTCAGGCATTGTTATCATACATAGTTTACATAAGTTGTTTATATTATGTATATTACATTATGTATTTTAACAGTGTTGTTCAATAAAACCATATTATTACTTGCTTTTGTTTAGGGGTGTAACGATACATCGCTATATCGAGATATTGCGATATAAAAATGCAACAATATGTATTGTTGGTGTAAACGATATGATTCGCGATATAGAGTTAGTTTTATCCAAGGCTCAGCTTACTGTATTTATAAGGTATAGTTCACACAAAAATGTAAATTCTGTAATCATGTACTCACCCTCATGTCGTTTCAGACCTATAAGATTTTTGTTCAACTTCCAAACACAAATGAAGATATTTTTTATGAAGCTTTATGAGATTTCTGTCCCTCCATTTAAAGTCCATTCCTCTAAAACTTAAAAGATCCCAAAAATGTCATAAAGGCATCGTAAAAAAAAAAAAAAAAATCAATTGAGTGGTCTAATCCAAGTCTTCTGAAGAGACACAATGACTTTTTAAGATGAACAGATATACAGCGATTCGCTACTGTAGTAAACACGGACGTTCAAATGCTTGCGTGACACGCGAAAACAACATGAGATGCAGAATTTACATTTTTGGATGAACTAACCATTTACTGTTTGGGAATAGTCATTTTGACATGCTTTCTTGCAAGTAGAACTGTGATTGATTGCATTGATCATCTGAAGTGCACGCGCTGCCGGAACAGCACTCCTCAACGTGAAAGCTCAAACATCATTTAAATCACCATATCACATTTAGTTTTTAGTAGTATGATTATTCAAAGCATTTTAGATGATTTATTCTTATATGTATAGTGCATTAATAGTGGGTGAGGCGGGACATAGCGAGAACTGGGAGAGTTTGTGCGTGTGTGGTTTGTCTGTGTAAGAGATACAACAAATGCCTGCATTGAAAGCGTGAGTACTGCGTGAGGGGGGGAAAAAATGAAAGTTTACTCAGTTTTAGTGACATTACTACATTAAACTACTATATATAATCTTGAATATAATGTTTAATAATGCAGTGGGGTAATATTTGTGGGTCTTGATAACAATAAAATAATTACAATATAAAAAACCCCTTCTTTATTTTGGCTTAAAATATTTTGATATTATCGTGAGTTCAGTATTGTGATTTGTATCGAATTGTGACATGAGTGTATAATTACATCCCTACTTTTGATACTTTATTTAAACTAATTATTATTGCCTCATTGCTATTATACACATTTAACCATTTTATTACCACAAAAAAAATTACCTGATTATTCGATTAATCAACAAAATAATCGACCGATTACTTACTAAAATAATCATTAGTGACAACCCTACATTTCTGTATATGAATGCTTTGTCTGAGGGACTGTTTCTGAACGCAAAAACCTGAAAAGCGCACACATAAAGTTGCTGCTTATACAGTGTGCGAGTACTGAACTGCGTTCTTTTTGCCGTCTTCAACGGCCATATACACATTTATGTGTCAAAATACTTTGAGTATCCTCGTAAGCGGTCATTTATGTCTTAAGTGAACATAAACAGTTGAGAAAGAAATCACATATGTAGCAGTATATTAGATCCGTGCATTTGGTCTTAAAGTGACAGCAGCCTAATATACCTGCTGCTGTCTGTGTGAGAAAGAAAATGAGAAAATCACTCACTGATCTCAACTGAATCACTTTTGTAACTTTAATAAAAATAAAGGTATATTTAATTTACAAAGTGAAGCCTATGTAGTGTTTTTTGTACTATTAATTTCTACAATTTATGTAGTTTTTTTCTTAGTTCTAGAGCTTGAAATTTTTCAGTTATTAGTCTATTTCATTTACATCTTTGTTCTGTAGTAGTTTTTGTCCTTTTGTTTGTAATTCGTTTAATTGTTCTCATTTTATCATTGACTGTTTGCTAGTCTTCATTGAGCTTCATTTTTCATTCATTTTCATTCATTTTTTACTTGTGTTAGTTGAGCTAGTGTTAGTTTTTTATGATAGTGAAATTGGTGACAAGAATTATGATATTTCCAAGGTATCAAAAATGTTGATATAAAAACCCTATTTAAAGTAACAATTACTAAACCGTAATATGTATGGTTATCGTGAAATAATATCGTGATAGAAGATTTTGGTCATATTGCCCACCCCTACGTGGTGCTGAAGTTATAAAAGTAATTGATATTACCTTATCAACAAAACATAAGTGGAGAGAAACAGTTGTAGGTTGAAGGTTCAACATTTTATTCAAGGATTAAAAAAAAAAAAAAAACTAGCAGTTCAGTCCAATAAGCTCAGACATAGCTTAAACGGCTCTGTAATTTGTTGAAATCCCTTAATGTGGAACCCAGCCTTTTCCTCAGAGATTTCATCTGATACAACCCCAGTAATGTGGTATTTGCATGTGTTTTTATTATGCTGGGTTTTATCAGTAAACATTATGGAGGGAGATTATTCTCTGGCACACACAGTGTAGACAGGGAGAAATGGCATATTATCTGTCTGCTTCTTGTTTGAAGAGAGAGCTTTTTTTTTTTTTTATTTCTTTTTGCGACTGTCAAGATATTTCTTTCAGTAGATCTCTCATTTTGGCTAGACCATTATCTGTCGGATAACCGTGTTGTCTAGACCACTATGTTTTGGACTTGCAGATAATATGCATTTAACAATTGTGAAGAAGGACCCCTGTCACTTAGCCTAATTACTTTTGTCCATTAGACCAATGCTTGGACAAAGAAGGCCAGGCTACATAATAGGGTAATTGCACTCAGTGTAGGCAATGGGAAACCTCGTCTTACTAAGCTGAGATCACAGTATCTGTTGTCTGAGAGTAAAAGGGCCAAGCACATCAGTCATGTGGCATCATGATGAAGGAATTATATTTTTGCTGAAGACTAGAGAGCACGGTGTCAGATCTTTCAAGGATCAGCATGATTTAAATTTTTGTGAAATTGTATTTCTGGTTTTGTAGTGAAGGTGTGGTCACATTAGCAAAATTTTTATTAAATTTTACAGGTAATCTGTAGTTTTTTTCTTAATCGACTAGTCGGTCATTTCTCTCAATGACTAGCTTTTCTGGCAATTTACGGACAGTCTGACAGTTGTTTTAAAATTATTGTTGAAAGTAGGGATGTGCGAGACTATTCGACTAGTCGATTAAACGATACTGCTGCTGCTAGTCGACTTGGAAACACTAGTCGTTTATTTTAATTTTATTGCACGTGTAATGTTTTGCTTTATATATATGAGACAAGATGAGCAAGATGAGGGAGTATTTTTTTTTTACAGCCCACACAAAACTTTATAAAAACTACCAGTTATGAGGGACAATAGAGTATGAAATTTTATTTCTGATTAAAGGAGAAACATTATGAATGAAACTTACTTGACACTGGAACAGTTGCTATTTCAACATCCTAACGAAGATAATATGCTTAAATAATGTATTTGTCAGTACATGTTAGGGCTGCACGATTAATCGGACGATTAGAAAAAAAACATTGAAATCGCGCTTAAATGATTTGGCTTAGTGTGAATTTGAAATCACAAAGCTGCGATTTATTTATTTATTTATTTATTTATTTTTAATGCGCGGCTTGTCAATGAACTATGGCTCCAAATGCTAATCCATCTGAAAGCACTGCGAGTTTGAATCGCTTATATTGTGCATTTGAAAAAGCAACATGCGGCAAACATCTTTCCAGACATGAGAAGCATTTATTAACATCTTGTCCAACAAAAGACAACATTTAATGACATGTTTTTACTCCAGACTCACTTCATAACGACAGTTGAGCATCCTTCTGTGAGATGATGTGGCTTCTTACACAGAATAAGGCAGTTGTGTGTTTATTAGTCATGTTTAATCAAAGCATTTCAATTCTGTTTATTCAGCTACAGCTATAGTATGGGATTTCCTGGAATGACGCGTCTACTTCGGCATCAGGACATATTTGCAGTTTCTGCGCGAGAGCGCCCTCTGGCTTTCAGATGGAGAAGCATTTACTACTGATCACAGAGCTGTACAGCTCTGACAAGCTGTGCATTAAATAATCGCAGCCTTTGCTAAATCGTGTGCAATAAAATTGCGATAAATCGTGCAACCTTAGTACGTGTCAAGCTTTTCTTGAGATTTTTCTGTCCATCATGCATGGAGATACTTTTCTAGATACTTTTCATACACAAGAAGCACATTCAAACCCGGACACCTAAGTGGGTGCCGTGGTAACGAACAGCAATACCTTAACTTGCTGACTTGTGTGCATTAATTTTTATTTGAGGAAATTTGTTTATAATATGCTATTAGGTTTGAAATTATTGGTCCTGTGCTGCCTGTTGATTCAGTTGATTTGAGCAAATGTCTACAATGGCTAACGTAGCTTAACGCTTAAGTTTAATATACAATGATCATAATGCAAGGCAAGCACATCGCATCTATCTGACCTGTGTTTAGCGACATTCAGTTCATAGATTAAGTAGTTTATTTAAAATGGATCGCATATACAGTATGTTTATGGGGGGCGGGGGAGGTTTAGACTAGTCGACTGGTTGGTTGCAAAATTTCAGTTTAAACGTTAATGAAATTAGTGAATATTTAACAAAAGTGGTCAGGGACATGATTTTTCCATATTTATCTGGATGCTGGTTACTGTAATATGATTGAAATTGTGAAATGGCCTTAAATAATTACTAAATAAACTACAAAATTTTATGTTTTTGAATACATTTACAGTAGTCAACATTTGAAGTGGATCAAAACCTTTCATCGAAGTTGTCCTAAAACCTTGGTTCTTAGGATAACTTTGATGAACTTCAAAGGTTGATTACTGTATTTGATGGATGGACTACCTCTGACAGCACTGCACGAGTTCAGGGGGCACCCTTAGCATGTTAGCCAGAGTTAAAAGGGTTTTTTTAGCTGATCACATGTCTGGTGGTGCTTTAATGCCTGTAGTGTTCATGATTCTTTAAATGGGATTGATTTAGAGATGCAACTTATTGGAGAGATACTAAGCTAAAAAGTCTCTCCAAGAAGTTGTCTTTTAAAAGTTCACCTTAAAAGTTTCAACCACATAAAAATACTACAGCTAAAGCAAAAAACGAGCTTAAAGTCTAGATCAAGGGTGTCCAGTTCTGCTCTTGGAAGTACGCCATCTTACAAAGTTCCATTCCAACCCTAATTTAACACTCTTGAACTGGCTAATCAAGGTCTTCAGTATTACTAGAAACTTTTCAGACTAGAGTGTTGGAGCAAGGTAAAGCTCAACTCTGCAGGAAGGTGGTCCTCCAGAAGCAGGTTTAGTTTATTCATGATAAACTAGTTGACATGTCTAATCAACTAGTTACAGGTCAGCTAATCAACTAGCCTGACCCTTCCCTATTATATAGCTGATCATTCAGTCCAGCTGTAGAAAATGTTTTGTTTTCTTTTGTAATTATCACCTAAGTTTGGAAGTTTATTACATGATAAATGATTATGGATATAAAAATAAAGAAAATCTGCTGTTCATGTTTACCATGATATTTCGTTGGAGTACAGCGTGTCCCAGCGTGTTTTTTTCTCTTTTTTTGGACATCATGTCTATTTAAGAAAATAATAACAACCCTTGTACCACTGTGGAGTATCACAACTGGCACTGCACCATCACGGCTCATTCACAAGCTAACAGCCATTATTCTGACATGATTCTCTTTTGTTAAGCCTGTAGGTGGAATAACACACATGTCCACAGCATCTCTTCATCTTGAAATATCCAGGGCAGCTTTATTTCACCTGCTTTCCTGCACCTGATGAATACCAGCGCATGGTCTGGAACTAAAATGATATATTCTGTGAGCGGCTTCCTTCAACTTAAATGTGATTTGACTTATTTCTCTGCAAGATCTAGCATCTTCCTCAGGTTAATCCCAATGGCTCAGTTCCCCAGTAAGTAAGGTATAGTTTGGCATTTAACCAGTGCAAAATCGTTGCAAGCATGTGCATGAAATGGAGTGTGAACACAGGCCATGTGTTTCCAATCAAGTATTTGTGTATTGGTATAACACAGAAAATAAATAAGCTGCCAGTAAGCTGCCAGATTTGGCTTCTGAAAGTTAGGTTATAAGCCATAGATTCATAAACTCATAAAACTTTTATGCTAATGTTTTTATTTAGGAGTACGGTTGTGCAGCTTTATTCTGATGATGTTATACCTAGGTTCATTAGTTTGATCAGGTATCATAATTCACTCACACGTGTACACATAATTTTAATATATAAAAACACTTGGGCACAGCCATTTACACTCTTAAATACAAACCTGTGAGGTGTCTTTTGCAGTTTCTTGTTGCAGCGAACACGCTTTGATATATAATTTCACACGTTGTGTCCAATTAGTTGCAATAATTATGTCCTTGGCTCTCTTTTGTGGCCTTTTGTTCACTTCTGTCCGGCCTATTGACCATTGTGCCTCCTCAACTCTTTTTCCCTCCGACAAGCAGTTTTTAGCACATGCAACCTTATCATGCTTTGCCTCCGTTGACCTTCATCAGTCCCACACGTCTCTTCTGCCGGTCTCAGATGACCCAATTAAACTCTTTCTCTCATTCTGCACCGCCGCTCTCACCAGACTCAACTCCGGACCGCTAAAAGGGTGAGAGTCAAGGTTCAGGAAAGGGCATCTCCATGGTAAAATGCTGCTGTGCGAGAAAAATATGCTGTAATGATAGTCTGGCCAGAAAGTAAATGGAGACACTGTCATATGTATCAGCCAGGCGGTTGTAAATGGGTGGTAGCAACAGACTTTGATAGAGGAATCCTTTTAGATGTGTTTCTCATCATTCCAGATCCCACAGGGTGAGGATGAGAAAGAGCACTCTCTAATGTTGCCTAGACACTTGTGTTCGTCTTAGAGAAAATGTTTAAAATTTAAGTTTCACGATGTTTAATTTGAGAATTCAACCAGTGCATAAAGACAGTTTTATATTCCATTTGTAGCACTGTACATGTTTAGTAGTAGTATTGTTTTGAATTATGAATTTTTTTTTTTTTCCAGAGGTGTTTTGCTCTTTTCAGTTCACCACTGAGAATGAAACAGAAATCAAGCAAAACATTTGACAGCAGAATTGCTCAAAAGTGTGCAAACCAATGAACATATTTACAAAGAAATACTTTTGGGTTATAGACCTGTCAATTCACATATATAAGAGCTGTGAATTGTTAATGGATGTTTTTTGTGGGGGGGTGTCACGGTGAATGAAATCATGAGAAGTGAACACGTTACAACTGAAGAGCGTCATCTCCGCTAGGTCTGCCCACGTGTCTTAACATAAGAATTTCATATAGTGTTATGATAACCTTAATTTAATTGACATAAATATCAATATGTAAAGCTTGGGACTGTTAATAAGCCTGAAATGGCTGACTTGTTTTGATTTTAATGTTGTTAGCGTTATTTCCACTTTTTATTCCAAATACAACTTGGATAACCTTACTAACATTACCTAACGTTACCATTTTGCCAACGAATACAAGTTGAGCTCTACTATAGGCTACTATATTGTTATAACGTAATTAAACAGTTTGCTTTTACACACACAAGATGTTCTGTGCAATTTCATAATGACATGGTTTGAAATGAAGACCTGTAAAATGCAGGTAAAAATCAACTATGGAGGGTAACGATGGCAAATCACTAGGCAGTTTGGCAGGTTGTTTCACAAATTATGTTCAATTAGTTTGCTGGCGAAGTTAATGAAATCTGTGCAGATTTAGGGCACATACTCAACTCATGAGTCAATATGATATTAAATATAGCCGAATTGAGCAGCACCTGCGCATTTCTGACTTACTTCAACACAACCGTCACTAAGCAACAAATAAAGACGCGCTGGTTTGTTTTCTATGAAGCGCAGACCCTAGAAACATAATAATGTGGGGTAAATAACCCCATGTAAAATGGAAAGAACCACCTCGCAACAAAGCAAGACCTTGGTCAGATATAAACACTGATTTTGCGGCAGCGATCAAATTGATCAAAATGACCTTTAAAACTAATATTACGCTTCAAATAAATATTGTATTACATTATGCCAGTAGGTGGCGACCAGTGACTTTTAAAATGTACTTGATAGAGATTCCTTCAAAAACTCTGGACAAAACAAGTCTTTATTAATTTCAAATGATATTTTTTTATACAATGAATTCATTTAAAATAATAAATTATTTTTTATAACATTTTAGGCATTTATAAATAGATGTATAACATAGAACATTTTGTCAGAACCTCAGGTAAATTACTTATTTTGTTTAGTTGTCTAATGTTTTGTTTTCAGAGAAAACAAAATCCAGATTATACAAAATCATAAACTAAGCTTAAATCTAACTTAAACTATTAGCGCTGTTTTTTTTTAAATATTAAAATCTTATTTTCCTTATTTTATAGATATGGCGTTTCGCAAGTCATTCTGCAATATTCTCCTGTACTCCAAATCATTAAATGACTTTTCCCAGTGAAGTAGTTCACAAGTACCAACAGCTAAAAAGGCTCTCCACACAATGACACCTCTTCCTCCATGCTTCACTGTGGTAGAGATGCATTTATTATTTCTCAGCAGATTTTAGAAGACACCGCTCTGGAGCATCACCATCGTGTTTCATTGTGATTCATCACTCCACACGCAACTTCCCATATTCTGCCAAAAACTTAATTCTGTCTTGATGTTTTTCTGAGACAGCAATGGCTTTTTAAGTAGTGCATTTGCTTAAATTTAGTTAATTTCTTGACCAATAATTTGTGGTTAAGACAATTAAAAGCTTACTGTTTAGCCATTTTGGGTTTGGCCCATTTTTTTTTTTTTTTTTTGGCCAGGAGAGAGAGAGTGTGTGTGTGTCTGTGTGTGTCTGTGTGTGTTTGTGTGTTCTTGTATACATAGTTTATGAGGACACAAATGTATATAATGACATGGGTATTACAACATAAACATGGTTTATGAGGGCATTTTCTGTGTCCTCGTAAACCAAATGGCTTAAAAACATACTAAACAGTGTTTTTTTGAAATTCAAAAAATCCAGACAGTTTTCTGTGATGGGTAGGTTTAGGGGTAGTGTAGGGGGATAGAATATACCGTTTGTACAGTATAAAAACCATTACGCCTATGGAGAGTCCCTGTAAACCACATATACGTGTGTGTGTGTGTGTGTACTGCTGGATACAGAATTAAAATCTGATATATATTATAAAATCACAATAACAAGAAAGTCACAATTAACTTTTTTTTTTACTCTGATTTGATTTTCGGCTGTCAAGCTGTATCTGATTTGCTTATTTTAATATCTTTCTCAAATGTATTAAAAAGCAATACACATAAAACAAGTGTAAGCAGTAAGTCCAGTGAAAATTTTTATATCCAACAATAATCTTGTAAAATAAAATAAAAAATAAGTGGAAGTGAGTGTAGACCTCTTATTGCTACATCTGGTAAAATGTAAAGGGGGGAAAATAGAACTACAAATTTGTATCACAAAAGTGTCAACATTCAAAATATCATGTGGCTGAACAATACAAAAAAACAAAAATCTCATCAATACATTTGTGATAGTTATTACTACATGAACATACGCAATATAAACAGCATTTCTTTGGAATATGTGGTGCAGATTTTATATTTATTTCATTATTTTATTTTAATAGGACAACAAAGATAAAATAGAAGAAATATATAGGCTAAACATGACTCATCTGTAAAACAGCGACAAAGTCTCTAATGCAGAGTGGCACAAAAGCACTTATCACGCATCACTTTTTTTGAGTCACATGTCAACCTCGCTCCATAATGAAAAGGTTTTGAGCACAAAGAGTAGTGATATTGTGTGTGTGCAACACCTTGCATCTATTCAGAATTTTACCTTATTCATTAGGTTTTTTATATTCTAGTTACTGTACGTGTGAATGACAAGCTTCATTCAGTCTGCTACTTCAGTGCTCTCATCTAACAGACACCCAGTAGCGAGTACCACAGCATCCAGAGTCAGCAGTAAAGCCGAATGCGACATGCTGTTTGAAGATGCTGAATGTAGGGGTGGGAATCTGTAGGCACCTCTCTATTTGATTCAGTTATGATTCAGAGGGCTGCGATGCAACGATAAATGATTATCTATACACAATTTCTTTTTTTCGCACTGTGTGACTACTTGGTACTTTCAAAGCAAAGTATAATATGTAATACAGTTGTAATGATCCATTATAAATTTACTTACGATATCTTTTATTACTAAAACAAATGGAAGAGATGGGGCAATTAAGTCATCTGGAAGGTTACATTTGCCAGGATGCATTTCCTAGCATTGCAAAGATCCAGGAAAAGAAAAATGTGCCTAATATACCTGCTGCTGCCTGTGTCATTAACGTTAATCAAACAACAAAAGATCCAAATATGATCCAAAATGTGGCTTTTTTTTTTTTTTGTTGATCTGTTGCACCCAATTAAGTGTACTATTGAATGAATGAACCTGTGTTACATGGCTTACGAGTGGGCGGGAAGGAAGCAAATACAAAGAATAAGGTGATTATGATTGTAGCTATGATTGTACAACAGAGCGACGTTTGAATCACTAGTTTTGGTGTGCTTTCTCACAAAACATCCCAGAATGATCATGGGTTAGATGAGTAGGTGGAGCAAATGCAATGTGGCTATGTGCATATTTGTCTGTCTTCATATGTGCTTTCAATGATCTGATCAAAAAATGTTTTAGACCCCCTTTCCAATTATATTTAGCACTGAACATGATCAAAAAAAAAAAAAAAAAAGAATCCTATCTTAATACCATGTGCAGGGTTTTTCCTGGGTCAAAAATGGTCTTCGGTGTTGGCAGACGAACACAGTCATTAACACACACTGTACAAAGTACCCTAGCCATGTGAACGTGCAAGCCCAGTACTGACAATAAAACCAAAATAAATGCAAATAAAGTTTGTAATAGTTTGTAATATTAACTTATCCTATGTAGTCATTAAATAATCATTAAAAAAAGTCATAAAAAAAAAAAAAAAAAAAAAAAAAACACTCTCAGGCAGATTTGAAAAGTTAGTAATAAAATGAACAACAAAATAACGTTGCACGTTATAAAAGTGACAGGTCTATTATTTTGCATTTACACTCCAAGACTTGATGCACAAATTGTTTTAGATATAGTATTAGATTGTTTTATTCAATTGCTATGGTTATCACTGTCGATTGGATGCATTTGCGCATTTAAATACGGTTGTCAATGCAGAAACTTTGCAAATGTAGTTAGCAGCATGAAAAATATATATCATACAGAAAGCGAGCAAAGATCACTGCCATTATAATCACTGGAGCTGTCAATTACAATGTAACGTACACAAAGCTGCACTCTCCCGTTGTAATCAATGAAGCTGTCTACACTGTGCATTGAATCTCTTATTGACATAGTATTTATGGTTATAATGAAAGGATTTGCGAGCGTGCAGAACTCAAGCTGAACAAACTGATTCTGACTAACTTAAACATCTGATTGGCCATTGCATTCATGCACTCTAAAGATATGTCTGTGATTGGCAACAAAGCTTAATGCTGTAAAAACGTGTTGTAAATAGAAACCTTTGATGCTCTTCACAGAGCGCAAAGCAGCCGGCTATCAGCAGATACTGGTACTGGAGAACGGTGGGTATTGTCATATTAAATGATCGGATAAATCTTTGGCGGGCAAAGATTAATTTTGGTGGCCGCCAAAATATTTTCAATGCAGGAAAATCCCTGAGGTCAAAACATGGTCTTTTGTTTCTTGTTGTCCTGTTGCACATTTTTCACAACTAATCATAGGTTCTGTGGTAAATTCAGGGTTGTTTTTCTGATGCTACAGTCCTGAAGTTTGGTCTCACAGAGGCCAAATATAGAGGTTGTTTTTACACTGATTTGCACTGCCTTTAGTTTTCAAACAATTCCCAGATCTAAGACAAATTGCAACCTGTGACCATTACCAATGCACTTCTAGCATGCAGACACATTTTTGTTTGTCACAGACCTCTAACTGCAGTTTTTTTTATTTTTTATTTTTTTATTTGTTGACTATATCTTTTTTATTTTTTATTTTTTGATGACCAGCTTACATCATCTTTTAAAAGTGACCCATATCCAATGTCTGCATTTACACTTTACACTTGGCAAAACAACCGAAGGTAGACGTACTGACCTGGAAAATCTTAGGCCGAGAGGGAAGTAAAAACAGTGTAATTTGCAATGGACACAGACAAAATGATAATACAAGCTTTTGCTTTCCGCACCATCTTTAAAGATCAGCAAAACATTGGGTTGAGCCTTTGCCCTCCATTGCGCCATTGAAATGAGTCATGTGATCACTGTTGGTGTCCACCTAAGTTGACGTCATTCATCACTGTTGCTTTTTCAATGACGTACGACTCGCACTGATGGGAATATCCGATCTGTCCTCTGATTTATTTCCACGTATGAATGAGGCCTGAAACTGATCTGAGAATATCAGAATCCATATGCTTTTTTCCTGCTTACACATTCATGGGTCATATCCGATCTGTGTTACACAGGAGGAAAAAATTGTAATTGGGTTACTTGAACCGTGTAATGTAAATGCGGCCTAAGACATCTGAGAGTGAGTCTTCAGTCTTGTAGTGTGTGCTTTGCTTAATGGGAAGCTAAGTGATTTTTTTTTTTTTTTTTTTTTTTGACAGCATTGTTGTTGATGGGCTGATGTAACCTGAGATACAGTATTTAATACAGTTTTAATTTTGAAAAACCTCACCGTCACCTTAACTCAACATTATGATCTTCACATGAATTTAAAATCAGCGTCTGATCTTCTGCATTTGGAAAAAAAAAAGAGAAACATTTGACGTTTACAATCCAACCATGATTTATATATCGACCCCTTATTTTTACAAGGCACTAATAGTTTTTATTCTGTGTTTTCTTTATGTCCAGACTGTAGAGACTTCTTCGCTGCTAAGGGTTCACATTGGAGCAAGACCTGATCACATGGTAAGCCAAGAAATAGCTCTTTTGTTCTTTCTTTTTTGGTTAAGATCAAGGCACCTTGAGTCCTGCACACGTGGTATCGGGAACATTGACGAGTACACAGCTGTAATTGAATCAGGTTAACTTCATTCACCTATTTTTCATGTCAGAAATAACCTAAATGTCTGCACTGTTTGTGCAAAAGACAGCGATATTGTACCAAATACTATCCAGCAGTTAGGGATACACAGTATACACAGTACCATGTCTGTTGTTGTTTTGTTTATTGACTATATCAGTTTATATTGAATAGTAATGCCTGCTTGTTTCCACTTTCTAACATTTAGACCATTTAAACTAAACATAAAACATTTAAAAGTCTTTAAAAACAATAATAATTTAACAATACTGTTCAATGTAATCATTAGCAAATCTCAAAATTAATATCCATTTTTTTTCATACTGTACACTTTAATGTTGTGAAGCCTAAATTCTCTTGTAGCATTTAAAACTACTATATAACTACTTTATATATTATTTTTAATATAAACTATCATTTAAAATGATAGTTTTTCATTTTATTTATAATTTAAAGTAGCATTTAAAACAATTGTTTTCAGTTTTTAGTATTTATTTTGAATCTTAAGTAGCATTAATTTCAGTGTTTAGTTTTTATTTTTCATTTAAACAGAATGGTATGGAGTCATTCGCCAAAACATAAAGATAATTTGCTTATCTGTGTGTGCCACAGTTGTAATATTTGTGCATCCCTAGTGAAAACAAGTCCTTAATTACTGTTATGTAACCAAAAGTGTACCAAATGAACATGTTCCTGTTCCACAATAATTTAGCCTCTTCAGTCAAGACAAATACAAGCTCATTATCTAGAAACATAGGGAATGACCTTCTTGCGTCATGCACTACATAAAGCCACTCGAGCTCGTCTTATTTATATTGTTTCAGAAATGTTCTACTTGGTATGTGTTTCCGTAACAATGTGAGTTTGGAGCTTGCTGTGCATAGTTTGAGAGCTAATTATGTATGCTAATTAATGTGAGTTCTTGAGTGAACTGAGTGCTTGTCATTTAAGGGACAGCAGTTTTGACTGCCTCTTTTTGAAGACGAAATTACCTGTAATTTAGTCTAGTAGTGTCAGTCCAACCTGTCAGTCAGGACCAATTCACAAATCCACCCAAAGAACCCTAAACCCTTCACAAGAGTTGCAGCTCAGTTTGTCTGTTGACTATTCTCTGGATAATTCCTCTTCAACAGGGTTTATTGTTTCGGGGATCAAGGTGTGTGAGTTTGAGCACTTTCAAAACCAAGCTGCATTCAAAACTGAAGCAGGATGGACTAGTTCAACCAATGTATGCTAAAGCACTTTTGGATGTGGAATAATTATTTTGCTCTTATTATGGTTCCTTATGAATTCTATAATATTGAGCTGCAGTAAATGCTATTTTCAGTCCAAACCAGGTTTTCTTGAGTGTTGCCACAGAAACACTGAGTATATAGTGGCTAGTCTTGAGGTGGAGATTGGTTTGTGTCTAAGCTGGTGGAGAATGGAAGAAAATAGAGGCCTAATAAGCCTCTTAACTTCTGTATTTGTTACAGGCCTATTACAACACGATGGGCTGGCGGTGTGGATGAATAGCAAGGCTTTCGAGTATTATCATACCCATTTTTGGACACATTTGTCATGTGGTTCTCAGAAGTTTATCTGAAATATCTGAAATGTAATGAAAGCCAAGCTATTGTGCTTTCAAAGCCAAGATATGCATCTGTTCTGAGTTGTGAAGGTGCAGTGTAGGATTGGAGCCAGAGGAGTTTGCTTTGGTGTAGCCTGTATCCATCATGTAATCGATGTATACAATTCCTGGACTTGAGCTTTACAACAATATTAAATTTCCATGTTTTGGCTTTGGGCAAAAAAGCACCCTGCATGGTTACTGCACCAGCTTTAGAAAACAAAGTTAGGCTTATCTGTGTCTGGGATGTTTTAACCGTTTAATCTTAGGTTTTAGACCATGAAAAGGGCACCTAGTCAATGCTTTATGGCCCACTGCCTTTATAAAAACAAACATCACTCACTTTCTTTCACTGTTTATTAAATTAGAATTGTGCAAATACTTAACATTATTAAAATGCAGATGAAATGCTTATTGCTTAATCCAATACTGGCACTTAATAAAACATCTAATAAAATTTGAAACATTATATTAGATCTGTGCATTAGGCCTAAATATAATAAACCTGCTGCTGTCTGTCATTAAACAACCAGTGAGTGTTTGTATTTACTTCTGATGGCAATCTAATGTGGATTTTACTCATATAATGGTGTTGACATGTTATATTTAGCATTTTATTTGCAGCTAATCGCTACACCTGCTTTGCATGTATAAAGTAAACATTCTTTATTCATATGAAAATACATCAAATCACATGAAAATCACACGCAAACCATATACCATCGTAACTGTGCATTTATTAGCTTCTTGTTTCACGTGTATAAACGTTTGTTTGGCTATGTTTATCACAGAGATCAGAATGAGGAAGTGTACAGAACAGCGTGATCAGAAAGGGCAGGGAATATGGTCACGTTGACTCGCGTAAGATGATCGACAGCTGTACAGCAAATGAGAGAGCTCTGAGATCATAAGTGATGCACATGAGGAAGGAAGAGACACAGAATGCACTCTGAATGCTCTTTCAGCTCTTCATATTGCATAATTCAGTGATAAATGAATAGAAATGGTGTTCTGTATGACAAAATATTTAGCAAATCATAATTGTTGATTATTTTCTTGAAATTGTAATTGCGATTTATTAATTACGATTATCAAAATTTACATTAAATGTTTTGAATAGTTTTATACCTTTGTTTGAAGCAACTGCATGCCATATTTTTATATGAAATAAACAAGCTGAAAACTATAGCATTAAGCCTCAATGCTATATGTGGGAAAGTTTAACATAACTAGGAAAAAAGAATGCTGTCATGCTCTCACTCATTCAAACTCACCCAATCGACACTGTTCTCATGCCACATGCACAGTTAAGACAGAGCAGGTTACTTTTGATATAAAACAAAGTCTCAGCTTTTAAATTCTGTCAATTTTACTATGGAATTCAAACGATACATTTGTTTTTGGCGCTCTTTAATGTGGCGTGACAGAATGCTGTAACACCTCAGGCCAAGCGGCACGTGAACCTATTACCTCTTCCTCTTTTCTACTATTACAGCACGAAAAAAACATGAATGAACATCAAAAAGTATGTTGAAAGATACAGTACAACTTACTGAAATGAATCCATTGAATCCATTGAATCTTGAGGCAACTGAAGATTCATACTTCTACAAAATTACATATTTTGAAAACCGACGAATAAAAGGGCTGGGTTTGCCTGAACTAGACGACCAGTTGATCTTAACTATAATTTGACTGGTTTTTGGTTTGGTTGACTTCGATCTATCACGTTTCCCCAGTTTCATTCTTTTTGCGTTTAAAAACAGGGAGTGCAGGGAGTTTTAAGATGTATTTGAACAGTTTTTATATTTGACATGCAGTCTTAATGTAGCGCTCATGGCATGACAGTCAAAAAACAGCACAAGACACAACACATCTGCCAGAAGAGAGGTTTACACTAATGCAACCGGATGTCATTTATTTTCCATGAGAGCTGGCAATTTCCAGGGGGAACAAGTGGCAGCAACCATTTGCATTGAGCAGAGGTCAACTTTATGCAAATGAGTAGCGACTACTAATGGGAGCAGTTGGGTTTGAAAGAAGTGAAGGACCAAACGTTCTCTGTCTGTGTGAATGAATGTGAATCGTTAATAAATGTTGTCATAGGGATTTGGTTGCTTAGTGTAACATGCCAAGGACTAAATAATTAGCCTTTACAGTGAATTTTAGCCTCAGGCAAAGTTTTAACCTTTTGAGCGGTACGGTCCAACATATGGGATTTTTATTTCTGTGCCCCTGAGAGTACAGTCCCACATATGGGATTTAGAATGTTCAGTGACGTCACATAACTGCCAGATTCAAACTGTGCTTTCACACTTCAACTGGCGCAGAGTCAAAGACTGACGCGCTCAGCGCTTGTAATTTATCACATCTATGCAGTGTTTTCAACCACATAATGTTCATTTTAAGTTTCAGACATTTAAATACACTTAAGCACTAGTAAAATAATTCATTTAATAGTAATACATTTTTACTTGGATGTATTTCGAGAGAAACTGATGAATTCACGTACTGTAAATCGGACTGACAGGACTCTCTGAACTGCGGCGCAAACTAAGATGGCTGCACCCATCTCACGTTATAGATCAAGATCATTTATAAAGGTTTTTAAATGACAAAACACACTTACACATATTTGAGAACCAGAATATCAGATAGTTGATCACATGTTAAGCAAGTTTGTGAATATTTTGAATAAAAAAGGGAAAAAAAAAAAAAACTAAATAAATGCGGTACATCTGTCATACAGTAGCCACGTTTACATGTACACTTTTTTTTTTTTTTTTTTGGACATATCTAATCCGATATGGTGTTTACATGTGCTGGTGCTTTCAATCGGAATGACTTTGTGACATGCGCACATTAGCTTATGTCCTGTTTGCCGCTTTGTATTCCTGTCAACATAGAGTTCCATTATTTCTTATGTGCGCTATTTTTATGTAAAGTGTTGTTCTTAATCAAGCAACAGCGTGAATTTGTAGCATATTACTGCTGGAAGAAATGAGGAAAAGACGGGCGCAGGAAGCTGACCTTTTTGGTGGCTGTGCATCTCTAAGGAGCATCTCAATACTACCCCTCCCTCTGACGAAAAGCAGAAGCGTGTGGATGAATGTCTGTAGTAATGATACTCTGAGTTCCTTTATAGTGTATTTAATGTGTTGATTCGGTTTTATTCCAGTTTGATTTTGCCACCGCCATTGTGCATTCTGATGACCACTGGCCTCTTGACATGATGAGGTTTAATGCATTATCAGATTAACGCTTTTACATAGCAGAATTTTTATTTTGTTCGGTTCCGAAAGATTTATCTCACCCCTCTCAAACCTATTACAATTTCATTCGGTTTGGGCATTTGTATTCCGATTGAGGTGTTTATATGGAGCATTTTCATTCAGATTGGACTTTTAAACGTAAACGCACCTAGTGTTACTGTGGCTGCGGTGTGTCACATGACAAGCCATGTAAACAATAAGGGGAAACGTTCTAAAATAAGTCGCCTTAAAAAAAACTCACTCTGGGGGGTCAGTTACGGCACATTCCACTAAGCGGTATGGTTCAGTACAGTTCAGTACGGTATGTAATTTTTGCCATTTCTATTGTCAGAAGTTGTGAATGGTACCCTAATTCTGAACCGTACCGTACCACTTTTTTGGGGACCCTTCCGTTGGGGTACCAAGCACCATAGTACCAATAGTACTGGTACCAAAAGGGTGGAGCTACACTCACTGCAGAACGTTGATTGGTTGACAGAGAATCGTCACTTACATGTGCTACAAGGTGAATGACAACACAATACCGTTGCAAATGTGTATTTTTCGGCTGTTTTTCCTTGTACTGTATATTTTAATATTTGATTATTTTAAACTTACACATGAAAGGGTTAAAAGTGCTATTTCTTTCATGTTCATCATACTATCAAAGTCCACAAATTAAGCAACTCCAAATTAACGAAAGAGTTTGCCTTGGTTTATGTGATACAGCTTAAATTTGGCATGTCCGAGAGATCGGAACATGAAATCAAACGTGAAAGTATTGAGATTTATAATGTTTCAAAAGTTTTCCGTTTCAAATAAACAATGTTCTTTTGAATGTTCTATTCATCAAATAATCTGAAAGAAAATATATCATGGTTTCAACTAGTGATGCGAATGATTAATCAACGATTGATTAATTCAATTAATTTAATCGATAAAACTTATCGATGGTTGATTAAGAAAGGTCCATCATTAGAGTGCGTAGTTTTGAGGTGCGTGCAGCTTTTGCGCAAAACACATGCCATGGACACACAAGGAAAAATCGAAGTGAGCGTGCCGTATTTAAAATTTATGAATGTCTTCAAGCCATGCAATGGCTTAGGTAGGCTAGTAGTATATTTCGAAACATAATTATCTGCCTTTGCTTTTACCAAAGATTGGGATTGTATCGTACAAACTGACAAGCAACAATGTAAAGGACAGAAGAATCACACAATGTGAACAGGCTAAAAAATGTATAAAAAAAATCTAGATGATCTTGCCAACCTCACTATTCTCATTAGTCAACCATCTGGACCATCCCTGGTTTATTTCTTTCTTTTTGTCTGCCTCATATGCACTGTACCTGATTCATAGATGCCATCACCTCCCCAGATTATTTAGCATTAATGTCAAGGCAACCTTTGTGCCTGAGCTGTTGCGGCTTGATCTAAATCACACATGATTACAGCCTTTTTTTATCTGCCTGCTTCCTGTCTGATGTAAGATCCTCCAAACAATAGAGAAGGTGTTTGAGTTATCTAGCAGGTGCATCAACAGTTGTTAACGAACACCCCCCTCATTACCTTATTGCGACTGATGGGGGAGGGGAAGCGTCTGTCGGAGCCTCCATCTTTCTTCACGAGAGAGATGAAGAAACAGCCTTCCATACTCCACTGAACTGTCACTTTGGTGTGTAGGAGGAAAGACTAACTGCTCTTTGAAAGAAAACCGTGACATCTGTTTCCTTTTAGCTAGGTAGCATTGTGAAGGTTGCCGAAAATGTTTTGTGTGCTCAAGTATGTAAAGTTTCAATTTCGGTAGCAGACTTTCTGAAGAAAGGGTATTTTCTTTTAGCACATTTTAAGTGTGAATCTAGGTCCCCTGCTTACCACTGTACCGCAGACAACAACCTGTTTCCGTTCACTAGAAAAAAACCAAACAAACGAAAAGGCTATTTAGTATGTATTGATTAAAGTTATCAGTGGAAAGCAGGTGTTGATATTTAAGGGTCTGTCGCTTGAAGATTGCACTCTGGTGTGTTCGGTAAAGTATTGGACACGGTATTGTTGGTTTAAACAAAGGTCTCGGCTTAAAAGCTTAGAATGAGAGAATAATTGCTCACCTGAGCTAAACCCAAGAAAAATACAAGTTGCCATGGTGATTTGTTCCGCTAAAAGGTGATTCGACAGTGCGACATAGATGTTACCAAGTTAATCCCACAGTTTGCATGATAACCTATTGTAATCTTCTCTCTAACTGATAGTAACCTATTGTTTTGTATAATGCTATTGGCATTATCTGTTCTTACAATAGTTGACCTGAAAGAGAAAACTGACTATAGTATGAGTAGCATGGTTGTCACGTCACCATTCCTTTTTGGTGTCTCACGGTACTATAAAAGCTAAAGTATCACAAAACCTGAATTAATTGTGTGGATGCATTAGGGCTGTCGCAGTTAAGGAATTTCCCTTGCGGTATTTTTGAGTGGCTCAATAGCGCGATATGTGGTATTACCGCCATATATACACTACCAGTCAAAAGTTTGGAAACATTACTATTTTTAATGTTAAGTCTCTAATATTGTGAATTATTATTATTACAATTTAAAATTATGGTTTTCTATTTTAATATGCTTTAAAATATAATTTATTTCTGTGATGCAAAGCTGAATTTTCAGCATCATTACTCCAGTCTTCAGTGTCACATGATCCTTCAGAAATCATTGTAATATGCTGATTTATTATCAATGTTGGAAACAGTTGTGCTGCTTAATATTATTTTATAACCTGTGATACTTTTTCAGGATTCTTTGATTAATAAAAAGTTAAAAAATATCAGCATTTATTTAAAATAGAAATCTTTTGTAACAATATACACTACCGTTCAAAAGTTTGGGGTCAGTATTTTTTTTTTCTTTCTTTCTTTTTTTTTTTTTTTTTAAGAAATTAATACTTTTATTCAGCACAGATTAATAAAAAGTGATAGTAAAGATTTATATTGTTAGAGAAGATTTAAATTTTGAATAAATGCTGTTCTTTTTAACCTTTTTATTCATCAATAAATCCTGAAAAAAGTATCACAGGTTCCAAAAAAAAAAAATTAAGCAACAGGACTGTTTTCAACATTGATAATAACTGAGCATCAAATCAGCATATTAGAATGATTTCTGAAGGATCATGTGACACTGAAGACTGGAGTAATCATGCTTAAAATTCAGCTTTGCATCACAGAAATAAATTATATTTTAAAGTATATTAAAATAGAAAACCATAATTTTAAATTGTAATAATATTTCACAATATTATTGCTTTTTGCTGTATTTATTATGAAATAAATGCAGCCTTAATGAGCATAAGAGACTTCGTTCAAAAACCAGTCAAAAGTTTGGAAACATTACTATTTTTAATGTTTTTGAACGAAGTCTCTTATGCTCATTAACATTCTTTATTTATATATATATATATATATATATATATATATATATATATATATATATATAATATAAAAACTGTGTAACGAGGTCTTATTCAAAAACGAAACTAAATAGAGCGTTGAAACAGGTAGTGAAGTAAACCGAAGAGAATGTTAATATAAGGGTCTACATAACAGAACATAAACCTGACAATAAGATCGTAGGGCTATTGTTATATGTATAATAGTTAGTTCCGATCCTCAAATCTGACTAAACAAGAGACTTTCTGCTGATATTTCACGAGTATAAGCAAAACTGCTCATCTCTGCGCGTTCTAGACAGGCTGTCAGTCAGTGCAGTTACATTGTTGCGCCACAAGGTGGCGGCAAGGGACTGTCTTTGAGTCTTTAAACTGTTCATTCAACTACACGTTTTAAAACGCTGATTCATTCAGAGAGATGAAAAGAAACAAGCTGTTAAAATCATTTTAACTTTGAGCGCCACTTTATAAGGCTCAGCTGACCAGTAATGCGTCGATGCTAAGGCAGAGATTTCACTACCCTTGGAAACGACAACCTTTTTTTCACGAATATATATGAGCACGCGCTCAGTCGATCTCTCACATTCACTGTCTGTTTAGGCTTGTTTAGTGCAAATCTATGATGCCTCTGTACAAATCACCATGGTACACATTATGCTATCATTATTAACTTGTTTAATATTTAGTACACATGCATGAAGTGTAAAACGAGAAAGATAATCTTTCAAAAAATAGAAAACATGCAAATATCGCGGTTGCTGCAGTTTTTGCAGTCCTCTGCGGTTGGCTCGTCAATAGAGCGGCATTATGAAATTGTGGTTATTGCATCAGCCCTAGGATGCATCATATTGCTTTTCTGTTGTGTTATTTACAGTTTACGCAAATGCGTATTATTACACTGAAATATTATTATTATACAAAAAACAATGTAGTTCTGAATGCATTTAAAATTTGAATATTTGCTTAATTTAAGATAAAAAATCTCGTGGACTGTTGATTTAAAAAAATCTGGTGTTTGCTAGTATTTTGAATATGAATGTCTTTAGAATTTTAATATAATTTGAATTTTGGGAATAATTAAGTGAAAAAAATAAAATAAAATCTAATTTTGATTTTTCACCCTGTTTACAGCTCTATTACACTATGGAAGCTTGTTTTTGCCAGTGCATAAAAAAAAAAAAATTATCTCACAATTTTGAGGTTTTTTTTCCTCACAATTGCCAGTGTACATCTTGCAATTCTGACGATTTTTCTCAGAAATGCGTGATATAAACTCGCAGTTGCGTGTTATAAATTCCAGTTGAGAAAAAAAAAGATTTTTTTCCTCAATTGGATTTTATAACTCGCAGTTACGAGTTTACATTTCGCAATTCTGAGAAAAGAAGTCAGAATTGTGAGATATAAATTCACAATTGTGAGATAAAAAGTAGTAATTGTGATATAAAAAGTCGCAAATATCTTTTACTTTTATTCGTGGCGGAAACAAGCTTCCATAATCACACAGCATTGCTTTGTAAAGCCAAAATATAAAATTTAAAGTTTACTTAAATAGCCAATTTTCAATAACAAGTGTGAGTTTTACAAATGACCCCAAACCACACTCACGGGAAGTTCTTGTGCTGTTGCTTTCACTTTTATATTCCACATGCACTATTACTATTTTTGGCTTGTATAGCAACGTATCAGGTGGACATTTTTGGTAGTTAAATGTCTTTTGGTGTTTTTGGTGTAAATGTTTCTGCTTTATAAGATGCTGTCAAATTAAAATGAGTTTTGAATTCCCGCCTTGTTTCATTCTGTTGCGCTTCATCTCGCATCCTGTGTTAATGGCACTTGAAGCACTAGACTCAAATAATGCAGTATTTTGAGGCTTGGGAATTGCGATACTACTGTACCACAGGTACGCTGTACAACCCTAATTAGTAGTAGTGTAGGTTTACACTAATGTCTGCTATAGCACTTATAGCAGCACTGTGAATGCAACATGCTCGTGTTGCGTTATTAATTGCAGTCTGACACATTTAATAACAACGTGGTAAATTGAGCTTGCTGCTTTGAGTAGAGCATGTTTCGGGCCTAATGCAACAGGCTGTATAAGATTTAAAACTTTTTGTAAGGGTGTGTAAGTACATGTGGTAGTTAATGTATCGATTGCTTAATTCAGAATGAGTTATGTAAATGTTTCCAATGTGTTTTCCCTAAACATTTTACATGATTTGGCAATGTAATCGAACCGATTACAAACTGAATTAATTCCCGAGTTGGTTTTTAACAAATTCTGGCCATCCCTTTCTCTCAGATCAGGCGTTCTTTGGCATTACACTGTAACGACACCTGCTACTTTGCTTAGCAAGCGCAGGCCAATAATCTGAGCTAACTGGAACGTATGCTGCTCTGGAAAACAGATAGACGCAGCAGGTGCAACAGCACAAAGAAGTCTCAGAAAGCCACGAGACATGGACTGGAAGCGGGCTGCCTGAAGGAAGTAGTTTCCACCCATCTCTGTTCAAGCTTAAACTTTGTAGACAAGAGACCACTGAAACCCGCCAATAGCTGTAACTTAACAGCCATGTCAATACATGCGTTTCATTGCGCCCTTGAAAAGTTACAGCACACTCAGGGTGAGCCCAAGATGGTGATTCATGAATGCAGAAATGAATTCCAGACCCAGCCATAATCTGTGCCTGGGAAAACTCCCCTGGATTTGTTTTTTTTGTTTATTTTTTGTTTTTTTTACTTTTAGGTCTGATTTAGCTGTGGGTATGTGGCAGGGCAAATTTTCAACTTAGGACCATATTTCAGATACCATGTTTTGGTGATGTGACAGTGAGTTTTTTTGGTGGTGAGATGGACCTTTGTATAAACACTTACTAAAAAGCGCATGTTTACAATTTGTTTCTTCTCTTGGCGAAACCATTTGACAGGGCAGTAAACACAATTTCAGTTTACTTGATATATGGTTGATATCTTAACCCTTAAATAATTTGCAATGTGATCTTTTTTGTGATCTATTTTTTTCACTGTCTTTTTAATCAAGAAGCTGTTGGCCCATTTCAGGAAAAATCTAAACAATGATGAATGTAGGTTGAAAGCCAAAAGCAATGTAGGGCAAAACAATGCCCCTTTTTTTCCCCTTTTCTTTTCTTTTTACCTGACGGTGGTGGAACCTGTTTTGTCTATGTTGTAGGCTTAGGTGTGCCCTTATCTTAAAATTTAAAAATGTATATCAGGGTTTTTTACTGGGTCAAAAATCATTTTCAGTGGTGGCAGACCAACACAGTCCTTCACACACACTGTACAAAGTACCCTACCCATGTGAACTGTGAGCCCAGTGCTGACAATAAATCCAAAATAAATGCAAAGAAACAGTTTAAGTTGTCCTATTTATTCATGAAATAAAATAACAATCAATGTCATTGAGTGACTGATTTGAGTTAGTAATAAACTGAACTACAAAGTAACACTTTACATAAAAAGTGACCGGTATATTATTTTTCATTTACACTCTAAGACTTAATGCCCAGGTCAATTTACATACAGTATCAGATTTTGTTCAGTCCATTGCTATGGTTATCGCTGTCAATTATATTCAATCATGCATTTAAATACGGTTGTAAATCCAGAAACTATGCAAGTGTAGTTAGCAGAATGAAAAATATATATTATATACAGAAAGCGAGCAAAGATTATGCCATTATCACCACTGAAGCTGTCAATTACGACGCGAGGTACACAAAGCTGCACTCCCGAAAACTCCCTTTATAATCAATGAAGCTGCCTAGACTGCAGTGAATCTCTTATTGACATTGTGTTTATACTTTGTTGGTTATAATGATAGGATTCACGAGCACGAAGAACTTAAGCCGCTCTTTTGAGCCGTGTTGAGCGGATTCCGACTTAAATCTGGCCGTTTCGATATAGTACTGCAAAAAACACATTGTAAATAGAAACCTTTGATGCCCTTCACTGAGCGTTTACACAAACACTCACTGGAGCATTTTAAACCAGAATGGCAGGTATCGTCACATGAAAGGATCAAATAAATCTTTGGCAGGTCAAATATTTAAAACCCTGTATACATCATCTACATAGTAATGCTGACAGCCACACAAACATTAGTGAAATCCAGCTGTTGTAATGTCAGTCGACGTAAGCTTTTAGCCCATTGTCCTAATGTACAAGGCAGTGTGGACAGTTCATTTCCAAGAAAGACATTACTTCTGGTATTTTTGTCTTGAAAAATGCAAGTGCCATGACAAAGAAAATTACAGGGAGACATTGAGATTTATTAGACATTTTAAGAAAGTCTGTGGAGACATTCAGCCTGTTACCTTACCCTGGAGAGATGGGAAAACAATAGAGAGAGCCAGAGAGTCTCCCAGAGAGTTTTCCTCAGTCTCCCAAATGAGGAAAGATATGACATTTTCCATCTAAACTAGCAGTTGCTGCAAAGTCCACAAACATGCTTTCATTGACCTCAGACAGGTTGGTTTAATTGAGGCGTGCATTGCAGGTGTTTTTTTTTCTTCAAGTCCAGATGCTTGACAAATTCTGCTTCATTCACCCTTTTTCTGTAATGTTATTGCAGGTGCTGAGACACTTGGGTTGGATCCTTAAAAAGCGTTTGCCTTGCGGAAATAGAGCTGATAGTGTGGTGAGTATAAATGCATATTGGTGCTAAGATGGCTTTTTTTTTTTTTTTTTTCTTCACCTTCAGGAAAATGGAAACTTTTTTTAGCTGCACTCTGTGTTTTTGAAAAGGACATGGAAAAGTTAGAGCTGTTTCAGAGCAGGAATATTCAGAACACACTGTTCTCTACAACCATTCTAGGCTTTTTTTTGTTTGTTTTTTGCACCTTGTAATGAGAAGCATGGTCACATTTAAGCCTCATTCAGACTGTCAGTCCAAATCCGATTTTTGTGCATATCCGATTGAAATCCGATCAGATTTAGCAAGTCTGAACTGCCAAAAACCACATGAAATGCGTTTTTTTTTTTTTACAAATCCGTTTCGAGCTACATTCATATGTGGTTTGGAATCATATTCAAGTCACATTTCTGGAAATCTGTTTCAGTCTGACCGCTCTGATCAGATTTCACGTGGTTTATGTGACTTTCTCACACAACGTAAAACGTAAACGTCAGACGTTGTTATAGGAAACATGCTGAAAGTCGCTGCAGAAACAAGGCTGTGTTGTTGCAAAGTGCCGGATGAGCAGAAATTGGCAATAGGTTATAACTGAGACATGTTTTGAGACCGGGGGAGACTATAGCCCGGAATAAAGCAGCTCATACCTGCCATTTCTGCTGTTGCCTCATCATAACGCAGTAGTCCAGTGCCAGCGGCTACACATTGTCATGATGTAAATAAGACAACATCTGTATTGCAAACCCCTCCATGTTGCGGTTGTTGTTGTTGTTGTTGTTGTTGTTGTTTTTGGCGTATACCTGCAACGTCATTGCCATAGAAACCAATGCAGATATTCCGGAAAACAAAAAGGCACCATGGACACACAAATCGGATCTGAACACTTGCGATACACAGTGTGGACATTAAAATTTTTAGATCAGATTCCAGTCGGATACACAAATAATCGGATTTGGACTGACAGTCTGAACAAGGCTTTATTCATGACAGCTTCCTCAACACTGATCACCTTGGGTAGATTCATAGGACATGGAGGAACGCAGTTCGTGTGAATGTAGAACTGAAAATCAAAGCATTATACTGGCAAATGGACAATCAAACTAGACTTCAGATTTAACAAACACTATATATACACTACTGTTCAAGAGGTTTTTTTTTTCCCCAGCAATCTTTGATAAATAGAAAGTTTAAAAGAACATAGGGTTGTAATGATTCATTCATTTTCTTGATGCATCAATTACAAATCCATTTAAATAATACTATGAATGCACTTAAAAATGCAGAATCAAATCATTAATCAAATTCCAATCAAACTGATCCAGTCAAATTTCCAAAAATCATTCTTGAATCAAACCAAAAACTTGTGATCATATATTGCCTTCAGATCTCCTAGGTAGGAACTTCCCACTAAGTCATGATTGCTTTCATGATTATGGTTGGAATAATAAGCATGTATTGGCAATTTCATATTCTTTATTCTTTTCTTCACTTCCTGACAAAGTGAGGAAGCTGCTTAGAAAAGAATTAGAGGTTGTTTTTTGTTTTTTTTCCCATTAATCATGAAAAATTATTCCAAAACAATCCGAAGCAGAATCAATTATTGCTTGTCGCAGAGCAGTGCAGTAATTCAAAGAGTTAAAGGGTTAGTTCACCCAAAAATGAAATTTATGTTATTAAGGACTCGCCCTCATGTCATTCCAAACCCGTAAGACCTTCAGTTTCGCAGGTGACGTTGTATAGACAGTGCAGGCTTCCGTTTTCTACGTCAGAATGGCGACTCATTATTGGCCACCACTGCAGTTACGTCGACTATTTTAACCATGTCTTTAATACTTTTCTGGACCTTGAATGTGGTAATTATGTTGCTTTCTATGGGGGATAAAAAAAAAAACCTCTCGGATTTCTTCCAAAGATCTTAATTTGTGTTTCGAAGATGAACAAATTTATCAATGAAGCAATCTGCTTTTTATAATGGGCCAAAGGTGACGATTTTATCCAAAGTTGCCTTTATCGGTCACTGTTGCGATTTGAGAATTAACAAAAGCTTCTTATCGTAATCACTAATGCTAATGCACTTGAATCAGAACAATGAATGAGTCTGTGTGTACTGGCACTCTAGCTATAGTAAGTGATTTTGGCAGGTGGTGATATGATGTAACTCTTCGGAACTGCTCCAGCGAGATCATGTTCCAGCAGACCTTTAGGCAGTGCCTGTCCCACATGAGCCAGAAACAGCCAATTCTAAGTTTCTACATGTGTAAAAAAAACACCAGCAGCAGAATCTGGTCAAAGGGGACATTCCTCTATAGTTCCTCTATCACTGTAGATAACGGTGTTAACCGGGTCTCCATAGACCTTAAATATGTTACTCATTAGTCATTTCTGCTGTCTGAGTTGCGGCATAGTGAGTTCCTGGAAACACTGTCAGTGCACTCGGTTCACATACAGATGAATAACTCTCGTATCTGACCGGGGGTGGTTAAACAAATCTGGTATTGATTATTGGCTTTCTCTGCGCTCCAGTGTTGATGATGGGCAGAGTTGGTGAATTTTAGTTTTTTTTGTTTTTGCTCATTCAGTTATCACTCACTATCCACTGTGGTTTGTCACATACTGGTTTTCTGGATTCCTCTATAGTTAACCATGTGATTCTCATAAAAATAAATGAAATAAAAAGCCCATACAGGTCATAAGTCACCCCAATATCTAAAGGAGTGTGTGTGTGTGTGTGTGTGTGTATATATATATATATATATATATATACACACACACACACACACACACACACTACCACTCGAAGATTTTTGAACTGTCCTTTTAAAGGAAGTCTCTTCTGTTCACCAAGGCTTCATTTTTTTGATCCAAAACGCAATTTATTTCTGTGATGGCAAAGCTGAATTTTCAGCATCATTACTCCAGTCTTCAGTGTCACATGATCCTTCAGAAATCATTCTAATATGCTGATTTGCTGCTCAAGAAACATTTCTTATTACTATCAATGTTGAAAACAGTTGTGTAAATTTTTTTCAGGATTATTCGATGAATAGAAAGTTCAAAAGAACAGCATTTAAAAAAAACATGAAAGAAAATCTTACAGACTCAAACTTTTGAATATTAGTGTAACGCATAAAGAATTTTCCCTTTTTGTGACATGCATTTATATGAGAATTAAGCAATTTTTTTGACAGGTTTTGTGAGACTGAGATTCAGCCCTTGAGGTTCTGCATTGCTTTCCTCTGTCCACTTAGCTCACAACGCATTTGTCCTTTAACATACACATCAATGCCTCACCTTTGGTCCAAAATGGTGTTGAATTTAGTGATTCACAAGAAATGCTGTGTAGGCTGTAGGGTGGGCTTCATCTGGCGTACTCATAGTTTACCTCTGTAGCTGCAGGCAATCAGGCCATATTTAGTGTCACTCGTTAAGAGGCAAATGAGTTCATTAAACATCCTCAGCACGTCTGTGTCTGTGCTACAGCACATGAAATTAGCCCTCAGGATCATTCAGTTACAGGATGGTAACATCGTTTTTCACATGGATTCAAAAACAACATGCTGATGACTTGCTACTTTCAGTGACAGTAGATTTACAATAATTAATCGTCACAGTGTGCGTACGTGTCGGTATGCTAATTGGCAACAAAATTATAGATTGAAATGTATGAATCTGTTAATATAGATAATTATCACTTTCATTTTTTCAGGTTTAATCAGTTCTAGAAAGAAGCTGGTTTCATTTGTAACCCATTTCTTTTGAAATGTTTCCTTTTTTCTATAAACAAGTCACATTGTTGTCTTTTTAAATGACATGCTAAACAGAGTTCTCAGAGTGATTATGGTCTCAAAGGACAAAAATGTTACGCAAACCCCAGTGGTCCTCCAGGAATCCAGGCAGTTTAGGTCTTATCCTCATGTTACCCATTTTTTTGTTGCCCTCTGTCAAGTCCTGGTTTGGAGCAGCACGTCGACTCCCACCTGTGCGCCAAAGATAAATTCGTTGACATGATAGTCATTTCATTACCTCAGACAGAAAAGTGACAGCAACACTCAGAAGCAATGTCACAACATATGCAGATAACCTTCTCTGTCTCTGAAATGTCCTTCTGTTACATCACCCACAAACTTTACTGTTTTCAACATTTGGCATGTGGTGTGTACTTCAAGCTGTTGGCAGAAGATTTAACAGTGTCCGTGAATCCTTCGAGGATTTAAAATTCTCTTTAAAAAAATTAAGCCGTGAAAAGTTCAGATATCTTATAACTGCTTAAAAAAGTGATTTATAGAGGTCTCAAAATTGTATTTGTATTTTCAAAGTCAATTATTAAGTAAAGATGCAGGCTGCATGTATGCAAAGAAATGCCATCAGATCCACATTCAACTTCATTTTTGGAAAATGTTGAATTGTCATCAAAAAAGAAAGAAACAAGAAATGTATATTTTACATACTAAAAACTAATAATGCTTTGTTTGTTTCAAACCAGTCTTTCGGGGCGCACATCAAACTGCCAGACTCGTGTGATTTCAGCAAACAAGGCTTCATTACATTATAACTTGAAATGTTTTGAAATTTCAGTGGTTTGGCGTTAGGGGTGATCTCATGAACCAGTGTCTATAGATGATTTTGGATTTTATAAATTTGTAGACATTTAATGAATCATTTTTATTCCAAAATGGTTAATCTTATTATTCTGATTAAGCAAGCGCTCAATAAAACAAACAAAACAAGGCCTATCATTTAAAAAAAATAACACATTACAAAGACCCTTCATACTTAATGGTATTAGATGATTTGTTTTTAATAGATGATTTTGCATTTAATAGATTCCACCTTAGATAAAACATTTGCAATTGGTTTATAAAATGTGTTTTTATTAGGGGTGTAATGGTACACAAAAATGACGGTTTGGTACGTACCTCGGTTTTGAAGTCACGTTTCGGTACGGGTTCAGTACAGCAGGGTGAGAAAACTAACTTTTTTTCTCTTTTTTAATTAAACAATGTTTTACTGAACCAACTGTGTCTCTGTCTTTAAATTTATTTAATTATAATTAAAATTTTCTTAAGGATAAAAAAAATCTATCTCTGCTAATGCTGCAAACTATTAGGAAGCCCTTACTTGAACATTAACTATAATAAAGGTTACAATTAACAACAGAGCACAATTATTAAATTCAGTTGCTATTTATTTTTAGATATCATCAACACTCAAATCATAATAAAAATGTATGTACTGTTAAACATGTAAATTACACATAAGGCAGTTTTTGCATTAACTTCTGTTTCTCCAATTCGTTGTTGAAATATAATTATTTACACAGTGGCTGTCATAACTTGTTTTCATGACGGATTTATTTGGGCCTTACATTAACAGGTTAAGTAAAATATAATTAATATATATAGGCTAATATAGTGCATATATTTAGCGAAACAGTTAATTTCTCTAGCGAACTAACAAGCTGTTGACACTGAATGGCTTTTCTGAGGTAAATGTAATACTACGTGACATTGTTTACAATCTGTTTTACTGACATCTTTCTCCGGTTGAAACACTGATTGAGCGATTCCACGAGATATGATTCGTTTCAGTAAGTTGTACTGTATCTTTCAACATACCATCATGTTCATTCTGTAGTAGTGAAGAGGAAGGGATGATCGCCTATACAGCGATCTGTCACGCCACATCAGAAAGCGTCAAAACGGCATTTATTGTTTGAATTTCATGATAAAATGGACAATTTGAAAGATGGCACTTTGTTTCTTACGAAAGTAACAAAACAAAGAGCTTATTGCGATTGGTGGTGGTTAATGCTGGTTAAAATATGTTAGGCTAAAAAAGCATTACTGTGCTCGCCCCCTTCTGGATTGGAGTGTGGATCGCCTGTGACTGACTGTATTCGTCTTCTAACTGCATGAACCGAACCGTGACGTCTGGACCGTGACGGTTCGGGACGAATACATGTACTGTTACACCCCTAGTTTTTATGCATAATTGGGCTGAGTTTTCGCTGCTTTACCATGTTGTGGCCAGCAGGCGCCACCAGCGGGTGGTGTTTCGAGTGCTTTGAAACGGTGAATCACTTTGCAAAGCAGTTGGTTCAATTGATTCAAAGTTTCGAAAAGCTTAGTTTCTCCCGTCACTACTGAAAACTAAACCAACTTTGATAGATGAAATATGACTCAATCGGCACTTGGCTTGTTTTTTGTTGCTTGTAAACGAGAATCAACTTTCACCTACTTGAACAGTGATGGAAATGTCTTTTGTCCTTTCAGAGAAGTTGCAGAATGACTTTGATCGAACTTTTGTTGGAACTGAAACAAAGTTTAATAATCCCACAGGAAGTTAAAACACATTCTCTTTATCCCAGTTCAATGTGCAGAGACCACTATATGCAAGCTGAAGTGTGTAAACACTGTGGCATTGTTATTGTAACTGACAGACCATTACAGCAGACCATTGTCATTTGCACGGCAGTGGTTAAAAGATTCTTAATAAAAGGCACTACGAGGCCTGCGGCGGATGTATACTTGTTTGACCACATCCAGTGGGATCCATTGACCTGCTTCTAGGACACTTCACACAAAAGAGGAAGAGTAGGGAAATCCATTTATGGTGTGTCATATTTCCCCCACCCCACCATGTTCAGACAGACACTGATGGATCCAGATCTCAAAGTAGGTCAGGTGAGGTGACGCGTTAATCTCGCTGGTCCAATTTGATTTTATTTTTTGCCCTTCGGAGAGTAGGTTGCATCACAAGCAGTTTAGGTCAGCATCTGTCTTAATGGCTTGTGACAGCATTCACTAGCATGTGGCATCTAATAAGCAACGGTCATTGTTCCTGCTGGATTGATTGGGCTGCTTTGCCTTTGAACTCGACCTGATTGTTACTTGCTGACGGAGGGATGTGAGCCATATGCTGATTTCTCCAAAAGCGTCTGGTGAAAATGGTGTTGACATAATTGCCTTGAAAAGAGGAAGAAAAATGGCACAATTGTCTGGATGTGGGGTGGCGGTAGCACGTCTGCTTCAGAGCTCTTCTGTGACGTTACCTTGTTTTACAAGTAGCCGAGTGCTTTACATTTTAGTAGAAGACTGTAGTCAGAAAAGTCTGCACCAAGCTCTTTATCTCTATGAATCATTGCTTAATAACATTTCAAATATAATCCCCACAATTCATGGCACTCTTGAGACAGATTTTTAATGCTTAGGCTTTTGGGATATTTTCTTTTGTGCTTAATTGGTGGAAGAGGAATACTGACTGTAAAGAGTGTCTTGAGAAATTTGCATCCAATGGTCAGTGTTACACAAGAACACAAGCTCTCCAGGCTTCTCATTGTTCACTGAGGCCCTCAGAGGTTTGAGAGGATCAAGTTCACTGTTGTCAAGGGAGTCGTGTGAAGAGCCCAACGTACCACTGCACCCCCCCACCCCACCCCACATACACACAGAGAAAGCGTAATCAGCCTCTTCTATAGTAAAGTGTGTAGATTTTCAGTGCTAAAACACGTTCTCCTCCCAGTTCAATGAGACGAATAAAAGTAAGCCATTTGTATGTTGACTTACGAAGAGTCTGCAAACTGTGGCTCTGCGCTGCTTTCAAAATATTGCTGCTTGCATCATCAGTCATATGTATTTAATATTTATGAATGAATAATTTCATCATGACAGATCATTTTAAAACTTTTTGTAAATATGTTTCCACACCATTATTTTTGAACTACAACACGTTTTAAGAGCATTCATTTCTCTTTATTTTCTAGCATTAAAGTTTTTTAAATAATAATAATTATATTTAATTAAAAGACTTAATATTTTAGCATAATGTCGCTAAATTTATGAATTAATATTTGCAAAGGTTTAATCTTGACATAAATATTAAAACCTCTTAGAAAATAATAAAGGTGTAGAAAATATTTGTACTTTTTACACTACATGACATTTGTAGAGTTATTAAATACATTTTTTGACATTAAATTTGATTTTTTAAAAATAGTATGTTTTTTTTCAGAATCGTTAATGTCCCCCTGTAGTCAATAATTGTATCCCTTAAAACTCATCTTTGATCACCAAAATGACATATTTAAAATTTTTTCCCGTTAAAAAAAAAAAAAAAAAAAAATTTATTCATGCCGTAAAATAGCTTGAATGTAACTCTACACCCTTGCTTCATTTAGTATATGTGGATCTATGAATATGCTAATTAGCCCCACCTCCACTCACTTGCACAAGCTCAGAGATCCACTCGGTCAACTTACTGAGGTAAACGCTGCACAATGCAATCGCTCTTTACAACGTCGGACACATGACGGTAATTAATACAATTAGCCTTTTGCTAATGTTACACAAACCATGTTCCTGTTTGACATCTCAGAGTCAGACAGCTGACTTCTGAAAAAATCAGTATCCTTACAAACGCTTTGAACAACTCAGATCATTGGTGGAGAAAGGCATATAATTCATCATAACATCATATTATACATCATATACCAGCTATATTGCTAAATCTACAGCTACCAGCTATATTGCAAATATATATATATATATATATATATATCTCTCAACAGAAAAATATACCGGGATAACCTGGCTTCTCTTGAGACTCTCCAGCTTCAGAGCGGACATGGTTAATGATATGCTAAAACCTGCCAGCATGTTGATGTGATTGGTTACAAGGTGGTTTGTGACATCACAAATACCAGCGATTTCAAACTACATTTTTGAAGCTGTCTTTAGATCACTGAAGTTTTAAACAGAAAATATTCAGCAATAGTGTTGACTTATGAATTTGCACGTTTTGTCTTAAAGTATATTTAAAAACACCACTTAGAAACATAAACAACATTAAAAACTTGATTTTCACCACAGGGCACTATAAACTTGAATACAGAGTACTTTTTTTTATTTTCATTGTTATAGATTCTTTTATTTGCCAATTGAACATGTAACTAATCACTCTAGAGCAGCAGAAAAATGACTATCACTATTTTTGATTTGTAAATTCCCTCTCCGTGGCCGCCTTTGACATTATTGCTATAAAGTGGTCTGTTATCAGTCTGTAAACCCATAGCCGTCCGTTACACCTTTCACCCAAACCAGTTAAATAGTGTTTCCTCTCAGACTTCCCCCTCAGCCTTGAATAACACAGTGCAAACTCCCTCACCCTGAGTGCTTGCGCTCCACTGTTACGCAACCCACACCGCCTTTGATTATACAATGAAGATTACTCTACACACTAAGCATCCTCCAGCACACCAAAATGTCGTCCAAGACAGAGAACGTATCGTGATATTTGCATTCCTGAGGGCGATTTATGAGGCGCAGATGGCGATATATCTCATGGAGGTCCCTGTTTGCTGTGACCTGTTTCAATAAAAGCTCTTTCTGTGTCACGTCTATGAGGGAATTTCCCCACCCGTGGTTTCTTTACTTGAACTAATGTTGCCGACTGTAAATGCCTGGAGTTCCCTGCTCTGGTTTACAGGCTAGGTGGTCCTGAAGAGCAGGCCTGATTTATTGAAAGGTAGCAGTCCTCCTTGGTATTGACTCGGCTGCTCGATAATATAGATGAGCACTCTGCACTGTTGCAGGGATTTAATTTGGCTATGCTGTGAGATAAAATGCATCGATTCGGTGGCACCGTTTGGCCTGATTTGGATGCTGGAGTATCTCTGTTATCTGATTGGCTTTAACACACTGCCTTTTGATGATGCTCCTATTTGCATACTTTTGCATCATTTATGAGAGGAACGCAAGACAGGTGACTGAGAAGTTCAGCCAGCTAATTGAACGTTCATCAGCAGGCTAAATGTTTCTCAAAAACAAGCTGTAGTCGGTTAAGAAGAGAACAGGTAAGTGTTACATCACATGACGGCACCGTCTAGAAATAGAACATAACCTCATTGCTCAAAAACGATCACAAGCAAGAACCCTGAGGAGACGAAAACCATCCCTCTTGCAAACAAACCACATCCTATGGCTGTAAACGGCGACGGGGAAACACTTTCCACTTCACTTCTCCGTATAAATGAGGATGTGATCTGGAATGGTGGACACAGAGGTCGTGAGGAAATGGGTCACTTTTCAGAATTGGCCCACTTGTGGTAACGCAGATTTTTGAGGTGGAACTGAAAATGTTTGTGCTCGGTGATGCTCTTTTCTGGAGGAAGTCCAATGTTGAGTGAAATTGAAATTCAGGCTTAATATAGTGTATTATTTAAATAAACTACCCAAAATTGTTTAGCAGTGTCCTTGAGAATCTTTTTTTTTTTTTTTTTTGCTTTCAATCACAAAGTGAACAATTTAACTGTGCAAGTACCAAATTTTTATTGTCAAATCTAGGTCACTTTTAATTTCAAGCAGATGTTCCTGTGCTACAAAATTAAGTGCATCTGTAAGTGCAAACTGACATTTTGTCAGCTCTGTAATGCCAAAATCACAATGAATTCAAGTGTCAAACACAAGTAAACAAAGGTATTCTGTAGTAGCCCTCATGTAAACATTTTCAGTGGCAGATGCTTTTACTGCTCTGCAGGTTTGGTGCAGCAGCGCCACCAAAGTGTAATGGATACTTTAGGTACTACAACTTGTTATTCAGCCATGCAGGGCTGTGAAGCCCTTGGTAACCTCTGGCAGCATAGTACGCACTCAGGTTCCTGCTGACAAAGAGAGTTTTATCCCCTTATTGCACTGTAAAAGAGTTTTTTTTTTTTATACACACTCTGAGTCCCTTGAGTGGAAGGCAGAAAGCCTGGCAATATCCATACCTCTTCTGTTGTCGTTTTTAGTGTCATTCTGTGAGATGGCTTTCTGATTTGTTTGTGTTCTTTCTCTCTCAGGCTTGTGTCCTGTGTGCTGACCTCATGGTGTAAGCAGGTGTGAAGATGAGTATTAGCAGCGATGAGGTCAACTTCCTGGTGTATAGATACCTGCAGGAGTCAGGTAAGTGATGATTAAACGTCCCAAATGATCACTTCAAAATTGTATCCAAACAAACTCATACAGCTCTTGCGGTCATGACAATTAATAATGACCAGGAGGTTAATGTATCCAAAAAGGACCAGAATATCAAAGAAAGTTTAATCGAAATGGTCCACATGTCTTTTGTAGCCACATGACAGGTCCTTTATGACATTAATTGCATAACAATTTTTCATAAAATATCTACTTGAATGTTAGGTGGGAAAAAAAAAAAAAAAACAGCATTGGGGGATTAAATAAAGCAGAATTTTCACATCTTGTTGGAACTATTCCTTTCACTCTTTATTGCAGATCACTTGTGTATCTGTCACTATGAGTTTTGGGACACAAGCTGTTATCAGCATTGATTACAGTAAAACACTATGACTGTTCACAGTGAGGGCGTTGTTTAAGGGAGCACACATGATACCCTCCACTGGAGAGAAAGTTGATCCAGCAAGCGTCACACTGAAGTGTTTATCATTCCCTCTGGCAGGGTTTTCCCACTCGGCCTTCACATTCGGCATTGAGAGCCACATCAGTCAGTCTAACATCAACGGCGCCCTAGTGCCCCCTGCTGCCCTGATTTCCATCATCCAGAAGGGCCTGCAGTATGTGGAGGCTGAAGTCAGCATCAATGAGGTAACATCACAGCTTTAATTACAGACGAATCAAGGATTTTTTTCACATTTGCATATTTTATACATACAGATTTTTTTTTTAATCAGATGTATAATGCTTAAATAGTTTTTCTTTGTGATATTAATGACAAAAGTCTGAGTGGTTCTAAAAATTTTTATAATTTCTTGTTTAATTTTGGGTTGAAATCCAACCTGCAGATGGTTTTGTGAGGTTCAACCAGATAACGATATTGGTTATGATGCACAAAATCTCTTTAACATTGAGTGCATGGCTGATATGTTGACTTCTGTCCACAGGACGGCACACTGTTCGATGGGCGGCCAATTGAATCTCTGTCATTGATTGACGCGGTGATGCCCGATGTCGTACAAACCCGGCAGCAGGCGTACAGAGACAAACTGGCCCAGCAACAGGCCGCCGCAGCGCCCTCTGCAACCAGCGCCAACATGCAGGGTAACGCCAAAAATGGAGAGAACACCGCAAATGGAGAGGAGAACGGTGCACACGCCTTACCTAGTGAGTCACTGAATGATTGTTTTTTTTAAATGTTACATAATGGTGTAACTTTGTAGCATTCAGCTATGTACTGTGGCTATAAATCAAAAAGCTGTTGCGTCCTTCCTCTTAATGATGGATGTCATGTGATGATATGTGCAGATAACCATGCAGACATGATGGAGGTGGACGTGGATGTGGAGATCCCTCAGAATAAAGCCATGGTCCTGAGAGGTCACGAGTCAGAGGTCTTCATCTGCGCCTGGAACCCCGTCAGTGACCTGCTCGCCTCCGGGTCAGTTTATACGGTCTCTTTCCATCACTGAATCCTTTTATCCATTCATCCTCACGGAGTACTCAGCAGGGATGCACTGATCCGATGGCTGGATTGGTAACGCCGCTAAAATACTGACCTTTTTAAATTGATCGGCATCTGTCAGATGTGTCGACACTATGGGTTAGTCATGGCATTACCCTGCACTTTTTTTTTAAGCTCCAGAAAGGCCACAAAACTATCCAAAAGTTTACTTTGGCACTCTAGTAACATAAAATATATACTGCTACTACAAATTACAATTTATTATAAACACCAATCCATTCTAAACAGTGTGGAATAGATTATATAAACATCAAGAATAGTAATTGGCAACAGATCGTTCGAGTATCGATATTGGGAAAGAACGAGCGTGATTGGTGCGTCTGTAGAAAAGAGAAGTCAATGAATGCAGTGTTATTTAATACTCTGACTCTTCACAGGTCTGGAGACTCAACAGCACGTATCTGGAATCTGAGCGAGAACAGCAGTAGTAGCTCTACACAGCTCGTCCTGAGGCACTGCATACGGGAAGGTGGCCAAGATGTGCCCAGCAACAAAGACGTCACGTCGTTAGACTGGAACGTGAGTTCAGCTCCGACAACGCTCTTCCTGTTCTGTGTATATTGAAAGACTAACGTTTCCTCTGTGTTTTTCAGAGTGAAGGTACACTATTAGCGACAGGCTCCTATGATGGCTTTGCAAGAATATGGACTAAAGATGGTAAGCAAACAGGTTTTTTGCCTTCTGCAGCAGCATGCTTTTCTCTGTCTATTTAGCAGTCTGATAAATACAAAGTTCTGTCATGAAACTCTAGATGGCGCAGGCTAATAGGTCTTTAACTCAACCTGCTTGCAATCACATCATTCTCTATAGGGCACAGCTGATTGGTTCCTGCTGTAACAGTAACCAATGAGCTCGCTGCTCAAATACTTGTTCAGCATTTGCAGCGCGCTTTCAGAAACCCTCCACCTTCCCCAGCTCCACCTGTATAGATCTGCTATGGGTAATTTATGTACATTATATTGTACAGCAGCAGCATGTCTTGCTTGCTCACAGCAGTGTGTCATGTTTGTATTGGCAGTAGCAAGTCCCGTACTTGCTCTCCAGCAGCAGCAAGTCCCGTACTTGCTCTCCAGCAGCAGCGTAGCAGATCTATTCCACCAAGACCAAACGTTGTCATATCCATTACCATGCCAAACACTCAGAGAGTTATGACAGAACTGTGTTCATTCACAGGTAATCTGGCCAGTACCCTGGGGCAACATAAAGGTCCAATTTTCGCATTAAAATGGAACAAAAAAGGGAACTTTATCCTCAGCGCCGGTGTTGATAAGGTACGAGAAGGAAACTACGGTCTGTATAGTGTAGTAAGAAAGCACTCAGAACAATAGCAACATGCTACAAACTACTGCAATACCGCATAGCAACACCCTGACACCTAAAATGTTAGTAACCCTGGACCAGGGTTTCCCAAACTGGGGTTTGTGAAATCATGGAGAGATAAAATTAGAATAAATAATTTTAAAATATAAATCAAAATAAAATGCTTACTAAAAATATTTTGTTTATCTGTATGTCAGGTGGTGATAAACCAACATCAGAGAATCATGATAATGTGAATGTTAAATTAACTTAATCTCAGATGATTACTTTAAGTAAATACTTTAGGGGTTTGACTGACAAGAAAAGTTTGGGAATCCCTGACCTAGGACACTAGTGTTATAGTTGTGAGTTTTTCACAGTCATCCACTACCCACATTTTTTTCAGACAATGTAAGTATCTAGTGAATAATTCACCTAGTTAATGTTTGTGTTGCTAGTGGCACATATACATATCAGTTCACCCTATCACAGATGAGTTAATATTTCCTTCTTTTCTTCAGACAACAATCATTTGGGATGCTCACACAGGGGAAGCCAAACAGCAGTTCCCGTTTCATTCAGGTTCACAGAAATAATATATACTGATATTGTGAGCAATTGACTATGTTTAGGGGAAAAAGCTCTTATGCTGTGGCCTTTTCTCCCTCTCACTTCAGCACCCGCTTTGGACGTAGACTGGCAGAGTAACAACACGTTTGCCTCTTGTAGCACAGACATGTGCATCCATGTGTGCAAACTGGGTCAGGACCGACCCATTAAGACATTCCAAGGACACACAGTAAGAACTGTCTGCTCTTCCCACTGTTTCCTACCACTCCAGTCTGCCAAAGAGATGAATTTCAAAATGTGTTTTCTCTGCCTCCAGAATGAAGTTAATGCAATCAAATGGGATCCGACTGGCAACCTGCTGGCGTCGTGTTCTGATGATATGACTCTGAAGGTAAGACTCCTTACCACACTGGCTACACTATATAGAAATTCAGAATCATAGATGACTGCAAGTACGTAGTGCACCTTTCACAAGGTGTTTTGAAATGCAAATGTTGTCCTGGTGAACTAAATCATTGCTTCTTCCAATGTCCTAGATCTGGAGTATGAAACAGGACACTTGTGTTCATGATTTGCAAGCGCATAGCAAAGAAATCTACACTATCAAATGGAGCCCCACAGGTCCAGGAACCAACAACCCCAATGCCAATCTAATGCTGGCCAGGTAGAGTCACCATCCTTTAATATTCCATTCACCAGCTGCTACTGCATGAATTAGGGGTGTTTTTCATGCAAATAGTGCTTTAACTCTTTCCCCGCCGTTGACAGAATTTTCAGGCAATACATGTTTTCACTGCTATACGGTAGGGGGTGCTATTATGCGTCTACTGAAAGAGTAACAATCTCCAGATCCAAAAACAAGTGAAGCAGAAACAAGCGTTAGAAGATTTTTTAAAAAAAATTTTTTTTTTTTTTTTTGATATATTGTATGCTCAGATATTCAGCCAACAAAATATTCTGGGGGCCATTAAAGTTCTGTGAAAATCAAATATATATATAGTAAATGCTGTCAGGGAAATTAATTAAATAAACCAAACCTAGTTAAGATAAAGTGAACCAGCTAGATGGATGTGTAGCCAAGTATGGTGTCCCATACTAGGAAATTGGTGCTCTGCAGTTCACCCATCCAAGTGCACAGTATGAGCACAGTGAGTATTGAACACAGACCCTGAAAAGTGGGCAGCCATTTTTGCTGCAGCGCCTGGGGAACAATTCAGGATTAGTTGCCTTGCTCAAGGGCACCTCAGCTGTGGGTAATGAAAGTGGAAGTCTGTGCTGTTAATTCACTCCCCCCACCTACATTTCCTGCCGGCACTGAGACTCGAACCCACAATCTTTAGGTTATAAGTTTGACTCTCCAACCATTAGGCCACATGTGAGCTCAGTGCTTTTGGTGTTCACAATTTTAAGTGCTCTTACAGAGGACTCTATCAAACCAGAAAATGACCCAAAACTAACCACACTTAGAATACCTCCTCAAACAAACTAGATGCGAAAATGCTCTAAGTGTTAATATTAATGCATGTTCACCATTGTGACTAGTATATATTGGATTTAGCCAATTGTATCAGATTTACTGCATCAAATGTGTTCTTAAAAAAGATAAGCGATGCATGATATATTCATGCCATATCAAGTGTGTGTGTGTATGTCAAACCAAAATTTATTCAGACACCTTGAACATTTTATCCATTAATTCAGTTCATTCACTATAGTTTAAAAAAAAAAAAAAATGGTAATAAGATATGACAAGATCTCAGAGTTAAACTGTCAGAAAAAAAATATCTTAATTATGTCAGATAACACTTAAGCAAAACATGGTCAGGTCAAAGTGTCTGAATCATGTTTGGTTCCAAATTTTCATAAACTTTACTGGTAGTCCACTGTATGAAGAATTTTTGGGTATAATATGTCACAGTTTACTTTATTTTGCTATGCTCACATAAATGAACTATAGTGTCCTGCACCCACTAGTAAAAATATATAAAAAATCTCTGAATAATTTTTGGTTTGACTGTGTGTGTATATATATATATATATGTGTATATATATATATAATACACACACACACACACACACAGAGAGAGAGAGTGGTGAGTGTCGTGGCGGTCAAACAAAGCCACCATAATTTTACAAATTCTACGATTGTCACTGAATGTAGTTTTTAGGTGAGAATGTAGTGCTGGGTGGTATACTGGGGCATAGTTGAAACAGCTGCTGTATCTATTAAATGGCAATGAAGCACAATGTAGTGTATAGAGAGTGGCCTTCTATTAACTGCATACCCTTATTACACTAATGGAAACAACTTTATAACACAACAATAAATAACTCAGAAAACACGGATGAAATCACGGAATCCAGTAACAAAAACTTACTGTATAAAGTAAAATAAAAGTTCGGTATAACTTGAAATAACAGAGAAATATACTATTGTACAATAGAGTGTACTTTGATTAATAGAGATAATAACAACAACAATAATAACACTGTTTATTAAAACACAAACTCAAAGGTCTTCATTGAAATGACAGAAATTGCACAGTAAAAATGTAGCCTAGTTATTAGATATAATTATTATTATTAATTTAACTAAAATTAATTTGATTACATTTTAAACCAAATTGTCAGCTTTATGAACTGATTTGACTAGTTTTTTTAAAAAAAATATTCCCTGTACTCCTGACAGTAAAATATTCCAAAATAAAGGTCCAGTAAAAAAAAAAGATTTTTGGTAAAACCGCCCAGCACTACAAGAGTGTAGAACTCAAATATGTGACTTAATAAATATACATATATGAAGTACAACTGAAGCCATGTGCTGAATTTGCTATTTTTGGTGCTTCAGGTGATGAATCAAGTCTGACTCAAAGACAACCAAACATTCTTGCCTTTGCATCCTTATTGGCTCGCAGACGGTTTTATTACATTAGAAATCTGCAACCCCACCTAAAGCATCACAATGGCTTCAGGATTTGATGTTATACCTACACTTGGAAAAGATTAAATATTCAATTAGAGGGTCTCATAAATTCTCTTATGTCTGGCAACCCTTATCATCATATTTCTCATATGACTGATAAGTGGCCATTAATGTACTTCCCGGGGAGTGACGATATCTAAATTGATACTGTAACTTTTTCTTTTTCACATACCTCTCTATATGGTGGTTTCGTGGTGTTTGATGCTTGGTACCTTTACATATGTAAATATGCACCATTGTTACACCTTTGATTGTGGTATCCAACTATCTATTATTATTATTGTTTTTAATATATATATATATATTAACATTGTCATTTAACTATTACATTTTATTATTTTTGCTGTATCACTATTATTAATATAAATATATATTTTTTTATTTATTATCGTTTGTACTATTACTGTTTAATTATTATCTGCGGCAGTTTGTTCGGGGGTGGTTGGGGAGGGATTGAAAATGTAAAAATACAATCTCTGTACAAACAATAGCTTTTGTCCTTGGAATAAATATATATTAGTGCCTATTTGACAATTTGTTTAGCCATTTTCAGAGATATGAAAGGCTGTCAGTGGCCATCAGTGCTCATGTACCCCTGGAGATCACCTTAATTTCGGTCGGTCCTTTGGGAATTTGCCACTGTCTCTTATGTAGATACTGTTTAAACATGAGATATAATTTATTTTGGGTGTATCAAACAGGCAATCTTTGGTCTTATTAATCTATTACTTGTCCCAGAGTAAATCGATTTGGCTAAAGGCAAAGTTAAGTTTCATGACTTTCTATTGTTATTTAACTTAAATCCTGTACTATAACTAGAGCGCTACTTTTGACTGAAAAAGTTTGCTTGAGTTTATTACCTATTGTACAAACTTCTTATACTTTTATAATAACTAATAATTTATATAAATAACATACTGTATCTGGTATTGAGAAAGAGTCTGTTAGTGATTGTGATTTCAACTTCAGTGAAGGTTACAGCAAAGACTTTTATATTGAAAGGGACTGAAACAAGGATGTTATTTTTACTTTAAACACCACCTTATAAGACGCAACTTACAAATGCATTGACTAGTGCTGTCATGTGAAATCCCTTTAACTGTTAAAAGAAGAAAGACAGTGGACCTCAGTGCCAGTTTCCTCAGTGGATATTCAAACTGATTTTGTGATTATGAATACAAGATTGGCCTGATGAATATCAGCTAGATCCAAGTAATAGTCGATCTCACTCTCATAATACAATACGCTTCAATGAAGCAACTCAGTGTTCCTTTGTTGCTAGTTTTAAAGTGATGTTTTAAAATTAGTAAACTGCTTTTGACATCAATACTTTAGCGGTATTGGCCAGATTTGTGACGTAGCATCCCTAATAAAAATGACCTAAACACAAACTGATTGTGTTATTCTCTGACAACTCTAGTGCTTCCTTTGACTCCACTGTTCGGCTTTGGGACGTAGATCGAGGCATCTGCATCCACACACTAACCAAACACCAGGAGCCCGTGTACAGCGTGGCCTTTAGCCCTGATGGACGCCATCTAGCCAGCGGCTCCTTCGACAAGTGTGTCCACATCTGGAACACACAGGTAAGACTGGACGTTTTCTGATTGATCAGATGCAAACTAATCAACACTACAGCACGACATGAACTCTTTTGTCCGTGTCATTTTCACAGACTGGTGCTTTAGTCCATAGCTACAGAGGGACAGGGGGCATTTTTGAAGTTTGCTGGAATGCAGCAGGAGACAAAGTAGGAGCAAGTGCGTCGGACGGCTCTGTAAGTACAAGCTTCCTCTGTGCCGCAAGCAAAGGTTATGCATGTGTTAATGCCTATTCTTATAAAAATTTTTTTTGTTTTGTTTTCATTGTAGGTTTGTGTATTAGATCTGCGGAAATAGCGTTGCTTGCTGGAAGCCATGGACCGACTATGAATGTGTACATAGCCAAAATGACTGTCCCTGACCCTCAAACTGCTACAGTCCCTAGTGAACCATGGCCAGCCACTACAGACAAACACAAGCACCCTGACGCCACAGGCCGAGCGCAGAGGACGTGATTCCAACCAGAGACACTCAAATGACTTTTGTAAGGTGGAAAAAAAAAAAACAAAAAAAAAAAACAATATAGCAGAGGAAGAAGAAAGACAAGAGGACTGGTGTATGTACCAAATTTGGAAGATATTTTACTATTTGTTCTTCAAAACGAATCTCATCAAAATAAACAAACGAAAGGATTTTAATCTTTGTTGGTAGTTTCCGTGTGCTGACATATCAAACATTTTATTTTCCTTCCCCCTCTCTTTCTTTTGCACATTTGATTTGACATCACAGCTGCATGATTCCAGGACTCATGTTTTCCTCCGTTTGACACAAGTACAGTTATTTAGTCTTTTGGTACTGGATGTTTTGTGATTTCAAAAGTGTGGGGACATGGGAAAAAGAAAACTTTTCAATCTTTTTCTTGTTCTTCGCTTTTAGTTTTTATGCTATGGTGTAATTGTTATTCCACCTTGTACCGTATCCCCCCACATGAGAGGTACATTAACCACAAAACAAAAAACAGGCACGCACACATCTACAGGAAATACATCCGTTCACCCATACTATATTCAGTTCCCCTTAAAATTAACAAAGAATTCTGTTCCTCAGGTCAAGATGTTTCAGCAGCCAAGGACCGTTTGACATGCATGTAGATTTAAAAACAAAAGACTTGCTTTAGGTTTGCAGTATTTTGAATTAAACATCTTATTTCATACATCATTTTAATAAATGAACTGTTTACTTGTTCATGATGTCTTGCAACTTCAGGCATTTAAAAACAAATTCACATCAAATACATTACATTGAGCATGTTTTTATTGGAGAACCCAAAACTTAAAGCAAGTCTGATGCTCAGAACATTGAACAAACATCTGAATGACATTATTTAAATGCTTTTGAAAGTAAAATGATATTCTGGGATTTTCTGCACTACCATTTGAGATGCTGATGTTCATTTACAGTAATTGCATGCATGAGGACAGTCTATACTAATGTGTTTTTGGTTTTTTCTCAGTGTTTAGACAGTTAAACTTTTCAATGCCTCATCCATTGAGGGGGGAAAAAAGTAGTCACAGACCCAAAGAGTGTCTCTGTCCCATGATAGAGGCTCTGAATCTCTTTCTATCCTCCCATCAGAAAGATATTTTAAAACATTACATGTTTAACCTTGAATTTTAAACAAGGGTGTGGTATTTTGAGGTCTGTGTAAAACTGATAAAAACACTGATCTGAACTATTTATTACAGTCTACGACAACAGAAGGGTGTTTGCTCTTCTCTTTAATCGCCCCAGCATCTGCCTGCCCAAAGCAACATTCAGTTCCCCAGTGTCATTTCTAATCATTATTCTTACTGCGTCTGTCTCCTGGACTTTTTGTACTCTTTTAAAACTTTTGTAATTCATATTTCTTTGTAGCTATAAAAAAAAAAAAAAAGAGTAAAGAAATAAGCAAAAAAGAGGAAAAAAAAAAAGAAACCCCAACAAACTACTGGAGGTCGGTTTGAGGGTGTACAGCTTAGACCTCAATTTTGCTCTCTCTGAGTCCCACATGTTCTCAGATGTCCCCACACCTGACCTTTGTTTTCCCAGTCAAACGTTTTTGGTTGCAAAATTTCCCCCTTGCATTGCATTGATCTGTTGTCATTTGAATCAGATCTGAAGTCCAAAATAAAGTATATTTTGATATTACAGCTGTTTTCATTCTCCTGATTTGTCTATTTAATAAATATTATATATATATATATATAAATATATACACACACACACACAAAATTGTAATAATCCTATTATATTAATTAGATAATATCAGCAATAGTATTAGTGTATAGATATCGTTTACACAATTCTTTCTATTTTTTAAATAATATGCTGTGTAATACAAAAACATATTTTCTTTGTTTTTGTCAACAGAATTCCTGTTTTTGGTTCAACTATTCCCATAATAAGCCATAGTTTAATAGTAGTCATGCTTTAATATTAGATGCAAGTAATGCCAAGAAAGTATCTTCTTTCAATTTATTACATTATACCAATAAATGCAATTTTAAAAACTGAATAAATAAATTTAAGCGGCGTGACATATACATATGTAAACAGGGTATGTAGGGTTGGGTATCATTTGATTCAGCTTATCAATTCCTAATTTTGATTCCAATAAGGTTAAAAAAACAACTTCGATATCCACATTTATTATGAATCTTATTGCGAAAGACTTTCAGGTATAGAAACTATAATCAAATGTATATTTTATTTATAAAGTGCAGTGTTATTTTACATTAGTTACGAACGTTACTCAGTCAAGAACAGCAGAGGAATTTTCTGTGTTTTATGTTGTTTGATTAACATTATTATAGATCTTGCACTTGAACGGACAAATACACCGCTGCCGTCACTTTAAGAGCTGCACGGATATATTGTCATGTGTTTTTGTCAACTGTTTACGTTCACTTAAGACATAACCCACTGTGTTTACAAGAATATTTTGACATATTTTGTGTGTATTCAAGTGCAAAAAGATGCAGAAGAGAACTCCGTTCAATATCACGCACTATTCAGTATGAAAGGTGGCTTTCTGTGCGCACGTTTTGGATGTGTGCAGCACAGAAAATAGCATGCTAGTCTTCTTGCATTTGAATGGTTTAAAGTCATATTAAAAGGCACACAAATGAATCGATAAGAGGAATCGAAATTTTAATTTCATAACAAGCATCTGATTCCTGACCTTAAGTCCAGAATTGTAATCGATTTTCGACTCCTAACCCTACTCACACCTCTCGAATCAAATCACTATATTTTATTCTGCAGTCTTGTGGTTTATTCCTTGTCAAAGCACTCCAGCCTGCTCATTAAAATCACAAATTATATACTGGACAACAATAATAGCCCATGATTTCCTTAAAGATCTCTTTGTTAAAAGTAGCAGCTTTTTTGGGGAATGTTGCTATGGTTTGATGGTGCGACTGCAGATTTAATCACAGTGCATTGTTGACGAAATTAAAATATGCTTCCATAACTCACTGGGAGTACATGCAATTTACTGGATTAAAATGAAGTGGGGGGATATGAAATACATTCTTAGCATGCGTGAATGAGGGGCCATTTTGCCTGAAGAACAACTCTAAATCTTTCACGCGAGACGTCACTGCCTGAGGCTCGTTCTGTGAGCAGTATGTTCTATTGATGCACGACCATCTATAGCAGTGAAAACATTAGCTGTGTTGTGTGTATTGGGTTTGGCTCACTGGCACAGTGTGAGGTAATAACTGTTCATTCCTGAGGCATCTCAGCAGCATTTTGCCCCACCTGATATCCAGTCTCTCTCAGCTCTCTCATCAAAGAGAAGAATTGGTGTGGAGGACGAGCGACATGTTCTCAGTGATCTCTAGGATGCTCTGGAAGATGTCATAAGCCACAGCGAAGAGGAAGTAGATGGGCAGCAGCCAGTGGAGCCTGAAGAGTCTCTCGTTCGCCGCCAGAGGCACCGTCAGATGCCTGTAAACAAGAAAGAGCGGTGAAACAGGAGAATGGATGCACATACAGATGCACAAATTCTCAAATGTACTCACTTGAAGCGCTCAGATCTGGAGGTCCTCAGCATGAGGAAGATGAACAAACCCACCTCTGTGTTTAAGGAGAAGGAGACCACTTTGTCAAGCATCACAACAAATCCCTGTGCAACAGAAAATGGGATGGAAAAGTTACTTTATCAGGGGTCTTCAACCTTGTACAGGCCAAGGACTGTAACTGAAGTCAGTGTTGTTATTGTTAAACTAAAACTGTTAGTTTTTGGTAATGAAAATCAGTGTTACATCACTGATATGCTATTAAAGTTTTATTAATATTTTGAATTAGATTTTATTTTTATATTTTCTGTTTTCACTTTAGTTTTAAAGTTTTAGATATTTTGTATTTTTAGCATTTCTATTAGTTTTTGTTTAAATGTCTATATAGTTTTTATTAACTTTATTAATTTCATTTATTAAGTTCTTCTAGTACTTCAAGTAGATGAAACTAGCAACTAGCTGAAATAAGGGTAACGAAAATGGTTAAAGGGGGGGTATCACACACAGTTTCTCATGTTAATCTTAAGTACCTATAGAGTAGTATAGCATCCTTCATATCACCGAAAAGTCATTTAGTTTTAGCTAAAAGTAGTTTATTTTTATCATATTTATAAAAGATACATACGCTGTACCGAGTCTTTCCGAAAACAGCCGAGTGCCGAGGCGTGTCATTGTGAGCGAAGATAGAGTGACAAGCTGTCACGAGCACGCGCAGCTTTTGCGTAGTGATTGTCTGCAAGCTATCGATGGTCAGCTAAACAAATATATTTAAACACACGCAATACACCATCGCGTTATCCATGGATAACTTTTGAATCACTATAATGAATATAGCGTATAGTGAATGATGAATAATAAATTTATGAATTCACTACGTTCGTATTGTTTACATTGAATGCACTTAGGCGCCTATTGCCAACAAAGACATTTGAAGCAGTTTTACTCACCACCTGCGGTTCCGACTCATGACCGGGATCATTATCGCTGTGACCGCTCCATCTTTCAGTTTCAAACGATCTGTAAATCCAGCATAGAACTGGGCCTTGTTTATGAAACCATAAGCGCCGATCCTGAGGGCTCGAACAGCCACGGAAAAATTGGAGATATTCTCCATTCATTTTAACCAATAAAAACACGATTGCAACTATCAGTTTCTATGGTTATTTCAATGACAAATATCGAGAGCGCATCAATGTAATGCGTGAGCACAAAACTCTCAGCTCCACTGAACACTAGGTTCTTTGGGAAGCAAGGTTATCTTTCCCTCACAACCAAAAACACACTTCTTTGGTGACATTGTTGATTTTGTGAAGTCCTGTGACCTGTGCAGCGCTGCCGACGACTTCCATAAAGCCGAACGCACGTTGATGGCCGTGCTCTTGCTCGCTCTGGTCGACGTGTGCGCGCACGCTCTTCTGGGAGAAGTGCCCGTACAAGGAATTCCGCCCCTGTTCACGTCACTCAGGCCCATACTCGAAAAAAAACCCCCCCCGAAGTTCGTGAGGATTTGGAAGAGTATTTTTGGCACAGAAATACTCCGTCATACGTCCAACTCGTGTTTTGAAACTTTGGCCATGTTTAGCATGATAATCCAACTCTTTAACAGTGTAAATAAGTCAGAATGCATGAAATAGCATTATACCCCCCCTTCAAGTAAAATTTTTATGATTCTAGTTAACCAATACAAATAATAAAAGCACACATCAAAATGACTAAATATTAAAATGAAACCTGAAAATATAAAAATAAAAGCCGATTCAAAATATGAAAGAAAAAAAAAAAAAATACTATAATAGTATATAAATAATACTAAAATAATACTGATAACTGGGGCTAGTTGGATAAATATAGCCACCAAGTTAAGACTGTGTTGGTCAGAACTAGTCTGACCAACTAGTAATTAGTTAGGGCGAATCAGTTCTACTTTTCCGATTCAAATTAGATCAATCTACCTTTTTAATGTAACTGACTTAAAAAGTTATAACCAGACTTGAGAAAAAAAAAGAAAAAGAAAAAAAAAGCAGTTTATGCAAGTGGCTGCTTGATAAATTTGTTACATTTATTCAGTGCACATCCTTCCTTTAACGAGATGTACTGCAGTTCGAAGACAAAAATTAAATATTTGAACCTGATACACAATGATCATCTTCACATAATATTAGTATAAACTCCAAGCATCAGTTTCAAATGAGTACCGACCTTCGGATCACAAGCTGAAATGACATAAATGAGGCCGAAAGCCAGAAAGGACATGAAACTGCTGAAGAACCTGGAAGAGGGAAAAGCAGAAAGGTTGTTGAGTCTGGGAGTTATTGCGATTTATCAAAGCCAGTGTTTTTAATGCACCGAAAGCCTTTTTTATTAGCAGAGTAAAGGGATATGCTGGCTGTGTGAGCGGTGACGGGCTGTAAAAGCTTAAAGAAATGGTCTGTGAAATGATCTGCCAGGGCTGAATCCAGAGTTTACCGTCTGCAGTGCTGTAAGCTCTGGGCTAATGTCCTCCACTGTGAGCTATGGGGCAATAGCCTCGCGCTGATTCTCGCCATCCATTCCACATTCTCCGCCCAGTGTGTGCTGACGAGACCATCAACTGAAACGGAAGACGACACTGGGTCACGAAATTAGCACTGCAGGAATCTGATGGCTACATGTAAGGAGACAATCATGAAATACTTTATTAGCTAGGTTTCCCTTTACAGAATAACATTTGGCCACAGTCTGTAGTCTGTGTGTATGTATATATATATATATATATAAAATATATACACACAGTGGTGTGAAAAAGTGTTGGCCCCCTTCCTGATTTTTTTTATTTTTTTGCATGTTTGTCACACTTTAATGTTTCAGATCATCAAACAAATTTAAATATTAATCAAAGATAACACAAGTAAACACAACATGCAGTTTTTAAATGAAGGTTTTTATTATGAAGGGAAAACAAAATCCAAACCCACATGGCCCTGTGTGAAAAAGTGCTTGCCCCCTAAACCTAATAACTGGTTGGGCCACCCTTAGGAGCAACAACTGCAATCAAGCGTTTGCGTTAACTTGCAATGAGTCTGTTACAGTGCTGTGGAGGAATTTTGGCCCACTCATTTTTGCAGAATTGTTGTAATTCAGGCCACGCTGGAGGGTTTTCGAGCATGAACCGCCTTTTTAAGGTCATGTCACAGCATCTCAATATGATTGAGGTCAGGACTTTGACTAGGCCACTCCAAAGTCTTCATTTTGTTTTTCTTCAGCCATTCAGAGGTGGACTTGCTGGTGTGTTTTGGATCATTGTCCTGCTGCAGAACCCAAGTTCGCTTCAGCTTGAGGTCACGAACAGATGGCCGGACATTGTCCTTCAGGATTTTTTGGTAGACAGCAGAATTCACGGTTCCATTTATCACAGCAAGTCTTCCAGGTCCTGAAGCAGCAAAACAGCCCCAGACCATCACACTACCACCACCATATTTTACTGTTGGTATGATGTTCTTTTTCTGAAATGCTGTGTTACTTTTACGCCAGACGTAATGGGACACACAACTTCCAAAAAGTTCAACTTTTGTCTCGTCAGTCCACAGAGTATTTTCCCAAAAGTCTTGGGGATCATCAAGATGTTTTCTGGCAAAACTGAGACGAGCCTTTATGTTCTTTTTGCTCAGCAGCGGTTTTCGTCTTGGAACTCTGCCATGCAGGCCATTTTTGCCCAGTCTCTTTCTTATGGTGGAGTCATGAACACTGACCTTAACTGAGGCAAGTGAGGCCTGCAGTTCTTTGGATGTTGTTGTGGGGTCTTATGTGACCTCTTGGATGAGTCGTCGCTGCGCTCTTGGGGTAATTTTGGTCGGACAACCACTTCTGGCAAGGTTCACCACTGTTCCCTGTTTTCGCCATTTGTGGATAATGGCTCTCACTGTGGTTCCCTGGAGTCCCAAAGCTTTAGAAATGGCTTTATAACCTTTTCCTGACAGTAATTTCCTCAATTACTTTCTTTCTCATTTGTTCCTGAATTTCTTTGGATCTCAACATGATGAACTTTTGAGGATCTTTCGGTCTACTTCACTTTGTCAGGCAGGTCCTATTTAAGTGATTTCTTGATTGTGAACAGGTGGCAGTAGTCAGGCTTGGGTGTGGCTAGAGAAACCAAACTCAGGTGTGATGAACCACAGTTAAGTTATGTTTTAACGGGGAAGGGGGGGCATGTGGGTTTGGATTTTGTTTTCCTTTCATAATAAAAACCTTCATTTAAAAACTGCATGTTGTGTTTACTTGTGTTATCTTTGATTAATATTTAAATTTGTTTGATGATCTGAAATATTAAAGTGTGACAAACATGCAAAAAAAGAAAAAATCTGGAAGGGGGCCAACACTTTTTCACACCACTGTATAGTATTAATATTTATTAATATTTTAAGCATAAGAGACTTTCAAAAACAAACACACACACACACATATATATATATATGTATATATATATATATATATATATATATATATATATATATATAAATAATCTATTATTTTTATTAATATTTATGTATTAATATTTTCTAATATATGTCATCTGAAGTTCACCTTCGCAAGAATACAGTTGCATAATTAATTCTGATTGTGAGATGTTTTATATCTGATGACATTCCAGGTAATATTTAGTCCATGGCTACATTTCTCTCTTTGACCTTAATCTCATTATTCAAGTTAAGAATAATTATTATTTTCAATTAACCTGCTCATAGTTAACTTCATACAATCTCTTCCTAACACAATACTGTTTCACACTAGCAACTAATAACCAGATGTGAGATCACACTCGCTCAACACTAACAGATGGAATGTGTCACATGCAACTCACTGTAATGTGTTACAGAGGCTATTTGAATTTATACCGTGGTGAGCCATGGGTTGGACATAATTCACACTGACACCCTCGGCTGAGAGCTCTGCTGGACTGGGCCCAGAAACTGGCTGATAGATGCAGCAGACAGTGTAACAGAGCCAAGAGCAGTGCGAGACAGGACTGGACACACATAACCTCCAGTGGAGGCAGTGGTCATGTGTAGGACACACTGATAACTAGGATTCAATAAGCTATAATAATGCTACTCCATGGCAACTGATCAATTGTTTCACAGATTATTTTTGTATTTATTTTCCCTACTTTTTTTTTAACCTATTTAGGAGCAGACATTTCAATATATTTATTGCATATAAAATAAAAAAAATGTATATATAAATAAGTCATTGATAAATAAACATTAAATGTAGACAATATAAATGTGACCCTTATTTGCTTTTGTAATATTCTGGTTAATATGTGTTCCTTTAAAAAAAAAAAAAAAAAAAAAAATGAACGCATAATCATCTTTGTAATCTTTCATCAAAATGTCTGTTTGTCTTTGCTATTACTTGAAAATTACTTCAATACATACATACACACACACATATACATATATACATATACATATACATATGTATATATATATATATATATATATATATACACACACACACACTTTTTTTTTTTTGTCTGCAAGTAAGGAAGTATAAATCACATACTCTCTTGAGTAGGTACTTATTTTGAATAATTACTTACTTCACGGCCACTAAAAAAGTATGTTTTATCACTATAAAAAATCAGGATGGGGGCCAACACTTTTTCACACCACTGAATAGTATTAATATTTATTAATATTTTGAGCATAAGAGACTTTCAAAAACAAAAACACACACACACACACACATGAATGTGTGTAGTATGAATGCCATTCACAAATCCTCCCCTGTGGCCTCATGGGATAATAAAGTGTCCATTGTATCTGAGTACTTTTTGCCTACGCACAGTTAAATGACGAAGTGTCCTAATAAATACATACATAAGATGACCAGCAGAGTGCACCCTGGGTTTTCCTTTTCTTTTTCTTTTTTTTTGTTACATGCATGATGAAGCATTTAAAGCATAAATAAAATGAGAAACTCACTCGTGTGCTTCATGGCTGTGCCCATCACGAGGAAGCTCACAGTTACACTGATGGTGATGAAGATCTGGATCAGCTCTGCCACCCATGAGAACCGGCTGTACCTCTGTGTTATGACCTGTGGAACAGCAAACCACCACGTCAGATTTCAATTACCAACAACTCCTCAGCAGATCTCAGCTGTGGAATAATGCATACAGTGAAGAATTAGTCTAAGTTGAAGCTGTTATACTACCAGGTCACCACTAGATGACACCATTTGTCTTTTTGAGCACAGCTGAACTGGTAAATTGAGTTTAAGTGACTGCACTGTGTGTGTAGCAGTTCATCTGCACCATTAGGTCTGCAGGTGTGTTTAAAAGAAAATAGAAAGAATATAAAGAGAATATAATCCTTTATGTGCGATTAAAATAATCAGAAATCATAAAAATGCAAATGTGAGCCACAATCCTACAAAAACAGCCAAGCCAAGGCGAGTCATATATCTGATCAAGAGCAAACCTATTGACATTTAAAGACCCCCGTCTTCTTCTCACCTTTCCAGAAGAATCAGTTCAGAGGAACTGCTTGTGTGCTTGAGGTCACATTTACTGTAGAGGTGAAGTTTTAAAGGTCAGCACTGCCTTAAACAGATCATTATGCCATATTTTTTGGCCTAACAGAACAACAACAACAACAACAACAACAAAAAAAACTGTTTTTAGCCAGAACTTTGTGCTCAAAAGGGCTTTGAGCTTGGGGGCAAAGGCACTGCACATTGAAAAACGCAACTTGTGGAAAACATTTTGATTTGAAAAGTCCTTTTTTGCTCATCAATAAAACAAGATTTAACTCAAAATGGGCTGTGTGTGGGCTGGGAAATTTGGGTCTCTCCGAGTATAGTATTTCTGTCTTCTGTTCTCATTCGTGTGCGAGTGCCCTGATCTCTTTGTGGTTGGCGGTTCTGACTCATATCTGACATTTCAATCTTTCAGCCCGTCTCTGGAATCTCAAGCCCTGCACACCATCCCTGGGCTCTTTTCATGTGCTTCTCTCCATCGCCTCGGCGTGCTAGGAAATATTTTGGTATTGCTGCTCTCATATGCCAAATCTGGTTCTTCTGGCTCATATTACTTTGATAAATCTTTATAATAAGATTGACTAAGACAGATTTGTCAGTAGTATGGCTGAGCAATAAAACTAAAAAAAGTTGTAGCTTCATCATTTTTTTTTTTTTTTTTTAGCCTTTTATTCAACATATATAGATATGCTGACTTTATTCAATATACATATTTTGTTGATCCTGGAACAACATTCCTGTCTGAAAATTTTGTCCTAACCTATCCCTACCCCACTGATGTGACCTAACACCTGGTTGTAAGCCTAAACTTGACAAACTGTAAATATGTCCCTCAAATGTGATTGGTTGATTGGAATGTTGTTCCAGGATCAACAAAGATGTTGATCCAGGAACATGTTGTACTTGGTGATACCATATAGGTATATGAATATTTGGGTGGGTGGGTAAATGGGTTGGTTGGTTGTTTGGATGGATGGATGCATGGAATTCATATACCATATTATAGACCACTTTACTTCAAAGAATACTACGGTACAAAAAACATGACATTATCACGGTGCATTTCCAATGTAATTAATGGTGCATTTCCAATTCCATTTGTGTTTTTTTACTACTATGGTTGATGGTCATCAACCATAAAGCAAGTACTGAATCATTTCTTTTAAGTATAATCTCTGGCCATCCCAGGTCAGAATATTCATGTACATTCACCATATATACAACAATTGCCACTTTAACACCAAACATCTGCACTATGCCAATAGAGATGCCAATGGCCAAGTCCATTCCTTTAAAAGAGCTCTGCTGCCCTAGGTCAACTGCTCTGGAAAAGTTTCAAGGGGCTGGTCAGCCCAAAAAAAAAAAAAAAAAAAAAAAAAAAAAAGAGCAAATGGAGTGGTATAGGGAGCCAAAAGTCCACAGAGAGGAGACTCAACGCCTCACTGCCCCTAAATTAGACCACAAATTCTCGCTCATGGCACAGTCTCACTACTGGCCCCTCAGGCAAAAGACTGCACATTATTGTTTAATACTTTGCCTTTGTTCTGCTGCCACCGAATTCTCACACACACAGGGATTACAGCACATTCACGGCCATACACTAATCAAGACTGGGGGAAAAATCTGAAAAACAGCAGACACTGATTGACATTTGTATAAAACAATATTACAGCCAAAATAACTCATGTTGTTTTAAACCTGTATGGTTTTCAGTCATTATTGGAACACAAAAAGAGAAATCTAGTAGCCAGTTTTAATATACACAATGAGATTGAGAGCAAATAACAAAATATCAGTCTGTTCAAGTTAAAGAAGACTTGGAATATAGAGCATAAACTGCGGACCACTTTTATGATGCTTTTTAGAGCTTGACAGACCCTGGTCACTCTCTGCTTCTACTGTATGGACATTCTGCTAAATATACAATACTGATCACAAGTTTGGGGTCAATAAGATTTGTTTAAAAGAAATTTATACTTTTATACAGCAACGGTTCATTAAATTGATCAAAATTGACATTTATATTTTTACAAATGATTTCTATTTTAAATCAGTGCTAATCTTCTGAACTTGCTATTCATCAAAGAATCCTGAAAAAAAGTATCACAGTTTCCACAAAAATATTATGCAGCACAACGGTTTTCAACATTAATAAGAAATGTTTCTTGAGGACCAAATCAGCATATTAGAATGATTTCTGAAGGATCATGTGACGCCGAAGACTGGAGTAATGGCTGCTGAAAATTCAGCTTCATCACTGAATTAGTTACATTTTATATTAAAAAAAAGACAACAGTTATTTTAAATGGTAATTTAAATTTTGCTCAAATTAATGCAGCTTTGAGGAGCATAAGAGAAAAAAAATTCTTATTGAACCCCAAACTTTTGAACAGCAGTGTATATGCATGTCATACAGGTTTTGAAACCGCATGAGGGTGTGTAAATGACTGCATTTTCATTTTTTGACAAACTATTCACTTGAGAAATCTAAATACAAAAACATGGCTGCTGTTACCAGCTTTTTTCATTAAGAGAAGCACCTGGTAATGGAACCAATGACGGACGATCTAATGAGTGTTGTAATCTAGTGTGCTAAAAAAAAAATGAATATAAATAAAACATGATCTACATAAGAAATAAAAAAAACATTGAGATGCAGTGCTTATCTAGTTTAGGGATTTTTTTTTTTAACCGCGTTAAAGGAATATAACATCACTGCATCATAAATTTGGGATGTTTCCATGCAAATTAGAATTCTAAAGTTTCTCATCGTCTCGCCCCTAGGAGGAGAGACTTTATTTATATCCTCGATGCGGTGCATATGAAATTGTCAGCTTGATACACACTCTGTCTCGGGCAACCCATGAAAAGTGGTTGTCTACGTATAAATAGAAACATGCAGATACGCTATAAGACCGCTGCCACTGTGCTCCTCAGATCATGATCATAACTTTTCTGAAATTCTCTGTAAACTTTGCTGAAGTTTACAAACCACATGCATGTCTTTAGTTGTGACTAAACTGTCAGGCTTCACAGAACACAGTTCAAGCTGTATGTATACTGTATGTATTTCACATATTTTTAATTTGTGTGTCCTTTCATAAATAATCTCATGCCTGGAGCTCAAATCCTTTATTAAACATGCTACTATAAACCTTTGAAATGAACTTGCCAATTCCCTCAAACTAGCTAATTTTCCTGGCAGTTTATAGACGCATTTAAAGAAATTTTGGACTTTTGGAATTTTGGATTTTTCACTGGACCTTTATTATGGCTTATTTTACTGTCAGACTTCTTCCTGATAGTAAAAGCAGTGTTACGTCACAAAAGTGCAGACTCGTAGGAAGACCGCAAGTGTTTAGGGTGCCATTTGGGACAGGACCTCTACGATATGACAAATGGCGATAGTTTTATCAAATTAAATGAAATGTTCATGAAGTGACTCTAAGAGCAGCTCTGCAGATGAAGTTCATGCGTTCATATATAGTGAGATAGCAGACGCTGAAATCATCGCGAGCGTCACACGTACTTCAGTAGCCCATGTGTAGTAGACGAAACTGCGGCGCTCATTCACACAGACACGGCAGAACATACAGACTTCAGATTTCAATAGCAGTCTTTTTGAGCTTTTATATTCACAGACACTAGTCCGTATCAGTATCTGATTCATTGTAAAGCCCTCTTTTTGATTTATTCATCCAAAAATTGCCAAATTCCGTGACGCTCTGCTTTACACAGTAAGTTCTATTTGTGACTGGATTCTCTGATTTCATCCGTGTTTTCTGCATAGCGGAAATCATGTGGCTCTACATGGTATTTGAAGTTTTAAAGAGTTTGTTTTCTGAGTTATTTATTGTTGTGTTATAAAGATATTCCCATTCGTGTAAGAAGGGTATGCATTTAATATAGGTTCGCTCTCAATCCACTCTACGTAGCGCTCTTCATGGCCACTGAATAGATACAGAAGCTGTTTCAGCTAGTACGCACCGGTATGGTGTTTTTTTTTAAAAATAGGCCTACATATTGGTCACGAAATTGATACCGGTTTACCGCCCAGCACTAGTACTCACCCTCACGTTAATCCTCAAAAAGGTACAAAAGTCTTAAAAAAAAAAAAAAAAAAAAAAAGGTAAAAGCATCATAAAAGTGGTCAATATATGTCATATATTCAGTCTTCAAAAGTCATATAATAGTCATACTGAATGTGTGAGGAACAGACTTGTATGTTATTAATTTCAATGTTATTCATGAGTTAGTTGAACCCAAGAACTGAATCGGTCTGTTTAATAAATAAATAATTCAAGCAGGTTTTGTGGACTGGACTCATTGACTCAAAAGAACAATTTCATTCACAAATCGGATGTTGCTACTCTCAGGACCACGAATATGAACAGGCAGATTTATGAGAGGGGGGGATGTCAAGATTTTTAGTGAACTTAAATTTATTTTCTATAAAATTGTCTGTTCATCACACAAAACTGCTGAAACATTTTCAGAAGACTGGGAATATAGTGCTCAAGTTTTATGGACTACCATTACTGTGCTTTTCTGTACTTCTGAAGCTTGAATGCTTAATTTCCCTTTCATTTAAAAAGCAAAAATGACTAGTAAAATAGTAATAAATTCTCTGTTGTGCTCCATGGAAGAAAGTAAATCACACAGGTTTGGAACAACACAAGTAAATAATGACCTTTTGCATAACATGACCTTTTTCTGAATGCAAGGAGCATTTCTTATTTAGGGGTCTGTAAAATTTCAAGAGCCTCATAGGATTGCAGAAGAATACAGCAAAAGCTCTGTGACAAATGTACATAACAGTGAAGATAAAGTTTAAAATGTATCAGCAATAACACAACACATTTTCACTGCTCCAGCACAAATTGTAGGATTACAGAGAACTGTAGTGTTTCTGATCTCTCCATGACTCAAAGGAAATGCCATCCTATTGGGCTTCGGTGGAGAAAAATTTCACCAGCAGCTGTAGAAATCAACACAATTTCCTTAACAAGCATGAGATGACCTTTAGATTAAAAGAAGCATGTCCTGTTGACCAAAACCTTTATCATTAATCACTCTGTTTGAAATTTCCAATGAACAGTCATCATTTATATGCCATCCATTCTTATCGCTTCTGTTTAAACGCATTCAAATGACATCTTAAAGGTTCTAGTTCAGAGCCAAACTCACGGTCAGCTCAAAGCTTTGAACAGACAGAGGAGTTGTGATTGATGGCAGTTGTGAGGTCAGAGCCAGCTCATCATTATGCTAATCATCTCTAAGACAAAAGATCCTCAGCATTGATTCTTTATTCAAACACAGCGGTGGACACTGATTGGACAAATTTACACTGTAGATGTGAACGTTCAGCTGAGAGATGTGCGATAGAATGATAGAACAATAAAACGACAGACAGATAGATTGAGCGCACCTCAATTCTCTCTATCAAGACTGCCATAGGCAACTACTTAAACAGCCACCATAAAAAAACAAACATGAAAGCGCAGTGAAATGGGATTATGGTGTCTGCAGAGTCAGAGCAATCATTAGGCGAATTAATACCAAAGAAAACAACACTTCCGTAGTAGTATGGGGTTATTTTGGCTTCAAAGTGATAGATACCAAACCAAAAAAGAGGTAATTTGCAAGAGCTGTCGTAGAATTTTTGCTACAACACGTGGGAATACAACAAACCTCCACCAGCACTTGAAAAAGAGGAGTGCGTTGCTAAAAAGTTGACTGGAAGTACTGTTAATGACACTACATTTAGTAGCAAAGTACAATTTCAGAGTTGTTTGTGGCTGTATGAAAAGACCTCACAAAGTCACCAGGAGATAACTAACGCCATAACCCACTACCTCGCTAAAGACCGAGGGCCCTATTTTAACGATATAAGCACATGGTCTAAAGCGCACGGTGCAAATGTGCTTTTGGGCGTGTCCAAATCCACTTTTGCTAGTTTAACTATGGGAAATATGGTCGCTGTGTCCACCGCATGGTCTAAAAGGGTTGTCCATATTCTCTTAGTGATTAATGGGTGTGTTCTGGGCGTAACGTGCAATAAACCAATCAGAGTCTCGTCTCCCATTCCCTTTAAAAGCCAGTTGCGCTCACGCCATGGTGGATTCGCTATTTACATGGCGGAATTTGCAAGCGGAAAAACTGAACGCTTCTCTAGTGAGGAAACGGATCTGCTCATGCGCGAGGTTAAAGAGCGCGAGCAGACCATCTACGGGAAAAGCCGGATTCCACCAAAGCATTTTTATCTTTATGCACACAATAATAATCTTTTACATTGTAATCCTTTTATTTGTAATATTTGGCATGTTTGTGTGCTGCTGCGCGTCCTTGTGTGTGTAATAAGCAGAGTGTACGCGCGTTGTGCACCCGCATATAGGTGCATATTACTAAAGCGCTCTTTAAATAACAAAAATATTGAATAGAAATATTGAAATAGACTGCATCATTGACCAACTGAAACCTGGCCTAAAGTCAATGGCGCAGTCTATTTCAGTTGCCTCAAAATAGCAACGCGCCAACAATGCGCCTGAACACACCTCATTTTCAGACCAGCACGTCCATGGGCGCACAAATGTGCGCAAATGCATTTGCTATTTAAACAATGTGGCGCAGGACGTGAAAATGATAACTGCATCGGGCTGAAACTGGCAAAAAACACTTGCGTCGCACCTGGCGCCACATTGCACTGGGTGTATGATAGGGCCCATAGTGCCTTTTAATGCAGTGACCAAAAAGGGGTTTAAAAACCTCATCAGAATGCTGGATAGAAGATCCTTCTCACACATATTTTAGCTGAGTTGCAATCCCACAGTTGTACATTGAATGCAGGAATAAAGTCGAGACGGAATTGACAAAGTTCTTTCATGAAACTCTAGATGGTGCAGGCTAATAGGTTCTTTAACTCAACCTGCTTGTAACCACAACATTATCTATAGGACACAGCTGATTGGTTCCTGCTGTTTCAGTAGCCATGAGCTCACGTGCTCAACTTTCAAACACATGGGTAACATCTGCCTTAGCAGTGCCACCTGTATAGATTTGCTATGGGTAATTCATGTACGCTATATTGTACAGCAGCAGCATGTCTTACTTGCTCACAGCAGCATGTCGTGTATGTATTGGCAGTGGCAAGTCCCGTACTTGCTCTGCAGTAATAACCTACAGCAGCGGCAGCAATAAAAGAAGTAGCAGATCTATTCCACCAAGACCAAACATATCAACATTGTCATACCCATTACCAAGCCAAACACTCCGAGAGTTGTCATGACAGAAATGTGGAATATTATGCCACAACAACAGACTTGTGGTCAAGCAGGACAACCAAACCAAACCGTCTTAGTTTCACTGTGCATTTTATCAATGATGACTTTGAGCTGAAAACTCTCTGTCTGCAAACAACATGCTTCCCTGTAGACCATACGGGACAGAATATTGCCAATGGACTAAGGGAATGTTTATCCAGTTGCCATCTGAACGAAGAGGGACAGACGTGCATAACCACGAGTTAAATGAGTGGACCAGATTTCAGTGTTTTGGCCACAGGCTGCATCTTGCCATTGGTAAGTTGGCAAAAAGCAAACAGCACACCACCCAAAACACACCATACCTACTGTGAAGCATGGTGGTGGTAGCATTATGTTGTGGGGGTGTTTCTCTTCAGCAGGGACTGGGTGATTGTTCAGGATTAAAGAGAAAATGGATGCTGCCAAGTACATCCAAATTCTCGAGGAAAATCTGCATCCCTCTGCTAGAAGATGGACAGGTCATTCACCTTCCAATATGACAATGATCTTAAACACACCACCAAGAGAATAAAGCAATGGATAAGGAGAGGAAGGTGAATGTCCTTGAGTGGCCATCCAATCTGTGGATGGACTTAAAGAGAGCAGTCCATTGCCGCTCACTACAGAATTTGACTGAACTTGAGCAATTCTGCAAGGATGAATGGGAAAATATTCCAGAATCTAGGTGTGTAAAGCTAGTACAGACATATCCAAAAAGATTAATTAAAGCAAAAGGTGGCTCTATGAAGTATTAAATCAGGGAACAGATGACTTTTCCAACCATGTTATTGTACTTTTTCAATTTTTAATAATCCTCTAGAATGATTAAAAATGTCATTTTCACTTTGATGATAAGGGTTATAATGTGTACATACAGCTCAAAAAAGTTAGACTTATTTATTTGACTTTCTATAGATAGACAGACAGACAGACGTACTAATCGTGATATGGAAATACAGTAAGTAGCCCTCAGTGGACATGCAAGCCTGTCAGAGCTTCTCCGGCAGGCACAGAGAAACAACGGAGCATGTGTCCTGGCAGAGAACCTGGGAGCGCAGAGTTACAGCATAATGCTAAACAGCCCTGCATGTCCCAAATGCCTGCAGCAGAGCCTGAATAATTGATGAAGTGCTGGGAATGTCAAGACCCAGCGAAATCTCTGTACTTGTTCCGTGATCAATGGGAGAGCCCATATTTCTTGACACCCAACTTATCATGTTTACATTAAGAGTCTCAACTACAGCTAATGCTGTTTGATGTTGCTCAGCAAAATCATCTGCTTCAATGGTTGCCTCTGAATTAAGGAGCTCCAGTTCCAGGCTGGGAATGTAAAGTGGTCGCAGCAAACCTTTCAAATGTATATTCCCCCCCGGAATGTACGCCGCGGGACACCGTTGCAGGTTGCATTATCTGTCAACGCAAGCAAAAAAAGCAGGATTATACAGAATTGGTGGCATAGGTGATCCACCCCATGGGATTTATTAGACTATTTCATTTTATTAGATGGTGTTGGATAAGCCAGCTATTAAATTGAGAAACAATGATTCAGCACTGTAAAAAAAAAAAAAAAAAAATCCATCATTGTCGTAACCAATGTTCTCTCTAAAGCAGTACATACCTATGCACTTCTGATTGGGCCCCATACAGAGGAGTCCATCTTTTTTTTAATTTTTTTTTTTTTATTAATTATACAAGTAGGGCTGGGCAGTATATCGAGTTTGTACGATATACCAATATATTTTTAATATACGATACGGAATGAGGCGATACCGCTTATATCTATATACAGTAGTTTCATACGAGCGCATCTGAGAAACAGCGGTGGACGTCGCAGAGTGCTGCTGCGGGGGAAATACATAATACAATTTGGCCTAAACATGAGAAATGCTTAATATTAAGGGCTTTAAAAGTAACTCGTAAGATTAAGATATAGTTAACACGTAGGCCTATCGTTTAAAGCAGCTTGCCCCGTCAGATGCTCGGACAGATTCATGTGCTGACAGATATTTGCGCTGTATGCTTTTGTGATGTGGTGTTTTCCTAAGCGCATAACTTACATTTCACAGGTATATTCTCCATCTGTAAATGTTAGAAAGTCATACAAATATTTCCATTGTGCTGTCAGGAGTGGATAAGCCTTCTGCTAGCGAATCTCATTCTCTAAACTTAATAGACTTCAGTGAACGAGCGCCGCTGAGCGCATTCGTGCCAAACAGACGGAGCTCAATAGAATGGGATCGCCATAATTCAGACTAAAATATACATTTTGATAAAATGTTTGTTGTTGAACAATAATTGTGCCATATGTAGAATTTTAAACCTACAAGTGTATTTTTATGATAGCAGTAACTATATGTAACTATATATATATATATATATATATATATAGCTAATTAGTCTGTGCTTTTGTTTTTATTTTAATTTTTAGTCTAGTGAATTTAACTTCTGCAGTGTTAGAATGTAAAGTAAAATTTTTGCACATACTGTAGGCCTATTAGTGTGCCAGACTACATGATTACATTCATTATATTTGTATTAATAGCTTTCAATATAAAAACAACATTAGGCAGGATGTTAAATTAAGATTTTTAAGAAGTAAATAAAGATTTTTTTTTTCTAAATCCAAATAGAAAAATGTTGAAAATACTGAGATATATACAGTATATCGCCATTTAGCCAAAAAATACCGAAATATGACTTTTTGGCCATATCGCCCAGCCCTATATACAACTGAAGCTGAGAGAAATGTTTGTAAATATGCAGTGTTGATTAATTTGCTAGAAAGAGAGCATCCTTGAACACTATGGAGATTTCAATTACATAATGGTACAAACAGAAGCCCACAGAGAACATGTATTATTTTATCTTTTGCTGTGTGATCTCAAGAAAAGTTACCTCAGCATCTGAAAAACCTCTCGAGTTTTTTTTTTGGGAAAATGAGACAAAACTGTATATACAGTTTCGCCTCTAAATAATTGTAATTAAACATTATTTAATTACATATTCAATTGTATTTATTGCAATATTTATATAATTCATGCACAAAAATTTTTTTTTTATTAATTTAATTTTTTATAATCAAAAATGTGTGTATATATACAAAGTTCTGTCACAAAACTCTAGATGGCGCAGGCTAATAGGTCCTTAACACAACCTGCTTGCAATCACATCATTCTCCATAGGGCACAGCTGATTGGTTCCTGCTGTATCAGTAGCCAATGAGCTTACGTGCAACCTTCAAATACTTGTTTAGCATTTGCTGTAGCAGTGCAGCAAGCTTTGAGAAACCTTCACCTTCCCCAGCTCCACCTGTATAGATCTGCTATGGGTAATTCATGTACGCTATATTGTACAGCAGCAGCGTGTCTTACTTGCTCACAGTAGCATGTTGTGGCTGTAGCAATTCCTGTACTAACAGCATATATATATTATATTTGCTCAACTTCATGTATAAAGTTGAGCAGATATAATAGTATTACTAATAATATTACTCCGGGCATTGCACATAAAGCCTTAAAACAACGTTTAATTTAAATACATATTTGAAGATTCATGTTGTAAGTACAAGGATCCCCTCTTTGTGTATTTGCAGAATATGTTTCAAGATATTCCAGTGGGAAATTCAGTCTTGTCAGCTTTTACTGACCAGCTCTGACAACTTTCTTTTACGTACATGTTCATCTGGTTGCCCTGTCAGCTGTTTTCTGAAGAATGAAAAATGTGTTACAGCTCCCGCTCCTTCCTAATGCCATCGTGTTTTGTTTGCTGTTAGTTTCTCCTCCGCCTGTCTTGCCGTACCCGTGCTGCCATCATTTTCTCTTCCAATGCTTTCAGCTCTAGGGATTCATTGGCTCATCTGCATAATCCTTGCCCATACTGTGTAGCTCAAAAAAAGACAAGCTTCCCAAATTACATCAATCTCAAAGCTGGCCGGCACTGACTCAAGCACATTACCTGTTATTAGCCTGTGAGAGCCTGTCTGTTAACCAGCATGCAAATGAGCACATCAAAGTTGGTCCAACACGTCCGGTCCACAAGACCGTGGTTTCAGGGCAGCTGACCCGTTGTTTCGTAACATGCAGTTCCTCATAACATCCTATGAGAAGGATGTAATGTATTCCTTAAGATGAAGGCTGCCAAAGTAAATAGTGCTGAGTCACCACCTGCTTCAAAAGACCGGTGCTCTGCAGATTCGTTTTTGAATAAGGAACAAAAGTTCACTTTCGGGAAAGGACTTCAAAAGTCGCCTTTTCAGTTTTCTTAAGGTTGAAGATGTTAACATCTTTGAAAGGTTGAAGACATGGTGCCCATTTACTCTTGATAAAGTCCAGAATATAAAGACGGACAAAGCTGATTCAGAAGTGAGGATTTCAGCTTGGACAATGTCTTTCGGGAAATAACCAGATGACGAAAATAGGTGATCTTTGTTATAGCAAAAATTCTGATCTATATTATGGCACAAAAACTTCCAAAAATGGGAGTGCAAAGATCCTAATAATCTTTGCAAAGCAGAAAATATCGATTGCACCGTCAATCATCCGCAGTGCCCAAGTGCTTTACTTAAGTCTCTGGAGTGGACCTGCACTGTAATCATTTTTATAACCCAAACTAATAGAAAACATCATAAATAATAAAAAGATAATTGTGAAAATAGATTTTCATAGTCTACCTCTCCTTTATTCCCTATTGTAATAAGAGGAGCCTCATCTTCAGTCTCAACTCTAATATGATTTATTTTCTTCCAATGCTGTTGGATTTAGACCATTTTTTCTTGGACAAAACTGTTTTTTTCTTCTCGGATCAATATCACTATCGATTCATTCTTCCTCTTATAATGAACATCCCCCCAAAATGTTCACCTTTTCTTCGCTCATACTGTACGGTGGCGCCTGAGCTTCTTATCTGACACTGAATCTGTCTCCAGTGCAAAGGTGTCGCCGTATCCATATCTGACCCCTCACACATATTTCATCTCTACCAATGTCTATTCATATTTGCTCTCCCTGTCACCTTAAACCCAATAATAAGGCAGGCAGGTCAGGTCTCACAGATCCATCCATTTCAACTGACATCTTTGTCTTCCCCTGGACTCTGGCATTCAACATTACCTCTGAATAATGAATGGATCTCAGCTGTTTTAAGCAGTGCTCAAATGGTTCTGACAAATATTGACCCAGAGTAATACAGAGAGAATTCATAATACATTCTGATTGGCAGACTCATGGCTTCCATCACAGTCAAGTCTCCAACGGCTGAATTATACCATCAGACAGAACGCTTGAGGAGGAAAAAAAAAAAGATGGATACCGGGCTATATTTATCTTGACATCAGAAATATGCACTGGAAATGTGAGATCAATATTTCACACTAATATTATACTGATAATATGTAATGAATGTTACTTAATATCTTACTTAATACTTAATAACAGTGCATGAACAGATATGTTGGTATTCAGATATGTTGAACTACACTATAAGGCAGGGATGGGCAACGTCAGTCCTGGAGTGCCGCTGTCCTGCAGAGTTTAGCTCCAACTCTGATTAAAAAAAAAAAACACCTGTCTGTAGCCTTAGTAATCCTGATGACATTGATTAGCTTGTTCAAGTGTGTTTGATTATGGATGGAGCCAAACTCTGCAGGACAGCGGCACTCCAGGACTGAGGTTGCCCATCCCTGCGATAAGGCTTATTGGATTTCCCACTGTTGACTTTTTGTTAGTCAGATCCAGGTAGCAATTAGAGCTTTAGATGAATAAAATGCTTGCTTCCTTCAGCACAACTTGAAGGATGAACTTGTTTTTGAACACCAGTTTCTCAGAGTGAAAAACAACCAAAACACCTCAAGGAACTAGTGATTGTTATTGACTTCTGCACAGGATCTTCTGGCAACCAAACTCTCTTTAGCCGATATATAATGAAGAGTTCAAAGGTTCTGGCAACTGCTGCATATTTGCAAAGGTAAAACAAGTTTTGACAAGGCAGTTAGAACTGTAATTGATTCAAAATTGTCCTAATAGATGTTCAATTGTGACAGCTCCATATAGATGAGAAAAAAGGCTGTTTTCTAAGTGAACAACAACATCCTCTCCATAGCACACTCTTTTATAGGCACTCTTTTTTATATATAAGAATAAATAATAAAAAATAAAAAAACACACACAAAAAAAAAAACATTATGATTCAAAAGATTGGGGTCAGTAAGAGTTTTTTTTTTTTCAAGAAATTAATACATTTATTCAGCAAGCATGCATTAAATTTATTAAAAGTGACTTTAATTTTCTATTCATCAAAGAATCCTGAAAAAATGCATCAAAGTTTCCACATTAATATTAACAAGCATAACTGTTTTCAGTATTAATAATTATAGGAAATGTTTATTGTATTTAGCACCAAAGCAGAATATTTAGAATGATTTCTGAAGGATCATGTGACACTGAGGACTGGAGTAATGATGCTTTACCATCACATGAATAAATTCCATTTTAAAATATACTAACATAGAACAGTTATTTTAAGTTGTAATAATATTTTGCAATATTACTGCTTTTGCTGTATTTTTGATCATATAAATGCAGCCTTCTTTCAAAACATTAAGAAAAAAAAAAAAAAAAAAAAAAAATGTACCAACCCCAAACTTTGAAACGTTAGTGTATACTTACAAAGTAAAATTATTGTATTGCTATGATTAAGGATATTTATGTCAGCATCTGAATTTTCTCAGTAATTGTGTTCACTCCACGCTCATTTAATGCACTATGCGTGCTCACTATATAGGGAACAGTGAATGAGTGAACAATTTTGGATGCAGCAATTACAACTTAATTGTTGGTTAAACTAATCTCTCCTGCCCATTATTATACAATGGACTGATGAATTACCCTAATTTATGACCTGATGGAACAGTGTGTTCATTAACACTGCTGCACAGGATAATTGTGTGTCATTTGGTACCAGCGTTTCTGCTCTCGAAAGTTGTTCTGACCAGGGAGGCAATGTGTGACCGTCATTGATTCTGACTCATTTCACCATTCGAGCATACCCAATATGTAACAATTAAAAGTGAGAAAAATAATCTGAATATCTGTGCTGCATTTTAAGTAACCACCTACACGTCCACCTCCTTGATGAATGTGCTGCCATCGGCTGCTGTGAGAGTTGTTTTTTGTCCAATTTAATAGTGTCACTAAATTGTGGAATAAAGTGAGAACATTCTCCAAGAAAAAAATAAATAAATAAATACATGAAAGAACATAAACTGATAATCCACTGTTGAGGGTTAAATAAATAATATATAAATTAATTAAATATATAATTTATTAAATAAATTTTATATATCGTGAGATTCGTTATATTGTTATATAATCACAAGATTCCAAAAGATTCCCACCCCTAATATATATCTTTTGGAATCTCACAATTCGATTCATATCGATTCTTGGGGTACTCGATTCCCAATTTTGAATCAACTTTTGACTTGATATAAGCATAGATTTGATAGATCTGATTCTAAAATTTGATTTTTTATTTGAAATCAAAATAAAATGAAACTGAAAAAATAAAGGAAATGATTAATTTACAGGATTAGATCAACCAACATGCAGTGGTGTCAGAGTGCCTTTGATGAACTGATGAACTGCGCATGTCCTTCACAGAAACAAGTGATCTAAATCAGAGGTTTCAGTACCTTTGTCATTGCCCCCAACAGACTGATATTAACCCTCTGGAGTCTGAGGATTTTTGGGGCCCTGGAGAAGTTTTGACATGCCCTGACATGTGTTTTTTTTTCAGTTGCTTATAAACATATTAATGGCAAAAGTGTCATTACACTGTATTCAGCACAAACTAGGCTACCATAATATGTGAGCAACATGTACGTACGTTTTGAGAGAATAACCTTTATGCGTGGTTATTGAAAAAAAAAAAAACTTAAGTCAATGAAATACGGCCACAAAACAAATACTAAATACTAAAGACTTCTGGGTATTGGAGGTTGTAGACTAGAATTTTTGCTTCAAAATGATGTAAAAATTATCCTGCCTACTCGTTCATATAAAACAATATATTGATTTAAATTTTGTAAGACACTTTTTGTCAAGAAAGACAGTATGCGGGAGGAGTGAATCTTCATGAATAATGCTGTGATTCACACCTGAGAAGAAAAAAGACTTTGCTGTGGGTTCTCCCTCGGTAGAAATCGCGTTCCGGGGGGAAAAAATGGGAACGCGGGGGCACCGTGATGCAACCACAAAGGGCACTTTCACTTTTGCGATCAAAGGGGCAGGGGCTCAAAGTTGCCATTATTTTGATACTGTATTCCTGAAACAGAAAATGTTACATCAACCCATTAACATACCTGGCTATCCACCTAAACCGGCTTCATGGTATAGGCCTCAGAACTAATTGGTGCTGGGCTCCTGTAGGTGGTTTGCAGGTAAGCAGCTGTTGCTGGCTGAGAGAGTGGTGAAACACCTGTCCATCATGTCACTAACTAGTGAGTACTATGACTGAATCCCCGCAGTATAGGGCAGTTTTGCAGCAGTGCACACACTCAAACACTCTGTGGTGTATAATAAACACGCCACATGATAGGGATTAGAGGCGGGCTAATTATAGACTCTGTATAGCGCACTGACGCTACTTTGGTACAGTGGGGGTGCAGGGGTGCGGGGGGTGTTGGAGCACACTGGGCGTGTCAATCACTCGTCTGGAGCTCTCAATGCTTCAAAACCTCCTCTATTTACCCGTCTCTCTCCTGGCTGGGTGTCAAGTAAACTGTTGTAGAAAGATCACATAAAATTATGTTTATGTTCCTGGTGGTTGCTTTCTTTATTAAAAAACCCCCCAAAAAACCAAAAAAACAAAAAACAAATCCTTGTTCTGTTGGTTAATGATTACTTTAGCAAATTTAGTATAAACTAAGTGTCATCTGACACTGTAGATTTTAAATACCATGCAGTTTGGTGTCAGCAACATTTATAAGTGTCACCAGATAAGTGTCAGTATTTCCAAGGGTGAAATTAATATACAAACATGATTTTTTTGACTACAATTTCTATAGCAACATTTTTTTCATGTTTTTTCATGTTTTTACAACTTACAATTGAGGAACATCACAAGTAATTATTGCTGGTGTTTGCTAAGGCAGATACATGAATGATATTGATATCTCATATCATTTGACTTGTTGAGCAGAAGTGTTTTATTATTTTTCTAAGTGAGATAGAATTCTCACTCATGAAAAAATAAAATAGGCAAAAAAACAAAAAACAAAACTGACTTTCATTGAAAGTAAAAGCTGAGCTATATCTAGGCATCAGCATATACTTTAATTTGGGCTGTTTTGACTTGGGCCATTAAGCAACCACCTGGAAATGCACTCGCAGCTAGGGTTAGGAATCAAAAATCTATACCAATTCTGGAATCGGATACTTAAGGTCAGAAATCAAATATTTGTTATAAAATTAAAATTTAGATTCCTCATCAATGTCTTTGTGTGCATTTTAATGACTAAACCTTTCAAGTGCAAAAAGACCCGCACACTGTTTTCCATGCTGCATACACATCCAAAGCACACGTACAGAAAAAGTGATTTTAATGTGATTTTAAACCATTCAAGCACAAGTAGACTCGTGCGCTGTTATCTGTGCTGCACACACATCTAAAACATGCACACAGAAAGCCACCAATATTTAAGTGCAATATTTAAGTTCTTTTCCACATCTTTTTGAACTTGGACAAATACACACAAAAATGTGTCAAGAAATTCTCGTAAACACAGCCGGTTATGTCTTAAGTGAACGTAAACGGTTGACAAAGAAAACGCATAACAGTAGGCTATATTTACAGTGAATGCCATTGAAAAGACAGTAAGTCTATCCCTCACAGCCTCGCTTTCATACCTGTCATGGCGCTGCTCTGAATAAAGTCTGTGGCTCTAAATTAGAGTGTGCTGCAGTTCCATTTTTCACCACAGATTTACATTGGAAAATTGTGGGGTGCTGTAGAGCTGGTGAGGCCTCAGGCACCCTCTGCCCTGCTTCGTATCGTAATACATGCCTGTCGAAGCCATACGTTACATTTTAATATATCCTGCTTTAATATATCCTATGACTTAAAATAGTTTAGAAAATCTGGAAAATATTATTTGCAGAATGCTGAATACATTTACAATTTATTATTGATTCAGTTTATATGGAGGTCTATGTTCTGGATGAATATTTTGGTGGGCCACGCCCAACCTGCCCTTATAGATGAGCCGCGGCTGGTTGCCAGTACTCTGACAGCCCTGATTTCAATCAAGGGGGAACCACACATCATCCTGTGGTAAGCAGGACAGGGCCAAGAGCTGTGGGAACACAGCGAGGACGGTGACAAGTATTACTGAGCGTCACCTGCGTACCACACTGGTCTTGAGTCCCACAGAGGCACTCCAGAAAGATAAAAGGAGGAGAGATGAGTGTGAGATGAGAGAGGACCTGAGGGACATTTATGTTGCGTTTTATTATGTTTATATGTGGCAGTCGTCCGTGAGGGGCTGTCACTTTACTTTCGTTTTGTTTAACGTTCGCCCGTTCCCTTGACCCCGCCCTGCTTGCCACCCTTATTTTGTATGTTAATCCTTTATAGTAATATTGTTGCATTTTAGTTTTTTTATTACTTTGCACTGCAGTTAACCATTATTAAATGGAATTCTTAATTCATGTAATGTATCTTGCTGTCACTTTTTAGGGTAGATGGCTGCATATCACTCTTTGATAAGAGATATTTATGCTAATGTAAACAGAAGGTGCTTTGGAGGTGATATCCAGCACATGAACAGCCAGACAACAGATCTCGTATGTTTTCATAACAAGTAGAGCTGGAGTCTTTCCTCACAAAGGCTCCTTGTAATACAGCACATCTCTGTGAGGCGAAGCATGAAGGTTGCACTCTGTGCAATGCAAATGTCACAGGGAAAGCGGGGACGTCGGAGCTTGAAAACGTCCTCAAAAGAGTGTGTGTTCTGCCAACCCAAACGTGACAGCATAAAAAGAGCAATGTTTACTAACTAGGGTGATGAACCCCCTGTCGAGCCCCCTCCTTCCTCAGGCAGGGCGGCCCTGCTCCGTCTATGGCAGGAGCTGATGATAAATACATTCCTGTTCAGTTTATTTCATTTTTAACCTACTGTTTTGAGAATGAATGATATGAATGAGGTAATCATAACAGCCATCAAATAGGAAAGATTAATTTGGAAAGCAGCCAGTGAAGCTACAGCACAGTGAGAAGTGGAAATGTAGTAACTCTGTAAACAAACATCCAGCTGATGTACCTGTGGCAGCCAAGTGAATGCATTGGGCTAGAGACATGGAGCTGAACTCTACAGTTGTTCTGACGGTGCACATTACCCACTACACTACATGGGAAGCTTTTGAGAATGTCTTGAGTTGAGGCTGGGATCTTTGTATGCTAACAGATTGGAATGGAAATATTTAGCCTCATTACAAGGTTGGTAAGACTCAAGCAAACCAAGAGGAGCGCCAAGATACAAGAGTGCACTTGAAAATATTTAGTCATGCATTATTCATTATTGTGATTCCTCTCCTGCCTCTAAGCTCATTTCCAGAGTACCGGCCATAGGCACGAGACACAGCAGAAAGATTTTTCACACTTGAGTTGCAACAGTATTGCCAAACACTGTTCACACAAGAAGGGTTTCTCCCTAAGGGTAAGGTTGTGTCTTTTAGTTGGTTGCATTATTTAAAGAAATAGTTCAACCCCAAATTAAAATTCTGCCATTATTTACTGCTCCGGTTGTTTAGACCCTGCATGTTGGTTATACATTTTTTAAATCATTACGCAACTTGTTTAACGATAGTTTACAGTAACAAGGGGCTGTCAAGCTCAAGCATATGTCCTTTTTGGCAAAATAAATATAAAAAAAAATGAACTATAAACAAATACTTTCCTGTCACAGAAAAAATAAGCTTTTGGACTTCAAATAACATGGTGGTTTCAAATAATAAGGAAATTTAAATGCATGAATTCTACAAGAGGTGTGCATGACACAATTTACCTCAAATCCAAAGAATAAAATTGAATTTGAATTAAGAAATTCAAATTCTCTGTACTGTAAAATATATATATACATACATACATACATACATACACACACACACACACATACAGTATAAACATACATAAACTTTTTTTTAAATTTAAAGGAAATCATCATGAGATTATTTAAATTAAATAAATACAATACCAGATGGGTGAAATATGAACATTTCTTGACAGTTTTAAGATTCATTCGCATAATAACAGAATTGTAATATTTAGATGAACTACCCATAATCATATATAAATGTTAAGTTAATATAATATAAAACTGCTGCGGGTTTGTTTTTATGCTTCACATGCTCTACATATAGACGTTCAGCATCAAAATGACTTGGATCTACTCTCTTGTAAGGTGATAGAATGATCCTAAAGAGAGAGTTAAAAAGAAACACAGCTTCAACAAATCAATTGGTCAACAGCAGACGTCAGTAATGATCTGTGATTCAGACATGAAGTCATCACATAAGCATCTGATTAGAGCATCTCAAGTCTCTCTTACTTGCAAAACACTTGAATTTTGAAAGTCAAAAAGCACTTTAGAGTACATGATATCAGAAAGCCCCTGCACTCAATGGCTTAAACACAGGAGAAGCATCTTAATATTTACTTATCATTTACTATTTATTTTGTTTGCCTTGGGACACAAAAGGCATTTTCTCAGTATAGTCCTATGCTGTGACTGTCAATAGAAGCATAAAACTTTGAAACTTTGAAAGTCAAAAAGCACTTTAGAGTACATGATATCAGAAAGCACCTACAGTCAATGGCTTAAACACAGGAGAAACATCTTAATATTTACTTATTCTTGGCCTGTCATACATGCAAAGCACTACAGACATTTTCATCCATTTCACTCTCACTGGATTACAAGGTTTGTAAAACTGGATTCGAGAAGCACTGGACACTGAATAGAATATGATTTTATTTACCTTGGTTAGTGGTATCGTCGCAATCTCCCCTGCCTTTTCTGACCTGCAAAGAAAAAAAATTTTCAAATTAACAGTGGCATAAAAAGAATGAAATAATCTGCTAATATATAATCAGAAACACTATTAGAAGTGTGGTATAAGTGTAGTAATGTGCATTACTGTCAAATGAGAGCTACTTTGACTCTACGGCACTAAAATCCAGTTCTTTTATTACTCCAGTCACATTGAAGAACATTCTAGTTAAGCGGTCAAAAGCCTCGAGGTAAGGCCGAAAGGTTGTTGCATGTGGAGCATGGAGTGAATCCGTTAAAGCCTTGGTTAAAAACTTTTCTAGGTTTGGTCCACAGGGTAAAATGTACCTCCGATCTTTCAAACAGTCACCCCTCTGGGAATGTGTGGACTGATTCTCCATTCCATTTTCATTCAGTGTTGTGTCTTATAAAGTCCTTGCTTTTGGCTCAGTCCTTGTGTCTTTGAAATTCAAATAATTTTTTGTCTTTTTTCTTTGTGGCTTTGTAACTAGAGGGCTGTATTTCAGAGGTATTAATCTGCTTTTGGAGAGAGGAAGCCTGCAGTAACACTTGATGTCTGGCCAGGTTCAAATCTTCCGGGAGGTTACGTCTGAAAGCAAATCAACGAAAGAGATTTGACCACATACATGGCAAAAAATGGCAGAACTACCTTTAAATACATTGTTTTGTTCCTCGTTGGCCAGAAAATCGTTTGTCAAGTGCTTTGCTTTAGGCCAGCAATGAGGGACAGAACTGACTTACTGCTTTCACTTCATCTCAGACATGTTTCAACTTCAACCAAAGGGGCGATACATGTCAAATAATAAAATAGAAACTCACTGCTCTTTCCTTCCATATGGCACACCTAAGGAAGTCTATAATACCTGACTCCAAACTAAAAAAAAAAAAAAATTCAAATGACCACAAATTAAAATGTAATATATTATAAAATTTGAAACCTTTACAACCTGCCTGCATTAAACAAGAAAAATCCCACTGAATTGCAACTAGGCACTAATATGATTAAACATTACTAAATGTGAAAAAATGAAAAATATGAAAAAAATTAAATTAACAATTGAGGATTGAAAACTAACAAAACTAAACTAAATTAGTTTAAAAGACAAATAAGAAATAATAAAAACATGTCTATTTCCAATGTGATCTCATGAGCATTCGTATGTATTTTTACATAGTGTGATTCTACCACACGAACATTTACTTGCGTTTCCGTAGACACTGCAACGTACTATATTGATGTTGACAGCAATGTCAAGCAATATTTATAAAATCGTGGCATTAATATTTTAACTCTATTGTATTCAAATGACATTATGTCTTCAACATACAATGACATTATGTTTTCAGTCGCATTTAATAAATGCAGTTCTGCCATGACAACTCTCGGAGTGTTAATGGGTATGACAATGTTGGTGTGTTTGTACACTGCTGCTGCTGTAGGTTATTGCTGCTGCTGCAGAGCAAGTACGGCACTCGCTACTTCCAATACATACACAACACGCTGCTGTGAGCAAGTAAGAGATGCTTTTGCTGTACAATATAGCGTACATGAATTACCCATAGCAGATCTATACAGGTGAAGCTGGGGAAGGTAGAGGGTTTCAGAAAGCGTTAAGGCAATGCTAAGTATTTTGAAGGTTGAGCATGCAAGCTCACTGGCTACTGAGACAGCAGGAACCAATCAGCTGTGCCCTATATATAACGATGTGATTAAGAGCAGATTGAGTTAAAGGAACTATTAGCTTGCGCCCACCAGTTTCATGACAGAACTTTGTATCTTACTCATCTACTTCATATGAAATAACATTTCGCTCTGTTCTGTGACTTCTGCTGCACACTAATTTCGAAGGATTAAATAAATGTTAAACATGACTACACTCTCAAACCTTAAAAATACAAATCAAAATACAAAGCTAATAATGGGCACAAGTGGAGAAAATTATGGGTAGTGCTAGTCTCAGCCTCAGACATCACACCCACGGACCGTTGGCTGAACGTCTGATGCATATGGCACACTTAACTGGAAACACTTCAGGATTTTCCAAGTCATCATCTGGTTGGTTGAATTCTACAGGATGTCCGGGAGGTGCGTGTGTCGCGTTCTTTAATAGTCCGCCTGGAAACAAATGCTGTGACGTTAAACCCCCTCGTGGAAGAAGAACGTCATCGTGTTTACGAATGTGACAATGAGCGCTTGTCAGGATCAACTAAACGCTGGATTTTCAAAAGTATGTAAAGTTCGCGGCTCCATTGTTGCAGTAAACTTGCACAATGTTCTTGAATGAATAATTTATTAGATGCATGGCGGTGTGTTATTGTAGGGACATCGACTTTAAATTTTCACGCCCCTAAACATGACACGGAACAAAACGAACTGTGATTTGTTGCTTTATATGTCAGTCAGGCGTCCTCTTGGGAGGTCCTTGACCAATAAAAGCTGTGATAGAGTCCAGACCTTCTGCTGTCAGTCTGAAGGTCTGGCTACGCGAGACTAGGGTAGTGCTAACTAGCTAAAAAGGTGAGCGCAAGTTGCTTAATACATCCTTTAATTGTGTATTTTATTAATACCCTTTTAATCACCCGATACATCCTTAAGTCCATCGACTACATAAACTGGCACACACGTATATAACAACCAGGGTAAGGACAGCAGATCAATACGAACAATGGCATTATCAAATTCAGACAAATATAATAAATAATTATAGAAAATACCTCTGCTCCAGTTGTAAAAAAATCTTAACGACTGTAGACAAATCAATCGCACGACTGACAATATAATCGCCTGCGTGGAAGAAATATTGAGTAGCTCCACTATAGTGCTTTAATTGAATTGAAAAAGCAAAGCTCTGAGTCAGTGCTTAGAATCCATCAGCTGTATATAATCAATGAATCCAGAGGTTATCAAACACAAGGCCTTTTAAAGGCAACATCTGAGGCAGGCTGACCCTCTAGCTGTAAGGGTAATGCCTCTGCCTGCTTAAGAATATTTCGGTTTCAATAATGGAGGCTGCCGGATGAGAGCCAGTCAGGCCTTTAAAATATTTAACCCCGGCTTTTGTAAAAGAGACGCATAATGCAGTGGAAATGACATTCTCTGTAACTGTGGCGCAAATGAATTTCTCTTGGCTTTAATTATTTCTTTCTTCCCACTCCCCCGGAGTCCTCCACTCTGCAGCCAAAGGATCGTGTGAAATGTTTCGTTTCTGACCTCCATTTTTCAAAAACTTCAACAGTTCTGCCAGGAGACAGAATGCCCCACATTTCCCACCGAAATCCCTTGTGTCCTCACACCCAGGTGTGGACCACATTGTCCCCAGGTCTTTGTGACATTTCTGTGGTGCAGGCAAAAACCTAGAGAACTGTGTGCACATTTGAATAAGGCAAAGGAGTCAAACGCACAGACCGTTCTGCTGTTAGGGGACTATGTGAAACAGCTAATTGAATCGAATGGGCAAATGAAAGCCTAAACTGAATGTGAAGCATATCATGAGATGAAATCTACCACTACAGCTTTTGGAGAGTCTCTAGAGAATCTCACTACACATGGCAGCCCTGAGGGGAGGCTTTTACTCATTAGTGAGTTGTAGCTTTGGTGCTGAGAGTGAGAATGACAGCAAGAGAGAAAGCAAAAGAAGGGGATACGGCCACAGTAAAGAAAGACAGATGATGAATAAGGTACTTATTCAGGGATAAAGTCATAAACAAGCACTCGAAACCCATAAACAAGCAGCTACACATTGATTTATGTGTAATTGCAAGTTAGATGACATGCATCCACAGATGCATCTTATACTATGTGCTTAATGCAAGCAATAAGCAATAACAACATACTTACATGCAAGCAATACTTTACAACATTGATCACGTTAGCTGTGAAGTTCAGCAGATTTTATTTTCAAGGTACTTATGCACCCGATAATGAAGCTTAAGCAGACCAGGCTCGTGCAGTACATGTTTTAACCTCCAGGGGCCACTGTTGTTCTGCGGATCTCTCACTCAGAGTCCTATCATTCCCTCTCATAACTACCGCCGACACCTGTCATCATTAAGAAAACATTCACATATTCAAAAAGCAGGGGTGTGCAGACAGCTAAATTAAATAACTGTCAAAATACTGACATGAAAATCTGTTTCACTGCGAACATAAAGGAAATATTTTGTGTGGAAAAAAAATCAAGTGGTGGGCGTGTTTAAGAGCAAGCCTTCAATTTTCCCCTTGATGTTGTGTTTTCTAAATTACGGCTGATGCATCACCTTTAGATACTGTTTGAATAGTTCAAATAGTGTTAGTGTTCACCAATTATTTTAAGAGTGCCAACAATGGCTTTCAAAGTAAATTACAGAGTAGGAAGACCTTAAGCAAAATTGCAGTCTAGTAAAGCTTCACTAGACAAAAAACACAACAGATGAGTGAACTGAGTTATGCGGCTCAATGAATCCCGACAGAGTTACGTCTGAGTAGCACGTACGGCCAAAACACACTTTCATTCTATTCCAGAAATCCATTTCCCTAACTCCATCTTTCCGCTAGTTTGGAGCTGGCCGGATTACCTCAACAAACCTGACTGATATAAACACCGGATGGGAGGGGATGCGGAAAGCAGAACTCTGCAATCTCCAGGTGGCAGAATCCATCCGCAGAGGGCTCAAGATGGAGGGAGGGGCCTAAAACGAGATCATTTCTGAGGGAAAAGCTTATTTACAGGGTCCTCACCTGCTTAAGTGCTGCTTAGTCAATCATACGACACTCGGCGCATGACTCGAGGTGTGTGCCGGGGTGAAAATGGCTGCATGAGGAAGCATCTGGGAGCAATGAAACCGTCTCTGCGCTGACTGACGTGTATAATCATGCTACTCTATCCACCGTCACACAAACAACTCTGAATCATTAGGGCCAGAAATCTATCTGGTTGTATTACACATGACACCCATCCGAACGGAGCTCATTTAAATATTAATACAAGCCTCATACATAAACAAGTACTGTAATGTATGAATCTCTAAAAAAAGACTCCTGCCGAGGATGTTCTCCATTTCCCCCGTCACAGATGAAGCCAAGGAGACAACGATTAAAAGAGCGTGAGCGATGTTCGCATTCAGTCTGACTTGCGTTGTCATTCATTGTGTGACTTGTTTTATTGAGCTGTAATTCTTCGTGACTGGAACCGAACGCGCTCTAATTCGTTATCTGCCATCTTGCATTACAGGGAGAAGATGTGCTTTTAAACGCAGATGTATAACAGCAGAATACCACATCTCACTGAGTAAAACTAAAGTGGCACAGCCAACCTCAGATGTTTGAGAAGATTTTCTCAGAGAAACTAGAACTGGCATTTGTTAAAAAAAGACTTTGGCCCATGAAAAACAGCACCTGGTACACTAAGGCAATCATGACAGCAACATGTGAGAATCACATCTCCAGAGACATTGTACAATAACCTCAATGCATGAGCATATAATGTTTGTATGTTCGTGTGCATGTATGCACTCACTCCTCGAGGGAGATGTTGGAGTAGATAAATGTGTGCACTGGATGAGTCGCCTCTGTTTGTCCTGCGCTCCTATTTAAGAGTTTCTCCTCCAGCACTGACTCCACGGCCATCTGGGGAACAATCTCTAAAACTGCCCAACACCTGCAAGTGAGGGAGAGAGAGAGGGAGAGAGAGACAGAGAGAGAGAGAGAAAGACAAAAGGTGGATTTTGATGCATACAGTACATAATATAAATAATACAACATAAATATATGTTATATTAAAGTGACAACATAAAATATTAATTATCACATGCATGATCCTAGAAGACAATCGGAGATATTTTAGTAAATATCCTGACACATCCGAGCTTTATTATGACAGTGAACAGGGTTCACGAGTATGACCTGAAGAAAGTATCTCCATCCACATCCATCCATCATAAACATATTCCACACAGCTCCGGAGGGTTTATAAAGGTGAAGCGATGCGTTTGTGTAAAAAAAAAAGAAAAAAGAAAAAATACATATTTAACAAGTTATAAAGTAAAATATCTAGCTTACACAGACCGCCTTCCGTATTCAAGTTACGAAGAAAGTGTAAACTGCCATTGCGTCAGTTACACTTTTTCTGTAAGTTGAATAGGGAAGGCGTAGGACGTAGTGTAAGCTTTTTGAGCGGCAAGAGTTTTACACTTTCTTCAATCCTAGATATTTTACTTCATAACTTGTTAAATATGGATTTTTTTTTTTTTTAACACACAAATGCATCGCTTCACCTCAGAAGGTCTTTATTAACCCCCTGGAGCCGTGTGGAGTACACGTTTATGATGGATGGATGTGGATGGATGCACTTTCTTCAGCTCATACTTGTTGGTCCTGTTCACTGCCATTATAAAGCGTCAGGATATTTATTAATATTTCTCCAATTGTGTTCATCAGAAAGTCATATACACCTAGGATGGCTTGAGGGTAAGTAAAGCTTGGGCTAATTTTCATTTGAAAGTGAACTAATCATTTAAATGTCAATATACTAGCACAAAAAACAATCACTATAAAATACATATACTACATACACAAACAATCCTCTTACTGTATACTCTTCACTTAGTTTTTTGGAAAGGAAATTAAAACTTTTATTCAGCAAGGGTGCATTAAATTGATAAATGACAGTAAAGACATTTATAATGTCACAAAAAATCTATTCATCATAGAATCCTGAAAAAAAGTTTGGAAAACAAAATGTATCACAGTTTCCACAAAAGTTCTAAGCAGCATAACTGTTTTTTAACGTTGGTAATAATAATGGTAATAAACATGATTTTGAGCACCAAATCAGCATATTAGAATGATTTCTTAAGGATCATGTGACACTGAAGACTGGAGTAATGATGCTGAAAATTCAGCTTTGCCATCACAGGAATAAATTACATTTAAAATATATTAAAATTACAATTTTAAATTGCAATATTTCACAACTTATTTATTATGTAGTATTCACAACTTATTTATTATTTATTTTGTTCAAATAAATACAGCCTTGATAAGTAAAAGAGACTTCTTACAAAAAAAAAATATTATCATATATATATATATACAGGTGCTGGTCATATAATTAGAATATCGTAAAAAAGTTCATTTTTTTATTGTAAATTATTTAAAAAAATGAAACTTTCATATATTCTAGATTCCCTACATGTAAAGTAAAACATTTCAAAAGGTTTTTTTTTTTTAATTTGTTGATTAGAGCGTACAGCTAATGAAAGTCCAAAATCCAGTATCTCAAAATATTAGAATATTTACATTTGAGTTTCATTAAATGACCATCCCTACAGTATAAATTCCGGGTATCTTTTGTTCTTTGAAACCACACTAATGGGGAAGACTGCTGACTTGGCAATGGTCCAGGAGACAATCATTGACACCCTCCACAAAGAGAGTAAGTCACAGAAGGTCATTACTGAATGGGGTGGCTGTTTACAGAGTGATGTATCAAAGCATATTAAATGCAAAGTTGACTGGAAGGAAGAAATTGGGTAGGCAAAGGTGCACAAGCAACAGGGATGACCGCAAGCTTGAGAATACTGTCAAGTAAAGCCGATTCAAACACTTGGGAGAGCTTCACAATGAGTAGAATGAAGCCGGAGTCAGCGCATCAAGAGTCACCACACTCAGACATCTTCAGGAAAAGGACTACCAAGCCACTTCTGAACCAGAGACAACGTCAGAAGCATCTTACCTGGGCTAAGGAGAAAAAGAACTGGACAGTGAACAGTGGCCGAAAGTCCTCTTTTCAGATAAAAGAAAATTTTGCATTTCATGTTGAAATCATGGTCCCAGAGTCTGAAGGAAGACTGGAGAGGCACAGAATCCAAGCTGCTTGAAGTCTAGTGTGAAGTTTCTGAAGTCAATAATGATTTGGGGGTGCCGTGACGTCTGCTGGTGTTGGTCCATAGTGTTTTATCAAGTGCAAAGTCAATGCAGCCATCTTCCAGGAGATTTTGGAGCACTTTATGCTTCCATCTGCTGACAAGCTTTATGGAGATGCTGATTTCCTTTTCCAGCAGGACTTTAGCACCTGCCCACAGTGCAAAAACCACTTCCAAGTGGTTTGCTGACCATGATATTACTGTGCTTTATTGGCCAGCCAATATGCCTGACCTGAATCTATGGGATATTTTCAAGAGAAAGATGAGAAACAGTCGATCCAACAATATACAGATGATCTGAAGGCTCAATAGTGCCTCAGCAGTGCCACAGGCTGATCACTTCCATGCCACACTTCACTGATGCAGTAATTTGTGCTAGGAACAAGTCATTTGCTGTAATATGTCCTGCCGATCAAGTATTGAGTGCACAAAAGAACATACTTTAAAGAACTTGACCTTTTCTGTTTTGCAAATCCATTTTTTGATTGATCTTAGGAAATATTCTAATATTTTGAAATACTGGATTTTGGACTTTCATGAGCTGTACGCTCTAATCATCAAAATTAAAAAAAAAAACTTTTGAAATGTTTTACTTTACATGTAGGGAATCTAGAATATATGAAAGTTTCATTTTTAAAAATAATTTATAATAAAAAAATGAACTTTTTGATGATATTCTAATTATACGACCAGCACCTGTATATATATATATATAATAAAAAAGATATTAAAATGCTAGTGGAAGAAAAACAATTCCATACATCATACAGGAAGACAAGTCTCTACAGCCAACCGTACTCATTTAAACAGCAGATAGAACATATTTCTCTCAAATGAGTTGATAATTAATGCTGAAGTACTCAACACACTCTTCAGAAAAAGCTCTGTGCTTAATCAGCATGTGCATCCAACATATTTTCAGGATATAATAAGGTTTGGGAGGAGCGTGTTCATGCCAATTGCAACACAGGTGCACGCATATATAATCGGTTGCTTGCATAGGATCGCTCCTGTGACAACTCATGCAGCATCCCTCCACCCCACCAGCATTACATTTTTAAGCATTCTTGAGCACCTCCATCATAGGGCACAAGCCAAATCTGCCCATCCTCTTTCCACTTAAGGATTATATTAACATGTGAATACTACCATCTTGACATTTTACATATGCACCAAATCTCATGCACCCTCCCTTCTTACTATCTGTGAATCTCATGAATACTACTGCAGTTATGTTCCATCATGTGACTTCCTGCTATTAGCACATTTCATATGCTGGTCACGTTTGTGGCAGGGGGGACCTGGTTTAAATGTGTAATGACTTTGGATTTTGTTGTTATCAGTTTTGGAGGATGGACGAATAATTCTGAACTCCTGTAGCTCTCATAATCAAAAGTGTGCCGGACACTGAGGAAGTCATTATCCCAGAATGAGTGCTTGTGTTTTTAAGCAGACCCCCCTTTACCTGGGTGTTCCACGCAAAGCCGATTATGTGCAGGTCTGCATCTCTCTCACACCGTGAACCTTGCGGTGATATTTCAGCGAGAAAATGGGTCAATGCCAAGCATCAGCAGGCTGCTGTTGCATATTAATGATGAAGCTTGGCTGTGACAGATGAGATTGGCCCACAAGGGTCCTCTCTCTCTTTCTCACACACACAAGCATGCTTATTCTCTTTGACTGCTCTGTTCCGAAAACTAGAGAGCTGCCTCACTATCTACTGTCTAGTCGACTGTACTAACTGACAAACATATATTGTACGTGACTGTTTTGGAACACACTACATGTGCACCACAAATAATGCTCCTCACACAAAGCACACGGGAGACTCGACTCACAACTGATTTCTGTTAGAGCAACATTAGCAATGTCCATGCAAAAACATGGTATCTACTAGAATGAAAAAAGACCAAATTTGTTTCCAATAACAAATTTCAGATCACAAATAAAATCTGACATCATAAATGTTGTCCAGCATTGTTGCAAACAATAAATAAGCCATTGTTTTGATAATAGCATGCTGCTAGATAGCACAAGTATGTCTTTATGATGTCTGATAAAGAGCAATTAATCTGGAAAACATCTGTTGCATGTAAACATCTGAGAAACATCTTAGAAAAAGCAGTTTTACATAAACTCTAAATCATAAACATCTTGAAGACTTTCTTAATGTTGATTTAACATCTGAGAGGAAACGTCCTAGAGACATATTGCAGATGAGCAAACAAAAAAAACAAAAAAACAAAAAAAAAAAACATGCAGATGTAAATGCAGACATTAAATAGACGTCTCTTTGATGTACGTGTGCTATACACTAACAAACACCGGGTTGCTGCACATTTTTTAAAGTCAAATTTAAGGCTTTTTAAGACCTTTTTAAGACCTGAAGAAATAAAAATTAATATTATACATTAGGGGTGTGCAATATTGACAAATTTTATGTTGATATTTTTAAAGTCGTTTCAAAAGCAGTATGTGCCACCTTATATTGATTTCCAGGGGCATTTTTACCTACATAATGGCATTTTTCTAAACTTACTAGATGTATTCATCACCTTTTAGGTCAAATTCTAACATTCAAATTAAATTCTATTAGAATAACAGCACAGTATAGGGCTGTTACTAATCAAATGAAATCATTATCAACAAAATCCATCTTTGCAATGCAGAGGTGACACAGAAGCGGCATGAGAAGTGGCATTACACAGCATTTACAATTTGTCTACATAAATTTAATTTAATATTTAAATATGAAATTATTTTAACTTTTTAATTAAAATGTACTTTAAAACAACTGAACTGCCAGTAGGGGGCAGCAAGTCACTGTCTTAATGAGTGAGTCATTCATTCAACTGATTTGTTCAAACGACTGATTCATTCAGAAACCAAGCAAGATTGTCTGTCTGTTGCACGGAGAGTCGGAGACTGTTCTGCTGTTCTTCATTTTTAAATTTTCATTGGCGAAATGAAGAAAAAAAACAAACAATATTGACAATATTGTGTTTAAAATGTAACTCACAATGTTAACTTATTGTTCATTTAACTGTTGTATAAAATAAATATCACATTTGCAATCATTCTGATTTTAGGAAAACAGCACTCTTGCTCGTGTGATATTGTATAACTACATCATATCATATGATATAATTATGAGACAAAAACTCATCGGGGCAAAAATGCCCATGTCTCTTGAATTTTGAGGGGATATAACTGCATACATCATGCAATGAAAGCGTGAGTGACAAACTCAATGTCAGCTCACACGTGATCGTTAAAACATATTTACGATATCATCATAGACATCATACTTATCACACACCCCTACGAAAATAAAGAATGAACAACTGTTACTGAACTGACATTTACCCATTTTCTTCTGCTTTCTCTTCCTTTCGTGCGCAGGAGACAGTAGCCTACGTTATACGCCGTCGTAAATGCCGCGAAACCCACAAATTGTCACGTGAACAAGCAAATCCACAAAGAAAAATAAAATAAAAATAATATGTACGCTAATTAGATAGTTTTAATTTGGTAAATGATTTAGATGTGTCTAAGTCAAATTGTCATCTAAAATTTAAGACTTTTTAAAATTTTAAAAATCTAATTTAAGACTTAAGGATCCGTGGGAACCCTGTAAACAAAAACAAACTGATCATTTTATTTCCCGTACAATGACGTAACTCGCTGCTTCACTACCATAGTATGATGCATTGTTGAACAAATCAACTAGCTAGTCACGACTGTTTCCCGAAACCATACTGTCACAAACCATCGTTCAGCCACGTTGGTGAATGATGTCGCGCAGGTGGTGGAGTAATTACTTCTTTAAATCCATTTGAGATCAAATTAATGCTAGATTTTTTGCTATTAATTACAGACATGGAATCTAAGGAATAATTATCCTTTTTCTCAGTTATTTTGCTTTATTTGTACGTTCAATCATAGGCTTGTTCTTGCATACCAGAGCATGTACGCACATGCGCACTCTTAAAAAACGGCGCTTAAAATCTCTTGACAAACTAAAATATGTAAATGACATTTGTATATATTCAAAATAAAAGATATACATTGTACTTAAAGTCAGCTTGCTTATTTTGCTCAATATAATTTATTAAAGGGTTAGTAAACTCAAAAATGAAAATTATGTCATTTATTACTCACCCTCATGTTGTTCCACACCTGAAAGACCTTCGTTCATCTTCGGAACACAAATTAAGGTATTTTTCATAAAATCCGATGGCTCAGTGAAGCCTGCATCGCCAGCAATAACACTCCCTTTTTCAATGCCCAGAAAGCTACTAAAAACACATTTAAAACAGTTCATGTGACTACAGTGGTCCAACCTTAATATTATGAAGCGACGAGAATACTTTTTGTGCACCAAATATAACAAAATAGCGACTTTATTCCACAATATCTAGTGATGGGTGATTTCAAAACACTGCTTCATGAAGCTTTGAAGCTTTACAAATCTTTTGTTTCGAATCTGTGGTTCAGAGCGCCAAAATCACATGATTTCAGTAAATGAGTCTTCGATACGTCATAAGTGTTTTGAAACTTCAATAGTTCATGTGAGTTTGGCAGTTTGATATGCGATACGAACCACTGATTCAAAACAAATGATTCATTAAGCTTTGAAGCTTCACGAAGCAGTGGTTTGAAATTATTCGTCACTAAATATTGTGGAATACAGTCGCTATTTTGTTATTTTTGGAGCACAAAAAGTATTTTCGTCACTTTATAATACTAAGGTTGAACCACTGCAGTCACATGAACTGTTTTAAATATGTTTTTAGTAGCTTTCTGTACATTGAAAAAGGAAATGAACTTACTGGCAATGGAGGCCTCACTGAGCCATCGGATTTTATCAAAAATATCTTAATTTGTGTTCCGAAGATGAACGAAGGTCTTACGGGTGTAGAACGACATGAGGGTGAGTAATAAATGACATAATTTTCATTTTTCGGGTGAACTAACCCTTTAAGTCCACATGTAATAAAAACAAGAAACTAACCACACAAGTTTGCGATGCAATTTGCGAATGTTTGTTTGAACTATGGTTTCGGGAAACACCAAATCTTTGAACTATGTTAGTAATGATGGAATTCGCGATGTTAGTTGGCAAACAATGCTTTTGGGAAAAGCAACCCAGGTCAATAAGATCTGTTTGTTGTGGTTGTTGTTGAAAGAAATCAATACTTTTATTTAGCAAGGATGCATTAAATTGATTAAAAGTGACACTAAAAACATTTTAAATTGATTGAAATTTAGATTTCAAAAAATGTTGTTCTTTTGAACTTTCTATTCATCTAAGAATCCTAAAAAAAAAATATCACTGTTTTCACAAATATATATAGTAGCACAACTCTTTTATAACATTGATAATAAGAAGAAATGTTTCTTGAACACCAAATCAGCATATTACATCGATTTCTGAAGGATCATGTGACACTGAAGACTGGAGTAATGATGCTGAAAATTCAGCTTTGCCATCACAGGAATACATTTTTTAAAAATATATTCAAATGGAACACCATTATTTAAAATTGTAAAAAAATAAAAATAGATACTGAAATACTGACCCTAAACATTTAAATGATAGTGTATGTTCAAAAAGCAACCTTTTTCTCGCTTTATTCGCCATCATGAATTTATTTTTTTCCCACTTAATCACATACTTTTTGTTGCAAAGCATTCTGGGATTACCGTCTTCTTAAAGAATACATTTGATGCTGCTTTAGAAGATATCTTTGGAGGCTGCATAATGAAACTCATCTATGATGCCTTAAAATGTAGCCTACATGGGCAGCTCACTAGGATTTGGAAAAGAGCATATATATTCCCTTTTCTGAGGTTGCATTTATTCTTTTTTTCTCTTCCATATCCATTTTTTCACTTTATATATCTCATACTGGCATTCACTTTTTATCATCTGGTTCTGTTTCTGTCTCATTCTCCATTTCAGTTTCCTTCAACGCCACACCTGCTCTTTCTTTTTCTCTCTGTCCCGCTCTCCTAGGGTCTCAAGAGAATAAACATAAGATCGACTCTGCTGTCTGAATGCACAGAGAGGCTTTTGGAGTCAGTTCAGAGGAGACCTTGCTATGACTGAGGAGAATGATGGCACACAGTATAAAGCCATGGTGGCTGCTATGCTTTCAATCGTGCCGGCTTTACAGGGCTATCTGCCGCTGTACAGAGTTCAAGGATGGGGTCAGGCCATTAATCGATATCACCACACTGTCTGAAATAAACTACACCTTGTGTGTATCAGTCAAGACCTGTGATGAGTAAAAACTGGTTACTAGAGTTCAGAATGTTCAAATGTAGCAGTTTCAAGTTTCTTGTAGAAATCATCAAAAGAAGTGATTTCTACGAAACTAAAAGACAAAAAGGTCTATTTTAGGATGCAAAACATTACTGCGATTCAAGTCACATGTGTAATTTCTTCTATGTTAAACTACTTATCTCAACCTACGAATAGACCACTCTAACACTATAACTACAGTAGTGTGGTTCCTCTAAGGGAGTGTTCACACTTGGCAGGTTTGTTTTGATTAAAACGAACCCTGGTGTGATTACTCTTTAAGTGCGGTTCATTTGAATAAGTATGAACGCTACCATCCGCACCCAGGTACACACCAAATAAGTGGACCAACAATGAAAAGTTGGATCTGTTGTTTGACAGAGGGATTCCTGCCACTGTTTTGACTCCTTTACACATTTCATCAGCCCCCATGAATTGCCAGCTCCATCATATACCATCATATGTACACATATGCCAAGCACTGTTTTGAATGTTCGACAAGTTCCGTCGTAAAACATGCGTCATAAAATCCGTTTTTGTTGTTGTTCTGTATCTTTAAGTTTGGTGTTAAAAATTACAGTATGATCACTAAGCAAACCAGGACTAAAATGTATTATTTTCTCTTTTTGGTCCAGACCACAAGAACCAAGAGAACCGAACTAAAAGTGTGAACACGCTCTAAAAAGTGTAAATACACTATGAAAATAGTGAAAATACTTTCTGAATTAGTCTTTTTGTTTGAACCTGACACCAAACCACTCACTCAACCAACTAGCCAGTCATTATTTTAGCAATTTCATTTGATGGCGCAAATGGCACAAAATTTGCACATTTTACCTTTAACACACCCATAAAAACATGAGTTGTTCTTAGTTTAGAACTGCTTACATTTCAACTAGGTCTCAACTGGATTTAGATGGGCAATGTAAGTCTGTTTCTGGCACTACCTGGTTTAGACAATATAACCTCATGGCAATTCGTAACCATGTTACGTTTTGACGAATTGTCGGCTAATTCATATAAATTTGTGTGATCTCATTTATACGTTTATTGTATGACCTGCTTACACCCCACTGACAGTTAGGTTTAGGTTTTGAGACCTTCATGCATGCATTTTGATTTTTCTAAAAATCATAAATTTCCGAATGAATTACATCCTACAAACTTATTTAAAACTGTCACCTTGTAAAATAGTTACATTTTCACATGAAAATCACAATAAGGTTGGTTTAGATGGTTATTGTTGTGGATATACCATCCTGACCAGCGTAGCCTTTGGGGGTGACCGGCAAAGACCAGCAAAAAAGACTTTCTAAACCAGTTTAGGCTGGTTTCTTTTAGAAGTGTTTATATATATATATATATATATATATATATATATATACACACACACACATACATACATACATACACACACACTTCTAAAATTGAAAAATTAAAATATAAAGCTTGGGCAATGCAGGCCTCTTACTGGCACAAATTGGTTAAGATAATTATTGTTGAAGGTAGAGCAGCCTAACCAGCATTGTCATGATTAATGGCCAGCAAAACTTGCATTAAAATGCCCCAAAATAATATTTTAAGGTTTTAACTGGTTATTTAAGGTCTAGGTTGGTTTCTTCAACAGGATGATGAGCAGAAAAAGTTAAAAGTGCAGATGTGGCTTAATGGGTAGAGAATTTGTAACCCGGACTTGTAACCCGAAGGTCGCGGGTTCGAGTCTCAGTACCGGAAGAAAATGTAGGTGGGTGGAGTGAATGAATAGCGCTCTCTTACACTCTCATTACCCACAACTGAGGTGCCCTTGAGCAAAGCACCTAACCCCCAATTACTCCCCGGGCGCCGCAGCAAAAATGGCTGCCCACTGTGGCGCCACTGCTCCGGGTGTGTGTTCACGGTGTGTGCGTGTGTTCAATACTCACTGCTGTCTGTGTGCACTTGGATGGGTGAAATGCTGAGCACAAATTGTGAGTATGGAACATCATACTTGGCTACACATCACTTTCACTTTCAAAAAGCAAAACCATCTTGAGATCTTTGAGAAACCGTAACGAGCAGTTTTGTGATAACTGATATCTGAAAAACTCAGTCAGAGTATCTCAACTGGCCCTCTGAGAAAGACAGAGCGAGTGAGTTACCTGATAGTGAAGTAGTCTGTCAATCATGCAGTCTAGATTGCGAACACAGCCACTCAGGGTTAATGACACTCCATGAGTTTTGGATGATTTAGAAAGTCCTTACACTCCACACGACCATAAATGATTACAAGCCGTTGCTTACTCTAACGAGCGTTAATAATGACAACGGCGCCATTCATCCCCCTCGCACTTCCATCAGGACTATGCTGGCGTTTATGCAGCAATGCATTCATATCAACTGCGGTGTCGCTTTTCAAACGTCGTCCGATTTATGGTGCTCCTCAGACATGATGCGTCACAGCTTGATGGTTTTGAGCTTGTTTTGAAGACTCAATCATTTGACAAACAGGCTGCGTGACGTTCTTGATGCTCTGTCTTGCAGGAGTCAGAGTGGGTTCTCATTTTGGTGACAAATCTAGCATGGTGGGATCCACCAGCAATCACTCATCAGTCATAGTCATCACGGCCCAAGCTGCACTGGCTGCAGGGTTCATTAATGCTGTGCCCGCAGGCCAGCTCCACTCCGACCGCTCAGTCACTGATGACTCAATTACGATAGGACAGCAGCCACCCAAAGCAAACTAAATCAGAAGCAGGAGACATTAGCAGCGCCGTTCCTCAGAGATGACAAAAGAGTGACTTGTTAAATGTCAGAATGGCGATATGTAACACATAGACTGACAAGAGAGGCGCTGCGGGTGATGTATACGTTCGATGAGCCCTATCGCAGAGGATGACATCAGCAGCTGACTGAAACAACTGTTTCAGAGCAGATACCTGCTTTGGGGTTTAGATAGGGATTGAAGCAGCCATGACTTTAGGTGAAAGTCAATGATTCTGTACTGTATTAATAACAAAATACTGTATTCATAAATAAATTCAATAACATTGTATACACCACATTATATAAATTATAGTCCTCAAAGCAGATTAAAATTAGTCTGTGGTCTTCAACAAAAAGTATTTTAGACATTTACTTTATTTGTAAAACACTGGCTATATTTCAAAACTCTATTCCAAACAAAACAGTGACATGTATGTTGCCAGGACACAGAAATTAGTTGATATATTGTAGATAAGTTATATGGCAGGTTTATCAGTTTCAAATGCTACTCAGTCCTGCCGATTAGGTTAAATGCCTAAAAATCACAAGGTTTATAATTTCTAAATTACATAAGGTGTATAATATTTATATACACTTCCGTCCAAAACTTTGGGGTTGATAAGATATTTAATGTTTTTTGAAAGAAGCCTCTTATGCTCACCAAGGCTGTATTTATTTGATAAAAATAAAATTTTTACAATGCAGTAAAAACAGCAATATTGTGAAATATTACAATTTAAAATTTAAAAGTGTCCTAGCTTATTATATTTTAAAATCAATGTCACATGATCTTTCAGAAATCATTCTAATATGCTGGTTTTGTGCTATAGAAACTTTTTTTTTTGTCAACGCTGAAAACAGTTGCTTAACATTTATGTGGAAACTGTGATATATTTTTATTCCTCAGGATCCTTCGATGAATAGAAATTTCAAAAGTACAGAATTTATTTAAAATAGAAATATCGTGTAACAACATAAGTCTTTACGGTCACTTTTGATCAAATTAATGTATCCTCACTGAATAAAAGTAGCTGAATAAAATTAATTTCATACTGACCCCACAGTTTTGAACAGTAGTATATAACGTATTACATTATAAATTAACATTATCATTAATGTTATTAAATGAATAATAATACTTGTTAATGTTATTGTTGTTATTTTTAATAAATTATTTTTATTATTAAACAAGAAAATAACATTTTTTGAAAAATCATGAGATTAATTACAATTAGTAATTACAAAGAGTTTCATCAGTAGTTTTAACCTTTGACAGTCCTTCTTTCACCCCAAAGCCTGCTAAAGTATCACTGCCCTAAACAACTACATTTTTAAGTAAAGTGAAACTAGGTTGATATTGTGATTGTAGATAAAAAGGAAAAAGATAAAAGATCAGCCTGAAACAAAGACTTGAAAAAAGTTGACAAAAATCAAAGGAAAAGCATTTGCTTCAAAAGGCAGCAGACAACTTCATAAAACTGTTTTTCTCCCTCTCCAGCAGCCACCGGAGATTTATCTTCTAATCTGTACAAGCTATGCTTCAGAAGATCTCAATGCAAACCAGTGAAGCTCTCCTCCTCTGCTCTCTCAATAGATGCAAAATAAAATTATGCTCAGTTTGATAATTAGATGTTAAAATTATGAGCTGGCAAACTAAGAAAAAGGAAAATCACTCTGCAGTTGACAGGTCGGGTGTGAGAGCACTGATGCAAAGTGCTGATAAAAGCACATTAAATATGGCAGATTTCCCTATAAATGAGTGTATGGGAGTTAAATTTCTTTGGGAAATCTAGAAGATATGTGTGATATTGAGGCAAATTATGCTGAAATGAATCTACAGTGTTGTGGCCAAGTCATCTATTGTTTCAGAATCAGGTTAGAACAGAAAATCTGCAGAAATGATTTAAAAAGAGCTTTTGCTTGGTGGAATTATGTAAGAATTTGGAAATAATTCATGCAGTGTAGATGTACAGTATTACAATACACTATGTAATTTAAAGTGAATTATGTCTGCATCTGCACTACTAATATTACCAAGTGGAAATGATCATTTACAGATAAGTTTCCTAAACACTGTCGAAACTGTCATTGGTCAGTTGAAACCGATGGTCATGCCCCCAAACTCATGCCATTGGCTAAGACAATGTGGCTATGTCAGGCTGGATGGTTGGGTTGGTCAGGTCAGCAGTAGGTTGGTTGGTTTTTGTATCAAATAAAAATACCTAAACCTTAATATAAGATTTACTTACTAAATAAGTAATAATAATTTATACTTACTAAATAATTAAAGATATATTGTCTGAAGTTTGTAAAATCCTTAATACAATGTTAAATTTAGTCCTGATAAGGCAAAACAATTTGCCACTGTGGTTTAAAACCAATAAAATAAATAAATAAATTCATGACGTTATCTGAGAATTATGCAGTTTTGCCTCTCAATATTTTTACACAAATAAGATTTTAAAAAATGCTGGTGTTTACACATCTCACAGGAATCAGCCAACGAATTATAGTGTCTCTGCATATTAAGCTGGGATAAGAGAAAGTATTTTAACATCAAAAATTACACACTTGAGCTGTAAGATACTGAACTGCATCCATTCTGGGCTTGATCTGATGATTATATCCACACCTGTTTAGAAAAAAGAAAAATCTAAAGGCTGATAGAAGGATGAGATGTGCAGTAGCTGTCTAATATCTCTAAAAAAGACCATGTGATGCCAATTTGAGCCATAAAGGAGGAAGGCTAAATCTGTCAAACTTTAGAAGAAAGTGGATGTAACGGATGGCAAATAAAAAAATAAATAAAACCTTCACAGTGCCTGCACGGTGCCGGAACACGAGCCTTAAGCGCATCTGGCCAGAAATGATGGCGTGAGAGTTCAGTCGGTTAAATTGGGTGACACCGAATGCAGTTAAATCAAACAAGCATGTTGGCTGAGGAAAGAGTAAATACATTTGGATTAGATACAGCAAATCAAATAAAGCTACAAAGAGACAGGAGCACATGTAACCAGGGCATGGGAAGCTGAATTAAATAGCCTTTTACTGTGGTGGCTCAAACGGTGTGTCAGAATTAGGCCTGAAGAAACATGCAGAGAAAACGCCGGCTAATAATGTATTTTCCAACATACAAAAAAAGACTGTCACCAAGAGCAAAAATATCAGTGATTTTTTATTAGGTGAACTAAGGGTATATAGGCAATTCCATGCAAAAGTCATCTTTACCATGTAAAAAAAAAAAGAAAAAGTTTTTACCAAAAGAACAAAACCCTTTTTAAATTGTCCATTTAGGTCTGTAATATACTGTATTAATGTGCTCTAACAGAAATTTTAAGAAAATTGCCTTGTTTATCCACAATATATGAGGTAAGCAACAATGCTTAAATTTTCAACCAAACATATTTCATGCTTTGAAAAAAGGGATCAAAGACCCCTTTTTTTACACTTTATTTTAACAGTAAGCATTGTGTAGAAAGATGGAGACATGCCTGAGAAATAAATACACTCATTTTGTCATAACAGCACTGCCTGTTGAATTTCAAAGGGCTAGAATAAAGAGGTCCCGTCGCTTCAGTGCTCTGTCACGTCCGTAACGTTTTAAAGATTAAGTTTATGTCATATAACAATTATAAATACAAATAACTTGAAACTTTATATGCAAAGCTAAATTATGTTTATGCTTATTAGGATCAACAAATCATCTCACTACTTTGGTCTGAACAACCATAATATGTGTTACGGACGTGACCGTTACGGACGCTTCATATTAAATCCTATGCATTTGGCTTTGCTTCTTTATTGCTGTGATCTGTTTCAGGCTTACCATATATATCAGAACTTTGCTTTGTTAGTTTTAATATGAAAAAGGGCTCAACTTTCAAATTCGGTCAGATGTTGCGTTTTTATCTGTTGGTTAAAAAATGAATAGCCTATTGATCACTATCCCGTGATCAAGCTGACAAAATAAAAATAATAAGATTGCAATAATTTTGACTCGAAATAAAATGTGATCATTTTGACTCAAGACTTAGCTTTAAACTGTGCAAACTAGCCGAAAACCGTGCAATCATTTATATACACAAAACATAAAACTGACATGATTGCGAGTGATATAGTGTCAATCGATTCACCTGACTGGGAGAAATCTGCGATTTTAAACTGCTATATGATAAACTTTAATATTTGCTAATGTAGCCTATTTTAGCAAGCAGTTCTGTAAGAAGGAAAATCATGGTCTCTAAACTGATTCTTGAACAACGCACACGCTTGTCAACATGAGAAATAGGTCTAATCCATAACCTTTTGCAATACAGAGTATAAAGTTGTATAAAATTTAGTAAAAAGTTGATAAATTGTGCAGTCTTACCATACTGGTATCCCAGATTTCAATATTTGGTGGTTTAAATGCCTGCTCGAGGTCTCTGTGAAAGTTTTAAAGCAGTTTTAAAGCAGTCTTCTGTGCCGCTTTCAGACCGGTCACGCCCGTAACGGAGAACTGTCACGTCCGTAATGTTGTTTTTTTCTCATAAATGTGAACATGAAAAATGAAATAAAATTATTTTATGCTCTGTAGAGAGCCAAGCCGCCTTCTTTCGGTGGGCAGTATTACTTTTGGTTTGCGCGGTGTACTTCAAAGAATTCCCAAAAAAAAAAAAAAAAAAGTTGCCACCTAAAACTTTGTGACATTTTTTTGTCACGTCCGTAACGCATGTATATTTCCCTCATCTAAAATATAAAACAATTGTATAGACTGACATTTTTCTAATGTCTGGACTCCTTTACTAAGGGATTATGAATATATAAACAGACCGTTCAATATGTTGGTATTAAATGCATTCTTTGAGAGTTTATATTTCAAGTTTTGACTCCAAATGTCACGTCCATAACACTGAAATTACCCATATTCAGGTTCTCTTGGTTCTTTTGGCCCAGACCAAAAAAAGAGAGAGAGAGAGAGAGAGAAAACAAACATGTTCGCCAGTTCTGGTTCGCTTCGCGTTCATTCTATCATTTTTATGGCATGTATTCTGCGACAGAACTTACCGAACATCCAAAACATTGCTGTGTGCCGGGCTAAATGCGAGTGTTATACGTATGTGTGTACATATGATGGTATTTTTACCAGCTGAGAACTCACAAAAGCTAATAAAATGTGCAAAGGAGTCAAAACAGTGCCAGGAATTCCTTCGTTGCATGCACAAATAAAGATCTGCTACAAGACGACAGCAGTTCCGACGCCTGTACTGAACTGTAGCGAGCAACATGGCTCCTATGACGAGAAAAAAAACAGGTATGCTTGTACAATCTATCCTTTTTATGGTTGCATCTTGTGACATCAGTCTTTGTCTTTGGTCTGTGTTGTGTTCATATATTTCAGTCGAACTGCACCAGAGTTCATTTGGAGGCAGACCGAAACCCACTTTTTCAGGGGTCTCGGTCCAAGCGTGAACACACCTTAAATGGACCATCCTGTCTCTGGTGTGATCATGTGTCAACACAAGTCTTCAGATAACAACCGATTTGAGCCGGAATGAAAAACTGATGCTTTCCATTCTCAAACACAAGTTGAAACATTGTCTGCCATCAGCGGATGAGCATAAATCTCAGTGATATGAGGGACAGACAAAGTTTTTCCATAGTGGCAGGGCTGCAGCAGTGCACTCTGGGTCTCCAAAGAGGCCGACATGAGATCTCATCTCCTGTAGCTGTCTCCTTTCATCTCATCTGCTCCAACATAATTGCTTTGGGTCTCCTGAGTAACATAGTGCTGATTGGTAACTCAATAACTTCTTTACAGATGATTATATGAAACGTCAGTGTGTTGGAGTTTTTCAGGGTGCGCTAAAATCAGAGAGACATCAGGGATTGAGGACAAGTGGGCAGCTCAGGAGGGAGACGAGCCACGTACGTCTCCCTCCATCTCCTGTCTGCATGTACTTGAGATGTAAGTCGTTCGGTTCAGCTCTTACTGGGTCATTTAAAAGCGGTAAGTGCTTTTGCTGTGACAAATGAGCAGGAGGGCTTTGTATTGTCAACTTTGAACTTGACAGTAGTCCTACATTTAAATTAAACTGAAGGACACATCACCTTTGTAACAAAAGATAACTAAGCTGGCTTCATATTGACTCCATCTAGTTGATGGTGTACAATAAAAAAATGAAATAAAATAAAAAGCATTATAAGGATAGTTCACCTAAAATCTCTTCTGTCAGTTGCTCACACAAAACTATAGTATTAAAAGGCTTGGAATATAACGCACAAGTGGGCTGCTTTTTTGGTAATTATACAGAGCTTTTTGTCATTTTTGGAGCTCCTTTCATTGAATGGAATAAAGGATGTGTCAATATTCCTTTTTAGTCATACATGTGTGTAATGCCATGAGGGTGAGCACATGGTGACAGAATTTCTTTTCTTTCTTTCTCACCATTTCTTTAAATGGCATACATTTAAAAATGATTATAATGAAAAGCTAATATATTTGTAATAAAAATACATCAAAACTTACCATAATATATTTAAGAGTGTGCATGTGGCAAGTCCTCCTAGTACAGCTCTTCTGAACCATAAGACCTGTCCAAAATACTTTCATTACAAAGTAGAATCCTCATGACACATAGTTTAATGTACAACAAAAAGGATTAATATTATATTAATTATAATAATATTACCTGTGTTTTAACATGGGAGATTTCTGAAAATAAAAAAGGCATGACGTTGACAATCCCACCTGATTGGGAGAAACATATTTAGACAAGATAATGTTGACATTTCTAAACCAATGTAAACTGAAAATGTGCGCATTTTTAGCTTAATGAGCAACCTAAACTTACCATTAAAAAAAATATATATTTTTTTTTTGATAGCGCAACAACCTATTCAAGCTGATTCAGTCATATTAAAGAGTATTTTTGAATTTAATAAAACCTAATTTAGATGTAACAACATGAAACACATTTTTGGTTACCTCACAAAACATTTACAGGGATTTATCAAATTAAATTAAAGGCTACAAAGTCTTAAAGGGTTAGTTCACCCAAAAATAAAAATTATCCAATGATTTACTCACACTCAAGCCATCCTAGTGTATATGATTAACTTTTTTCAGACGAACAGACTCGGAGATATATTCAGAAATATCCATGCTCTCCAAAGATTTATAATAGTAGTGCATGGGGGGCCTGTTTTGAATCCAAAAATAAATGCATCAATCCATCATAAATATAATCCATACGGCTCCAGGGGGTTAATAAAGGCCTTCTGAAGCGAGGCGATGGGTTTTTTCTTAAAAAAAAAAAAAAAAAAAAAAAAAAAAATTCATATCTAAAACTTTATAATCTAAAATAACTCGCTTCCGCCAGACGACTGTATGCATACTGCGCAAGTCGCACTGCGCCAAATGAGTTCCCTGATGCGATGATGTAGGATGTAGGAGTATCGTAAGCTTAGACGCCTCTCTCGGTTTAAACAAATAGGGCTGTAAAACAAACTGAAGCGCCTCTTCTCTTTTATCGAAATCCTCCAACATTTCTGTTTTGGACTTCTAATTTGTGACCGGTGTTTTGTTTTGCTCTATCCTCTGTGCGTCCACGTTCGTCACTGCGCATGCGTCAGGTCAGAGTTTTACTTTTTACATTACAAAGTTTTAAATATGGATTTTTTTTTTTTTTTTTTTTTTTTACAAAAACTCATCGCTTCGTTTCAGAAGGACTTTATTAACACCCTGGAGCTGTATGGATTATTTTTTATGCTAGATGGATGCATATATTTTGGGCTACCATTCACTACCATTATAAATCTTTGAAGAGACATCAAGAGGATATTTTTACATAAATCTCCTATTGTGTTAGTCTGAAAGAAGGGAGGGTGAGTAAATCATAGGATAATTTTCATTTTTGGGTGAACTAACTCTTTAAATAAACACCATTTCAGTTCATTCCTCTGGCTGGCTTAATAAATGAAAATTAAAACAAAAATACTGTACACGATAATATTCCCTGAACTGTGAATAAGCTATTCAGGAACAACTTGTAACTAATAAAAAATTGTCCTGTAAAATACTATTGTTCATTAGACGAACTGTAGGCTTCCATATAGCAACTTGCCGCATTAATTTAAAACGTGTGGTCACAGTTGTGAGTTTACTGAACATTTTAAAATTGCTTCGAATGAGGCTCATCCAATCAGAATTGGTCTAAATGAAACTGTCCATTTTAAAAGTCTACTCTCAGTGTTAGTAATAAAAAAATCTAGGGAATTGAGAGCAGCTCTATAAATGTTCTCTTAAAAGTGCTGACAGTCACAACTGTGTTTTCTCTTGCACCAAATGAAAATCATCAGTAAGATAAATACGAACGAGGAGCAGGGGACTAAACCCAGTACATTACAACAGATGGCGCACAGCGAAAGGTAAGAGCCCTTGTAATTGCAGATGCTCCCAAGAGCCCAAAGCCGGATTTCAGACAAATAAACCACGGTGGGCCCATGTGAGACTGCTCCACTTTTTGTACCTATTCTACAGCATCTGCATTAACGAAGCAGTTACTAACAACCTTGTGACCGCTGCACAGTATGCTGAGATGTGCATTATAAGTGTTTTTTTTTGTTTTTGTTTTTTTTTTTATGGGGGGGGGGGCTCGGTTTGATACCAGGCCAGCTCATTCCCATCTTGTCAGCTGGACCGGAGACAGATAGACTCCCCTAGCTGTCACTATAAACAAAGCCTGGCCTTGTGACTCCTTAAAAGTAGACGCCCATTAGGTGCCTGGAGGTTCCACAGGGGTGTGTGCTGGCCCCCTATAAAAAAAACGTTGAGCAAGCAGCTGTCTATTCAAAAGGTGTCACAGTGGCTTTGGCTGTAAATGAGAGCAAGGCGATGTGTGAGACTCGCAGGCGGATTTTGTTTGTTCTGTTGACAGGAGCCTCCTGCAGGCCAGCGAGGTTTGGCTGCCTCAGGACCTTACAGCTCTGAGTGTGGCAGCCAATTAACAGGATTAGAGAGAGGGACAGAGAGAGAATTCCCTGGACTCCTGGCTAACATCTACATTGTCACAGTGATAAGGTTCGAGAGGTACTTTCATTAACTGCTCAGCACACCAGCTGCGATGAACACACACTGGTGTCTCTATAGTCTTCAAATCTCTTCACTTCACTTTACTAAACCCAAACAAACACGCCACTGCCCACACACTACACAAACAGAGAAACAAAACGTCTTCTTCCTGGAATATACTGGCATCAGAAAGCATTTGGACACTTCAGTTCAACTTAAAAATGTATGAATATCATTCCATTACATAAAATACTAATCCAAGTGCCTGTAAAAACTATAATTGTATATAAGTGATACTAAAATAACACTGCTGTGATCTCATGTGAGTGACAGATCGCTGGAGGGGAGGGATTATTGCCTAGTCCTCGCATTGGTGCACCTGTCTTCACAGAAGACATGTTGTTGCAAGGGGGAAGGAAGTTAAAGAAAAATATTTTAAAAAATAATGATAAATAATTTATAATAAACACTGCAATTTGCATTCAAAAATAATAAGAATTGTTGGTTTTTATTTGATGATGACCTTAAAAGCCACTTGATGTTTTGTTTCTGATGCAATGAAATCGCATTTTTGTGTGTGACATAAGTGTCCAAATACTTTTTTGGGGAAAACAACAAGAGAGGTTTGTCTTACCGAGAGCTACTGTTCCCATTAGAAAAGGTTTCCCGATTTGGCTGAAGTCATTCGTGGTCTCTTGGTGAACTTCTGAACCCACAACAAATGTCACGGCCACCTTGGGGCAAAGAAATTATGACAGGCTGTAAGACGCACGGCACAGAGCATCCGATGTAATCCAGCCCACCAATAGATTCTCATTTCAAATGACATTTGCAGGGATATACAAAAGCAAAGAAAAAGTGCAATGACAAATGTCTTGGTAGTTTCTGTCAAGGGTTACTGTGGAAATGCCTTGGGGGAGCACAACCAAAAAGTGTTTTACCACAAATTGATAGTTTTTAATGTCATGACCACTGAAATTGAGAAAGAGATGAGATGCAATATACAATGTGATACAAGATACAATGTGAGAGATGAGAGAGAGAGAAAGCGTGAGAGAGAACGACAGTAGTCCTTGACCTGGATATTTGTGGTGCATGTCTAGCTCACAGCTGAAATAATATTTACAGGCATTATGTGATAAACATTCTGCATCACTGGGATAATTTTTATTAGCTAAATGATTTGAGGTGACACAGCCCTGTCAGTGCAATTTTAATCCAGTACAATTAAATCTATTTGTTTAGTGTTTGGGAACACACAAAATAAGCATTCATTATGCTGGAGCTAAAAAAAAATCTAGATTAAAAAAATCTTGATTTTTTTTTTTTTTCACCTTATATTTATTTATTGTGTTTTGTTTTTGTTGTTTTCAATCAGAGGAACAATCATTTAAACCAACGCAGTTGTTTATAAGTTCATTCAAAATGTTAAATGCAATAAATAACATATACTGTAGGAAATCTAATTTGTTCAAAATAATGATGGCATGTTTTCCAAACCGTCAATGAACACAATGTGAATGCATACTTTATCATTTTCATTTATATAATGCACCAATATAACAAATAATAAATGTAAAAATCTTTAACCTTTATGTTTTTTTTTTTTTTTTTTTTTTAAATGAAATAATAATAATAATAATTTAATATATGAAACATGACACGGGGAGACTTTCAATTTTAGGTTGACAATGCAAATAACGACATTTCTGAAACGATTCACCAAGGGACAGTATAAACTGATTCACATAAATGAATCGAACTCTCCAAATCTAACGCAATTTTTCTACTGAAAAAGACGCTATTAATCTATCTCTTTCTTAACACGTTCACACTAGTGAGTTGGCATACTAGGAAGTGTGGCTGCACTCTCTTTAGGAAAAATAAAAGGCAAATAGAAAGCACATTTCATTCACACTATGCACACCACGCGATTTTAAGAACCACAGCACGAGTGTGTTAGGCCTACAGCCTACAGCATTTCAATATGCAATAAGTTGATATTTATTGACATTTCAGAGAAAATATTGGCAATTACCTTGTCTATTTTTGCGCCAACAAACTTATTCAAAAAGAAATCACAGCAAAACCAACTGTTGCGCGTCTCTGAGCAACACGCAGTAGTCGTGTATTGATCCAGAATGAATCAGTGTGAACGAATCACTTGAGTGAATGATTCCACGATTCACCCATAATACTCTTGCCGCCACCTACAGGCGTAACGAACAATCACCACCTCTAATGAAACACAAGAGTACATACAAAATACAAATCCTGAGCCATATTATACTATCGTATGAGACATATTATAGTCTATTATTTGCCAGTTAAATAATAATAGAAAACACATAACTAACAACACTTCTGGAACTTTAAAATAGACCGCTCATAATGCATCGTGAGAATGCCATGTAAACGCGTCTCTTTCCGGTGATATGCAAAATGAGAGATTCGAATCTTATTTGGCGCAGTTATTATTGTGTTCCAGGAAATCACAGGACCTTCCTGTTGTGTTAACCCCAATTCTCACTATAGTCTGATTGCCAGAATAGCCTACATGACTGCCCACGGGAGGACGATAGTAGCAGAGGGGCTGCTCTTCTATCGGGAGATGACAGCCCACCTGCGCGGCCAGACTCAGTGTGCAGCCGCGTCCGAGCTGTGAGATTGTTAATGGAATTTTGCAGCACTACGTGCCCGTGAGAGAGCAATGAGAACCTCCTCAGAAACAGCCTGCCTACATCTCACTGCCCACACATGCAGGGCCAGGAAATTACTCCCAATGAAGGCGAACATTTCACTCCCTCTATAGCTCACTGAAAGGAGAGAGACCGACAAATCTATACAGGCAGACAGATAGATCGGATAAAGAGCAAATGTTTTGTATACACTCAAAGAAATAAACTTTATTATAGGCCTATACACATAGATGCATTTAACATATTAAGTAGGCTATTCCATTTGGTTCATGTAATTTATGATATAATTACTAAACTGTAAACATATGTATATAGGCCTATATGACATATTTAGTATATTTTAAAATACTCATTTTACACTACCTTTCAAAAGTATGATTTTAATAAGTCTAATGCAGTAAAAAAAAACAAAAACAAAAAAACAAAAAAAAAAACAACATTTTAAAATGTTTAAAATTACTGTCACATGATCCTTCAGATATTCTAATATGCTGAATTGCTGCTCAAGAAACATTTTCTTAATGACTCCTAATACAATTCATTGAAAAATGGCGAAACTGAAATGTATTAAACAATTTAATACAAACAGAGAAATATATGTCAATAATATCCATAAAATAAGTAAATTAGTCAATTTTGTTTAGTTAAAATTATGGAGGACCTACTAGAGTAGTATACATTTGTTGCATTAAATCTAAGGGTGTACTCATTTCTGCAATCCTTCATTTAAACAAAATTGACTAATTTACTGATATTAATGACATATTTCTGACATTATTTTAAATATATGTTTATGAAGGATTGCAGAAATGAGTACACTGTAGACTTAATCTAGTAATTATTCTAGTATAATTCTAGTAATTAGTATGTCATCCATAATTTTAAATATACTGCTCTGACCCTTCTTGGCATGGAGAGTTCATGACAAATTGTCACATCTGTCCTGTTTAACTCCTGGAGGACAACCTCCTTAAATGCCCAGGGTCCGTATTCACAAAACATCTTAAGGCTAAAAGTAGGTCCTAACTTGCCGATTTAGGAGAAACTCTTAAAAATAATGGGTGTGTCAGTCCTAATTTTATTTGGTCTAAAAGTATTTCACAAAGCATTTCAGCGCTAAAACTAGCTCCTAAATCTGTAAAATGTTAGGAGTAGTCAAGAGGACTAGTCACTAAGACTAAATCACAAACAATCCTAAAGACACTGTACACCATGAGACAACAGCGATAGAGCCTTAGGTGCTGAACCTTTTCTTTCATAAATGCAATACATATTTTGATTTATAGATTTGAATCTACGATAAGACGCCAAAAATAAATATTTAATAAATAATGTCTGATAAAAAATGCCCAACAATGCAGGGAATGAGGAAAGGGTAGCATCTTTTGTTTCAAGTTTTTGTATTATATCACACAGTGGTGTGTGAATTCATGACAGCATTGATAAAGCACAACTCCCTCACACCTTTAGCACTCATACATCCCTATATAAGAGCTTTACTAACACTGAGCTTCACTGAGGGAACCAAACACTTCTTGCTGTACTCCTTCTCTAGCAACATTTATTTGAAATTACATTATAAATCTTTTACTGTTAGGTTTGATTTAATCCAACCTTGAGGATTAAAAAGTATTAATTAAAGAAAATAATACTGACACACATCTTGATTTTTGAAATCTTGATTGATTGATAACATCTGTTGTGCACTTTTACCGTGTACATGGCCTTAGATCATCTAAGTGGAATTTACGGATGACAAATATTTCTATAAAAAATATTTCAGAATATGAATTACATTTTCAGAGAGGTTTTGAATGAACACAAGAGGAAAAGCTGGTACAGAGAGTATCTTTTGTTTGTAAGTAAACATTTCACTTTTAAGGACCAGAGAAGAGTGACCTGGATTACTGAGAAGACATTCCATTAGATGCACACATGTGGCTTTGAGCTCTGGTAGAAAAAAATAAGATCACATAAAAGTGGCTTTCTGTTCCCTTTTAAAAGGCTTGGATGGTGGAGGGAGACCAAGCAAAGACTGTGATTAGCCTCTTTCTAACTTGACATTGTCAAAAATCTCAGTTGAGGTCTAAGAAAATGAAGTGTAAAAGCACATATTACCCAACAGAGGCTGTTCACTCAAATCTCATGGCTTTGTCTGAGAGTGCCCATCTACCCAGCCCTTCAACATCTCTCCTCATTCTCTCTGTTCACTCCTGTTGTTTTGAGCATTGCTGGAGCCACGAATAGGGTGGGCAGAGGTGCTTTATCCCGTCAGGATTAACCCCTCATAACTAAGGTTATGCATTAGTGGAAGAGAAGAATGCAATTTCCTTCAATGTTTGAGATAGCATCCATAAATACACAAACATTCACTCTCACTATGATAATAGACACAAAGTACACAAACTGATATAGTCAGACAACAATACGCACATCCGTTGACCAAGTATTTACAAGTAAAGCAAATCCTCTCTAAATGCATGAAGGCCACTCCAGCGGCTCCAATCTTCTAATGCACACAGGGGACCAGATGATGGACTGAGTGAATCCATTTCACGGAGCATCAGACTAGAGGGAGAGATGGTGGAGCAAGAGGACATTTGGTTGGTGAAGCTGACATCTTTACCCCCTCGCCTGGTACATAGCAATCTTCTCTTCCTCTTTTGTCTGCACACTTTTGAGCGAGTGAAAACATGACACAAATTCGCTTTCGCTCTTCAGCCGAGCCGATATACACACCCTGACAAACCGGAGCAACAGAAGTTGTTCTTCATCATGCAAGTCAAATTACGGTAGTTACACTCACTGAAAAGTTCTACATTGCTTTGCTGTACTGACGGCTGAACACAGCCCGCTGTGAAGTGATAACCCTCTCCAAAGAGTTTGAAATCTATAAAATGTACCCTGGTTGTGTATTTATTATTATTATAATTTTTTTTTTTTTTAGATAAATGCCAAGAAGGGGAAAGATACATATCAGACAGGTGTCTCAAGTGAAAGTCGAATCACGCGAATCCTATTGGCCAGCAACAGCCTATGACGTCATACTAGTGCGACCTGATAGTATATAAGGGGCGCCTAGAGAACATGTCATCCTCTTTTCGTCTTCAGTGACTGTTTTGTCTGTTTGTTTTGTTGTTTCAAGGTAAGAACCTTTTTGATCATGTCTGAGAAGCGTTTCAAGCGTTGTGCTGATCCGTGTCCGAGATTTCTGCCACCGGATGACACACACGACTTGCGCGTTCACTGTCTGGGTGAGAAGCACGCACATTTAGTTCTCGAGGGATCTGTTTGCGTTCATTGTGAGCATCTGCCTATGCGGACACTCCGCTCTCACCTGTCAATCTTCTCGAGGGAAGAGGGACAGGCATCTGCACCTGGCGGCTTGGGTCCTTCTCGTGCTGAGGCCAAGAGGAGACTCGAGTTGTGGGGCTCGCAGGTGGAGCTCACCGAAAAGTTTGAGAAAAGCGTTTCTCTTTCTCGCGATTCGGCGGCTCACGAGAGCGATCTGCTCGACGAGGATGCCATTTCTTGAGTGTGTTGGCCCTTTGTTATTATATTTGGAGGGCCTCCACTCCCTAGAGCTCCGGGCTATTTCTCCTTGTGTTGGCCCTTTTTTGGCCACCTTGGGTTTTTTATTTCTGCCAGCCTCCACTCATATGAGAGTCGTTAGGTTCAAACCGCTACCCCGCTGAGTGCTAGCGGTTTCTATTATAGAGGTAAACTTGCCTGGCAGGCGCCCAGTTTTTACTTATTTAACTATATGGCTTCTAGCCTCCACTGAGCCTCAGCGAGGTCATGTTCAGAGGGTCAGCCCTCTTCTTGGGCCGCCCCTGTCCCGACCTAGGCAGACGTTGTCAACTTGTTCTGACTATTTCAGCAGTAGGTGTTGGCTGCTTCTGTTTCAGCCTCCCTTGCTAGTCACTCAGCTTATACGTTTGCCTCCTCCTCACGTCAGGGTTGCTTCTGGTCGGGGGCCCGCCTTCTGCATTAGGCTAAGAATATGATTAGCAGGTCCTGCGGCCTCCTCTCCTTTGTTTAGGTTGTTCCTTTACTCCATTGCTACTGAATTTTAGCAATGTTTGAGTATTTGGTTCCCTGGTGGTGTTTAGCATTTAGCATAGTGACAAGCGGTGAGCTTTTGTTATTAGCCTCCCTGTGATCGCTTTAAGCGTTGTAGGCCTCCTCTCGCTTTCAAGAGTGTGCTCTTTGCTGAAGCCTCCACTCTCTGAGCTTGTTAGTCTCATTGTGAGTGGCCCCTTGATTTGTTTCAAGCTTTGGTTCGAATGGCTGGCCTCCTTGGGTTTCTCCCTGTTGAGGCCGCTATTCATCCGGAGCTAGCTCCTTTGAGTCTCTCTGGGATCCCCTGGATCTCTCTTCCTTTATAATCAAGCTCTATGCCCCATGCATGCTTTACACCTATACAGAGTGTTTTTTGGGAGTAGCAGGCCCTTCATGAGGCCTCCTCGCCATTCTGGTAGTGTTATGTTGTGCTCCCCTTTATTTAAGGGTAGATAGGCGATATGCTGAGCACACAGCTTGTGTTTGCTGTGCAAACGAGTATTCCAAGCTTGCAATATATATTCTAAACACGTCTAAGTAGTTGACTCCTCGGAGCCTCCTTGGGTACGTTATCTAGATGGTGTAGGTTTCACTTCCTGTTTATCTCCATCTCTGAGCTGTTCAGATTCTCCAGGCTTTTCTGGGAAACCTTTTGGAGCTGTTTTTTGGAGCTGTTTCACAGCTCTTTATTGTTCAAGTTTGGCTTTGCTCATCCCGGTCGAGCTTAGTTCTCCCCTTATGTTTTTTGGGTTGATAGGACTTGCTCCTGAAGACCGGTCGGAAGGTAGAGGGACTCTTTAGACCACCCTGAAGGATCAGTATTAGGCTGTTGATACGCCCTTTCTGTTTGAGTTCGGTCTATACGTTAGGAGTGTTTTCTGTCTCCTACTATATTCCAGTCTCTGTTCCTCCCCTGCCTTAGGTAGAGTATCCGGCCTCCAGAGTGCTTCAGTTTCACTCTGTAGTGCCTAGGTTGAGTAGGTTGCTCCCCTCTTTCAGGGTTTAAAGCAATTTGCTGAGCTCTACTCCCAGGGATGCCCATCTCTGGTCCGGTGAGTTGGTACTGCCTTTTTTGCAGTCTCTCTCACAGGATTCTTCCTCTCTGAGGAAGTTTGTAGAGATTCTGTTCTTTCAGACAGGTTGTTGGCCTGACTAGCCCTTGGCTGGGCCGGTTCGGCCTCCCTGGTGGCCCATGGGGTTGACTTTTGTCCCCCTGGCAAGTGACTGGCCAGAGTCCTCTCAGTCCACTGGCCATTCTCCCTTAAAGGAACCCCTTCTTTTGAAGCTGTTGGTTCCAAGACTTTGAGTGGCCTTGGCAGGCCTTCACTCTGTGGAGGCCTCTTTGAGGCTTTTTTAGCTTGGGCAGTGGCCGTAGGGAGTTATGTCACTGACAGCCTGTGACCAAGGGTTTAGTGTTTTTAGCTCTCTTCTCAGCCATTTTGGGATGCACTCCCCTCAGCATGGCGGCGTGGGTATTTCGTTCCACTTATGCGTTCTAGGACGCAGTGCGAGTTCCCTTTCGAAAGAGAACGTCTTGGGTTACGATTGTAACCCTGGTTCCCTGAGAACAGGGAACGAGATACTGCGTCTCGTTGCCATGCCTCTGGGCTGCCTGCTACAGTCACTTCAGACGAATAGCGGATGACATGTTCTCTAGGCGCCCCTTATATACTGTCAGGTTGCACTAGTATGACGTCATAGGCTGTCGCTGGCCAAAAGGATTGGCGTGATTCGACTTTCACTTCAGACACCTGTCACGCGAGGGCGTTCCCCCCATATGCATTCTAGGACGCAGTGTCTCGTTCCCTGTTCTCAGGGAACCATGGTTACAGTCATAACCCGAGACATTTCAGCATCATTATTCTAGTCTTTAGTGTCACATGATCCTTCAGAAATTACTCTAATATGCTGATTTGCTATTAAACATTTCTTTTTTTAATCAATTTTGAAAACAGTTGAATGAATTTCATATATCAAGGTGAACATTGATGAACTTTGATGAATAAAAGTTCAAAAGAACAGCATTTATTTGAAATAGAATTTTTTTTGTACCAATGTAAAAGTCTTTACTGTTTTTGATAAATTTAATGCATCCTTGCCAAAAAAAAAAAAAAATGTATTTCTTACTAAAAAGTCTTGATTAAAAACTTTTTCAAGTTTGTACAACAAGACTAGAACAGGTTCTTACCTTGAAGTTCTAATGAAAAAATTAACAGAATTAAGAAAACCCCAACAAAATTAGACTCATTCAGCTGAATGAATTTCTTTCTGTTACTAAATGTGATGTAGGCATTCAAACCTCCACTTTTCAGCACAAAGTTAGCCACAGAACCTCCAGCATAACAGAAAGTCTTATAAACTGAACATTAAACCATAACTATTACAATAAAATAAAAAAATAAATATAACAAACAAACTGTCGAGCTTCAATTGTCAACAAAAATGATTCATTATGGATTAAGTTAACTTCCATTTCACAAATTTAAGTGGATTGAAGTTAAAGTCAGGACAAAATGTTTAGGGATTGTGACTATTTAGCCCATTAATCAAGTAAAGCAGCAAAAATAATTTTTAATTCTTCAACTGTACTCATGAAAATAAGTGAAAAAGTGACAAATTTATTATAACAGACTCTCAGGTTGATTTATGAATAATGACATTTTGACTGATTTGCAATATCATGCTTGATTATATTCCAATAAACAAAATTAGTTAATATTTGAGAGACAGAACAGAAAAAAAATCTGTTCCTAAAAGTGAAAAATGAATGTGGCTTCCCGCTGAGGCAGTGATGCTGTGTAAATGGCCTATTTTTTCTCGGCCTCTCAAAGGGTGAGGTATAAATACTCTCTTGACCATCTTGCAAAATGGGACACAAACCACAGGTAAGAGGAAAAGAGTGGATGTTATTTTGAGTTTTTGAGAGAGGCAATACTAAAGAGTGCACAGCTCTCAGACAAAGAGGTCATTTCCGATCCCTTCACATTATAAAATAAGCAATAAAAAGTGAGTGTAGTGAACTTTTCGGGTGTCCGTTTTAAAGGACAGCGATTCAGCTATTGCACATTGGAGGCTTTGATGTTTTATTAATAGAGCTGCACAGAGAAACGGGTGTACATCTACTCTACTGGGGCATGTGGGCTGAGCCAGACAGCTGACAGCACAGCAGAGAGTCTGGTCTCCTGACATTGATCTGTTTGGTTTGTGTAGTCTTCTCTACAGAACCGTATCAGCACAGAGCTTCTGTCTTCACTCCAAAACCAGCACAAATCAATGAGAAAAATGCAAATACATGTAAAATCAACTTTGTTGTTGGTCATAAACAATAGTTAATGTTGGACCTGTTATTTGAGCTATAAAAAAATTAATAGTATCAAAGTGTCCACTTCGAGTTTTACTACTTAACCATTAATCGCTGGAACACTTGATGTTATGCATTTACTGAATTTTTTTTAATGTAAAGTTCAGAAATAGCATCATGTATTTTTTCAGATACAATTTTGTATTGCCAGAGGGGAAATATAAGTGACTTATATTGTTCTTATATTACCCAATATTTAATATAAAGATAATTGTAGTATTAATAATAAATACCATAATGCCATTTTTTTTTTAAAACAGTGTTAGTAACTGCATAGTCTCAGCCTCAGTCGTCACGTCCATGGACCGTTGGCTGAACGTCTGATGCATATGGCACACAAAATTGGCAACACTTCAGGAGTTTCAAAGTTGTCATCCGATTGGTTGAATTCTACAGGATTTCCGGGAAACGTGTGTCGCGTTCTTTAACAGTGAGCCTGGAAACAATGATGCCGTGATGCCAAAAGAAAGTCGTCGTGTTTACAACTGTGACAATGATCGCTTATACAGGATCAACTAAATGCTGGATTTTCAAAAGTGTATGAAATAAGTAGTTTGCAGCATAGAGACTTTAAAATTATTGTAGGGACCTCGACTTTACATTTTCATGCCCCTAAACATAACACGGAGTAAAACAAACTGTGAGTGGTTGCTTTACATGTCAGTCAGATGGCCTCTGGGGAGTCCTTGGCCAATGAAAGCTGCTATGGAGTCCAGACCTTCTGCTGTCAGTCTGAAGGTCTGGCTACACAAGAATATTAACTGCATGGTTATAGGTGTGGTGCTGTGTGGATTGAAATGCTTGTAATTACCGTTGTATACAGATTACCTTGACACTTCAGTATACATGGTGCTATTCAATCTGGTTTAAGCTAGGCTCACCACAAAGCCTTGTTCACATACCATGTTGTGCTGGTGTCAAATTCAAGCGTCTTGCGATGGTTATCACCTCAATAGAACAACGAATTGTCAAGCAAGTTTGTCAACGCTGGGCTGAAGACACTGGTCCAGCAGCCCCTTGCGCTGTGACTGCTGGATGTGCTGTGCGGTTTAATTAGGTAGCGCCATTTCATCAGTTGGCTTTTGGTGTTTGTTTCCCATGCACAACAGTAAATAACAGCACTTAATATGTGGGGGTGTGGTGGGGTTTTGACATGTTTCATGGACAAACTTCCTTGTTTCCCGTGTTTGTATTCCTTTTGCCTTTGTTCCCTATATGTTTCCCACCACTCGTCACCATAGTTACCAATTATGTTCGCCTGCCCTTCCTCATTATCTCCTTGTATTTAAGCCCGCAGTTTTGTTCAGGTCTCTTGCCAGTATTATCTTTGTCTACGCCAAGCCTCCAGTCTCATCCATGGTCCCATCCAGTCTCCTGTCTCCTTCGTTGCCGCTGGTTCCGCCCAGTCCACTGTCTACTTTGTTGCTGATAGTCCCGACTTGCCTTCCTCTCCCTTCTCCTCTGCCATCTCCCTCTAGCTCCTCACCTTCGTCTCTACTGAGTCCCTCCAGCTCCTAAGCTCTGCCTACGGTGGCCCCGTCCACCTTTTCAGTTCCTTCTGCCGGCTCCCTTCAGCTCCACCTTGGGCTTCCTAGTCTCCAGCCTCCTCGGCTTCTCCTTGGGCTTCCTGGTCTCCAGCCCCGGCTCCACCTCAGGGCTCTGAGCACATAACTCCACCTTGGCCTGTTGACCCATTGGCTTCACCTTGGCTCCATGCTCCCTCGTCTCCACCATGGACCCTCATCACACTGGCTCTACCAGGCTCCCTCATCCCTCAGGCTCTGCCTTGGTCAGACTTCACCCTGGTTTCGGCAGGGGGTTCCATGCCTCCAGCTGTCCCTTTGCCTTCCACCCCTTCGATCTTGTATTTAAGACCTCAGGTTTGTTCAGGTTTTTGTCCAGTATTATCTTTGTCTACACTGCATTGCAAAGCTGTTACGTTTTCTCCTGCGCCCAAGCCTGGTTCTTTATTGGAGAACCTGTTTTGTTTTTGTGTTTTTGTTTATAATGTAAACTGGCTGTGATCAGATCTATCTCTCCTTCTCTTCCTTGCCTGACCCACTGTAACACTGATGGCAAAGCTGAAATTTCAGCAGCCATTACCCTTCTTCAGTGTCACATGGTCCTACAGAAATCATTCTAATATGCTGATTTGGTGTTTAATAAACATTTCTTATTATTATCAATGTTAAAAATAGTTGTGCTGCTTAATATTTTTTGGGGGAAACCGTGATACATTTTTTCAGGATTCTTTGACTAGAAAGTTCAAAAGAACAGCATTTATAAAAAATAAATAGATAACAGTCCATATTTAACATTATAAATGTTTTTACTGTCACTTTTGATCAATTTACAACATCCTTGTGTCACATTTATGTTCAGTTTGTTTAGCTATCATGGACTTTTAGTTTTTCATTTGTCACTACGGACACCCGTGACACCTCGCTGAATAAAAGTATGTTTCTGTATGTTTACTGAAAACTTTGACTTTATGTCAGGAAAAAATTCTAGAAATGGCCTTGCTTGTCTGAAACGAGAATTGAACAGAAATGTGTACTGTGCCAGACTTCCACTGAATCTCTCTTCACTTTTAAATTCCAGTATGGTTAGATTATTTACTGATGCATCATGCTGCACACAGTTTTAACTCAACTCAAAAGTCTTGCTAAATAAAATAAAATGTACAAAGTACACCTTGAAAATCTCATTTAATTTCCCTGAAAAGAAGTGTCTTTTTAAGTACAGTAGATTTAAAAAAGCAACAATTTAAGTGAACTGTGTGGGTTGGTCAAGGATAAGTATTATAATAGAGCCTCACTCTTCTTCTGCGTCTCTCTATCTGTGTCCTTCAAAATTACCTCAATAATGAAAATGATCGATTTCAGATTGTCTCGACAGCGGCTACCCTTGTGTAAAGCTAAGCAGCAGATAGATCTATTGCTGCTTCATATTACAGCTTTATTGTTTCTATTCTTATTTTTGTCTGCGGCATGTATGGCACACTGGGGCAGACGGAAAGTCTACTAGTTGGAGGAATTAGCACATCGCCTACAGATCTCGCGTTCGGCTGCGAGACAAGCGGTAGTTGAGCTTAATTGCCGTGTCCTGAAACCCCGGGCCATGAGCCGACAGGGTGACATTTACATGCTTTGAGAGGCACTTCTGATTGTGGTTTTATGAATTACATGATTAGAGGAGATTTTGCCAGCTATTCTAAGACACGCTCAAAGCAGATTGCACTGATTAGCTAGATAGTGCCTCCCAAAAGTCAGGCCTCATGCTAGCTGCGACATTTAGGAGAAGTGATTTACCAGCTTGGCAGTGAATTGTTATGATGAGGTTACAACCTTATGGATTCCTGGAGTGTGTTTGTGATGGAGTAGTGGAGCTCTTCAGCAGAGACAATAAATAAATCATCATGGAGGGAGAAAATTGATTTTTTTCTCTCTCTCTGTCTTTCCCTGACATATTGTGAAATCAAAAAATCATTGGAAACTTTGAGGAAGAAAGAACCGTAAGTAATCAACATCTCTGACATGAGACAAACTTGATTAACCCTGCTTCATAATGCATTTAACTACACAGAGTGGGCAATCATAGACTATACAGACTCTGTTACAAATCAATTCATTTTCAGCATCTAAAAAAAAAAGAAAAGAAAATGTTATTGGCCTAATGCAGGGCCAATGATAAAGTAAGTTACAAGGGTGGGCCTTATACCGCCCCCTTCCAAGTAGTAGGTGCAGTCACTGAACAATAGCATAGAGTTAGTTGTACTGAGAAAACTGTGGTGATACAATTACAGTACATTGATACTAATAGCATGACACTGAATCCAAATTCCTATACCTTGGCAATTACATGGAACTTTCCACAAGGTAGGGAGAATTCAGGTGGATTGGGACACTTTTTTTTCAAGTCTCAATGGCAAAAAGTCCATCTCAATGGCAAAAAATGCCCCAATCACCCTGAATTCACCCTATTAAAAAAACAAAACAAACAAAACAAAAAAACACGGTATTACCATAGAACATACAGTATACAAATAATATATTGACAAGAAAGTAAACTTGTGTGTCATTCGTTCATTCAAACTGATTGCCAAATCAGACTGAATCGGTCATATGAGCCACTGGTCTGAATTATGGACTATTGGGTTGATGTGCGTGTTCATGTCACAAGCTTCTAATAAGATTTGATCTTTTGACATGTGCACACTGCACGAATATACAGAGTTTCTCACTGATTCAAGATGCACATACCAGTCTTCCTACCATTGCTTCATTTCTTTGATTTAAAAAGCAGATTTTATTTTTATTTCAGGTCCTAATTTGGAGACGATGAACACATGAAGCTTTGTGCCGTGCTGCTTATATTTATCAAGTAGTAAAAATGCCACTTTCCTTGCCCAAAACAAGGCATCTGTGGATGAGAGTCTGAAGCAAGGACTGGTATGACATCATTGTCCTGCACCATTTCACAAATGATGAGTGGAAGGGGAATCTTTCCTTCATCAACAACAACAGTCGTTCTGTGTGTCATACATCATTATGCCATTGAACATGTCCAGTTCCAGCTTTCAAGTGTTTACATGTCCTATCGAATGGATTACAAATGGTTCAATCCACCCCTTCCAATACAAATGAAATTAATTTAATCGAATTTGGCCAATTTATTCCAAATGATATGGTTACATGTGATTATATATATATATATATATATATATGTATGTATGTGTGTGTGTGTGTGTGTGTGTGTGTGTGTGTGTGGATTTTCAGATTGTTATAAATGACGTCATATAAATGTTCAAACCTCATCTAGTAATTATTTTTAACTACTCAGCTGTGCCAAAACAAACCAGACAAGGTTACTATTCAACAGCCCTTCAGAAGCAAACCGCAAATACCGTTTCTATTTGCAGGGGATGGAAGGAGGAGCTACTACTAGTAAAACGTATCATGTCTGAGTGTGCGCGACAATCCTTAAGGCGTCTCACCCAAATGATCATTATGGAGAGTGATGGCATTAATGGATCGTGAGCCGGTGGAGTGTGATAGCCCGACAGACTCACGCAGCCCTGCAATGCCATGTGCTCTTAGCTTTGTTTCCTAATGTCTCTGACACAGACGTTGATGCAAAGAATCAGTGACCTGAAAAAGGCAGAGCATTTACACGCAGTGAGCTCCTGTGCAAAATCCGCCATGCCTTCCCAGCACTCTTTTTGTCAGAAACCCCACAACAGAGGCAAACTGATTAGAGGTAATGGCTATATCCCCATTAGCCAACACAAACTGGCAAAATGCCATTTGCGAGAGTGCCACAGAGGACTGGACTACAAACCAGTGGACTTTTCTTCAGCTATTTGTTGTGATGATGCTTATACATTTTATAAGCTACATGTTTTAGCACGGGCAAATGAAGATCTTTCTCTAAGAGATGTAGCGAGACCAAACTAAACATGGTAAAAGCTCTCTACAGCTAAAATATGTAATGCTCTCCCAATACTGATTCTAGTCTAGCACTATGAATCATTTTAACAACAATTGTTCATTCGCCAGCCAGGAATTGTCTTCCAGATGAAATATTTCATGGGCCCATTTGAAAGGAGTGCCATATGCATCCTTAATGAATCTATATTTCAGGTTACGATTCTCTCTCAGGAGTTAAAGGAGGTTGGTCCAACATTAACAATAAATCCTCAGCTAGTGGCAATTAGGGAACAGCATCTGACATCCTCACGCGTAATGCCCACAATCCCAACACGCACGCGTGCTACACCTGTTCTTAATTACTGCCGGTCTGCTTTTTAACTTTTATTCATATTGCATTGGAAACTTGGCACACACTTTCTAAAACTATTTAACACCACCACAGAAAGGAACCATGGGAAATCTTAATAGTCAAAGCCATAGGGTCAAACTTTGGCAGATTAGCTTCCATGGTTGGCCCCTACTGGCAGAGGTTGTCATTATATATCGGCTCAGATGATTGGCTCAAGGACATAATGCCATATATTATATATATATATATATATATATATATATATATATATATAAATCATGTGTAGACTCCTCACATGTACTCAAGGTTTTTTTTTTAGTACATGGTTACACCACATGACATTTTATATCAACTTTTCTTGAAAATGGTGTATATGTTTTTCAATATATATAAACTTGACAATAATATATGGTTACACTTTATTCAATGGTCCACTTTAGCACTTTAGACATTCTATAATTCTATAAGTAACTTTGCAACTACATGTTGTCAAGCTTAGGCCTGGATGCAACATTAAGACAAGGGATGTCTTATTTAACCACAAACATGAGATTTGCACTCGTAACTGTCATGTCTCACGCACTTTATATCCATGAACAACCACAAACAAACCACACATGGGGCTAATTAAACTCAAAAATCCTGTGAAGCCTCTTTTTTTATTTTTTTATTTTTTTTTATTACTGCCTTTATTTTATTCTAACTTCTTCAAGTGCTGGAGTGATACACAATGACATGTAAATTTTCCACTCCATTTCTTGTGAAGTGATTTTGTTCCCTTGTTCTCTATACCATTAGCAGTGTTAACTGATCATGTACGCTCCTTTCGGATTGAAATCTCACTTGATGGCAGAATACCCTGTGAAGTCCAATTCGCAGGGAACTTTTGGTCAAATTAAATGGACCTCTGAACTGATACGGAATACATAGAAAATGTGCAGAGCAGGGGGGCACGAGGAATGGGAAGTTACCTATAGTCAGAAGAATGTCAGTTGGGGGACCATCAAAATAAAGTGCTAGCAGATATTAAGCAGACATCTACTAATACTCTAATGAGAGTTAGTTGACATGTAGTCGCAACGTTACTTATAATTAGTAGAATTTCTAAACTGTACCATCGAAATAAAGTGTTACCTAACATATTGACAAGACATTGAACTGGTGTAGCCATTCTTTCATTTTTTAATTCAAACTGAACTTTAGAAAGTTAAATTGAAGTCACTGCCTGTAAAAATGGCATATTAAATTTATTTTTGAATAAATGAATAAATCTAGAAAAAAAAAAAAAGTGTGTCAATGAATTAAAGTTCAAAGATGGCAACATGCAGGTCACATACTGTATTGTACGTCCACCAGCCAGGCAATCACCATTGAGATGAATGGGAATGCTAACAGTTGCCCAAACTGGTCACATGATGAAGCCACAACTAATACTGTCATACCAACACTATGGAGCATTTGAACATGTAGGCCTATATTCTGCTATCAAACATTACTGGCCAATGGCATAATTCAGCCACACCCCACAATTAGCACACAATCAACCCCTCCGCACAAGAGACATGATCATTCCTGGCCTCATTTGAGCAGAAGAAGAGCAATTATCTTCTACTTATAGTAAAGCGCTAAATTACACCCACTTTAACTGGCGATTTGGTGGAGGGCATTTCATGGATCACTGTAGCATTGGGAGTGTCATGAAAATATGTCGCCCGCTGTTAAACGGAAGAGCCAGTCACAGATGATATCTCATCAGGGGCTCTTCTGCGGCGTCTAGGTGGCATGATTCACAGCGCGATGCAGGAGGGGCTGTCCACGCACCATAAAACCCTAACTCATAAATGATAACCGCCCAAATTATAGATAAGCATGGACATTTCGAACAGGGATAATACATCAGCGAGTGTGATTGATGGGCTGGAATTTGACCACTGATGAGACAGGGTTGAGAATTACTGTCAGCTAGCTTACTGACCAGAGTCTGGGGGCATTCGTGGCACTTGATGAATGGCTGCTGTGATTATACAAAGCATTGCAGTGGAGTGCCAGCCTGGCAGCATAACTTAAAAAGTGAAAGAAATCCGAGGTGAATTTGAGGTGCATCCCAAACGAGATGCCCACAGGCCACTTGCAGTCCAAAACTGTCAAAGATTCTCTGAAAATCAAAAGTAACAATCTGGAAATGACAATGTTTTCAAAAGGTATTATACAACAAATGCTTTTGCAAGCTTACATTATAAATCTATTATGAATCTATATCATTAAAGCAAGAGAGCTTATGTGTGTGATTAAAAAAAAAAAAAAAAAAAATGTTGTGCATTTCAAAAATAATGTTTATATTTTGTTGTACGTTTTACAAGAAATTAACTCATTCTAAAAAGAAGTGCTTTTGCAAGTCAGTGACAGGCCAATAAATTGTACATTATCATCCAATGCAAAAATAAAACAACAACAACACTATATCGATAAATCATTGTGATGATATAGTTCCCTTTTGAAGTGGAACTCAACACTGTCTTGGATTGATGCTATGGGAACACAGTGTGACCGGAGTCTGAAACATGCCAATAAACCATTGGCAGATGGCAGTCCATGATATCACACATGGAGCGCCAATGAGTATAAAGGGGGCACCTGAATTTATACGTCATCAACTCTTTTTGTATTCAGCAGATGCTTGTTTGTATGCTAATTATTATGCATTTGTGAGACTGAAAGAAAAAGAATAGTAAGAAGATTTATTCCTTGATTCTCACCTGAGGGACAGTAGTCAGTGTTTGCATGAGCACGTTTGGCCCTCTTGGGGGAGCTGAATGCATGCTTTGTGATGCAGTCATTGTGAGAAGGTCCACCTATGCTTGCCTCTCTTGAGGGATGGGAGTTGAGCACCTTGATGTTCGGACCCTACATTATCGTCATGGGGCCCTCCTGTGGAGAGCAACCATGGCTGAATTGGCACAGGATAAGAGCAGGTTTTTGGCAAAACAGGAACCTCTCTTTTTGCCGCGAGTTTCATGTGTGCTGAGCAGTGCTTAATTTTTTATTTACACATGCTGGCACATTTTCGACAAAGACACTTCAGTTTAGGTAGAAGGATGGGCACATGTCTGAGGACATCCTGCCCCCTTCACATACCCCCTAAAGTGAGTGTGGCATGGGCCAGTGGCTATGAGCGGAGGTTGATTGTGTCTGACATCTATCTTACCCCACTCTGAAGTATCTTATTTCCCAGGGTTGAGTAATATTTTCCCTTATGTTAGGGATTAAAGTAAAATTGTACACTCCCCTCTCAAGATCCATAAAGGTACTAAAAACATATTTAAATCAGTTCATGTGAGTACAGTGGTTCAATATTAATATTATAAAGCGACGAGAATATTTTTGGTGCGCCAAAAAAAACAAAACAACAAATTATTTAGTGATGGCCAATTTCAAAACACTGCTTCAGGAAGATTCGGAGCGTAATGAATCAGCGTGTCGAATCATGATTCGGATCGTGTGTCAAACCGCCAAACTGCTGAAATCACGTGACTCTGGCGCTCCGAACCGCGGAAGCGGTTCTGCTTCGAAGCTTCCTGAAGCAGTGTTTTGAAATCGGCCATCACTAAATAATTCGTTATTTTGTTTTTTTTTGGTGCACCAAAAATATTCTCGTTGCTTTATAATATTAATATTGAACCACTGTACTCACATGAACTGATTTAAATATGTTTTTAGTACCTTTATGGATCTTGAGAGGAAATGTCAGTGCTCCCTATGTAGGCCTCACGGAGCCATCGGATTTAAACAAAAATATCTCAATTTGCGTTCCGAAGATTAACGAAGGTCTTACAGGTCTGGAACGGCATGAGCGTGAGTAATAAATGACAGAATTTTCATTTTTGGGTGAACTAACCCTTTAAGCAGAGCTGCAGCTCCCCTGTGGGTAATGGCCAAGGTCACAGTTAAACATTTTCTCCTTGTGGCAATCATTCCCTAAGAGCTGTGTCAAGTGGAAAGAGGCTGTCATAGTGGAGCCATTTTATTCCTTAGAGCTCTGTCTTTAGGGTTAGGATAGCCCGCAAGGGAGGGAGGAAGGTTGTATAGGCCGGTACTTCCCTTGTTATGAAGGCATAGAAACTTGAAGATCTTTTATATTTATGGGAGATAATAGCTTAGAGGATACTACCACTAGATGGTCTATGTACTTTGGTCTTTTTATGGATGCACCCTGGGTTGACGCTCTGACTCCGGCTAAAGTAATCTGTTGAGTCAATGTGTGCTATGCCCACTATGCTTGTGCATATTCTCATGTAGTGAGGCAGGCATTCCTGCGTCATGGTGGAGTGGGTATTTGCTCCCCATAGCGTCAATCCAAGACGCAGTGTTGAGTTCCACTTCAAAAGGGAACATCTCAGGTGACGACTGTACCCACGGTTCCCTGTTTCCTTTGGGCCTGCCTGCACGCCTACTTCAGACAAAAAAAGATGATTTATATTCAGGCACCCCCTTTATACTCAGTTTATACTCATGGACTGCCGTCCGCCAATGGTTTATTGGCATGTTTACACTTGCTTCAGACACCGGTCACGCTGATGGCATTCCCCATAGTGTCAATCCAAGATGCAGACGCATCTCTCTGGTGGATTTACTACAAGCAACCCCTGACAGACTGGAGTAGTGGCTGCTAAAAATTCAGCTTTGCCATTACAGGAATAAACTACATTTTAACATACCGTACGTATACTGAAATAGAAAACAGTTATTTGAAATTGTAATACTGTATGTCACAATATTGCAATTTTTACTGTAATTTGAATCAATTATTTTAGCCTTGGAGAGCATTAGAGACTTCGTTCAGAAACATTTAAACATTTTACAGACCTCAAACACTTAAATCATAGTGTGTAACTGTGAAATAATCATATGATTATGATCCCAAAATGTACACACATTTTAGCTATTTCTTTTGCAGACCGATTGCATATTGACACTGCACTTTTTCGCAGTTTCGCAGGTATCCACTATTTTAGACAAACCCATGTAAAGGCCATGTAAAAATAAAACAAATTGTGGTTGGTCACATACAGTAACATGTTGGTCAGGCAGTCTCTTCCTGTCCAAGTAGGCAGTTTTTGGCCAGAATTAGCTGTAATGTGTACCAGACTTCCAATCTGGCAATGTGAGACCAAAACTATTTGAAGTGTAACATGTTTGCTCTAACTTTTTACTTCATTGCTGGGTCAAATGTGCTCAACAAGGGAAAACTGATAGTTCTTCCCTTTAGCTCAAAAGAGCTCTGGGATCGTTTTCTGCTGTCCCTTGAGGTTGGTGTAAACAGGTCACCAACTCACTGAATAAAGCACAGAGCTCCTCATCTTTAAGGACAACACGTCTCCCTGGTGGAGAACTCTCAAGACACTGCACTGAAAAATGTCAAGGTAAAACCATCTCAGTATTAAAAATGATACGCATAGTAATAAACATTTTTTTCTGTGTTTTAATAATCCCTCTTCTCCTGCCCTCCAAGACATTTCAATGCACCTGTTTATTGCAGTTCTACATTTGAATGAAACCTCTTGAAGTGTGAAGTGTCACTCATGGATCAGAGTCAGTATGTTAAAGGTGAAGCACTCCTCTAGACTTATTGTAGCGAAGGAACATGCAACGTATGACACACACACATATACACAGAAACAGCTCATCAGAAACCATTATCATTTCATAATTATTGTTCATTACATCTACAGTGTCACATCACATTTAATACTTTTTGTCCTTCGTAGCTCCTTCACAGATTAATAAGGCACTCATTTTGTGGGCATAATTAACAATATAAATAACACAGAAAAATTAAAAAAAAATTGTGTAAGATATGTGAATTATGATATGTATTTACAGAATTATATGTATTTACAAATGTGTTTAAGATTGAAAATAATAATAATAATAATAATAAATGTTTTCTGAGCACCAAATCAGTGTATTAGAATGATTTATGAAGGATCATGTGACACCGAAGACTGGAGTAATGGCTGCTGAAAACTCATCTTTGCTATCACATGAATAAATTAATTTTTAAAATATAATACATTAGAAAACATATATTTGAAATTGTAATATTATTTCACAACTTGGATGTTTTTTTTAATGTTCTTTTGATCAAATAAATGCAGCCTTGGTAAAAATGAGAGACTTCATTCAAAAAACATTAGAAAAATCTTACTTACTCCAAACTTTTGAACAGTAGCATAGATACAGCATGTGAATATCATATCACAAAAGATGTTTACTCTATTTTATGATGACCCAAATGTGACACTCAAAAACTGAGAAATTGATTAATCAATTAAGAAATGTATAAACTAGAAGAAAAATTGATGAATTGGTAAAGTAATGGTGATCAAAATATTAAAGAAAAATTTGATAAAAATAACCAATGAGTAAAAATAAATATATAAAAAAAAGTATATAAATAACAATTTACAAATTTCGTTAACCGTACAAAAGAATAACATTGTAATAAAAGTGAGCACAAAATCAAAATGCTTACTATTAAAAGTAGTTTTTATATGTGTAGTGCAAGCAAGTGAAACAAAAGGCTGACAAAAAAAATCAGTTTATGACTATAAAACTTACGGTAATAACCAGTAGGATTCCTTTAAGGAGAGTCAGCAGTGATGTGATGGGCTGAATGATGATCTGGGCCAGGAGAATACCCAATGAGAGCGTCCATGTAAATGCAGGGATCACGTAGACATAACTGCAGAATCAAAAATCAGGCAAACAGTCATCTTGTCCCCCATTGTTTTAAATTACAACTTCAGTAACTCTGAATAATACGAAACACCGCCTCCAAAAATTACAGACTGCAGTGAGAGGAAACGTCTTACAATTGTATTGTGCTATTGTCAAGTATTCTTTACAATTTCCCTGCAAAACATAGACTTAATCTCTCTAATTCACATCCTGAATGAGGAGAGGCACATTTCTCCTCTCTAAAGAAAACAACAGGGGGCAGGTAATTGTTTTGAAGTGTCTGTCTCTATCTGATAAGAGTGCTGTCTGATCCAGTACTCCATAATAAAGTAAACTTCACAAATGCTTCTACTATTCTTTTATTGCAAAAATATGCTCAGAAGACTAACACTGTCAAGAAACATATGCATTAGGGGTGGGACGGTTCAGATTTCTCATGGTTCGGTTTGTATCACGGTTTCGGTACAGTTCGGTATGTGCTATGTTCAGTAAAAAATAGGACAACTGTCAAATAAAGATAAAGAAAATAAAAACAAATAATCTAACTACAAGAAACAGCACAAATAAATACATGAGAGCTAAGATACAAATAAAATAATCAATGCTTTACAGGTTTTTCAGGTATCTAACAGCTTTCAGAAATTGAATAAAGTAATCAAATATAAAATAACACTGCATATAAACTTCTTTGAATAATTAAATAAAGATGAAACATTATTGAAGTTACAAAAGCTATTCAGTCAAGAGTGATTTCTTCGTGCTTTGTTGTTTGATTAACATTAAAAACTCATAGAGCAGGAATATTAGACTGCTGTCCCTTTAAGACATAATTCAAAGATCCAGTACACTGATACACATGCGTTGTCTGTCTCGTTTTTTTCTCTTAAGACATAACCTACTATGTTTGTTAGGATACTCACTAAGATGGGCATGTTGACATAATTTTTGTGTGAATTTGTCCGTTCAGGTGCAAGAATTTGCGCAAGAGAGAATTGGCTCTCCGTGTACGTGCGCGCGCGACTTCTCTTTCGCGTCTTACGGATGAATGTTTAAATTGGCAAGGTTTAAATGATTTTAGTTTAACACAGATAGCAACGTGAGATGTCCAGGTCTCACCTGTGCTCGCGTTGTGCGCTATCAACACCCGAGTGATGACGGCGTAAATGACTGGTCATAGAGCTTTCGGCACGTCATTGAACATTTGTTTGCAACGAGTGACTGCTTTGTCCATGTTCTTTTGATCATCGCTGTTGTAACGTGTTGGGAAACTAGAATGCATATCCATCGACTGAAACATACATTAGCCGAATCCGTCTGTCTGTTTTACACGTTGTTGTTTTCAACAAACCATATTATAGATGCGTCGTCAGATTTAGGATGAACTGCGGTGCAAGCGCGTGCCGAACCGTGGGTGGAGAACCAAGCGGTTCGATTTTTTACAGCGAACTGTCCCACCCCTAATATGCATGATAACAAAAAGGAACTCAAGGGCATTGTACAGGAACTCAAGTCTACAGTATTTCTTAAAGTAATAGTTCACCCCAAAAAATAATTTCCATCTTTTCCATATAACTAATTCATAGTGACCAAGGGATGTCAAGCTGGATGGATGGATAGGTAGATGTCAACTACATGTCAACTAACTACCATTAGAGTATTAGTAGACTGCAGCAGGCTGTTAGTAGAGTGTTCAGGTTAGTAAAATTAGTTAACGGAGTTGCAAAGTTACTTGTTGTTAGTAGAATGTCTAAAGTGGAACATCAGAATAAAGTCTTACCATATGTCTAGATGATAGGCTTTTTTTGGTTTTACATACCATTTTTATGTTGCCAAAAAAGACATGTTCTGGGACAAAATCTTCCCAGCATGCTTTCATATGAGGAAATCTGAACTGTTTCATCAATACAATCTTAAATCTGGAGTTTTGGGATATTTCCAGTTGCATAATATCTTCCTAGCTTCCATTACAGAATCAATTTTTATAAGGGTAAACACATTCTTTGCTATGAGGAAGGATAACTATGGTGCCAAGGGCCTCAGCTACTTTATTAAGTATTTTGAGTGTTTTACACTAGTCTTCTTCTAACATTTTTATCTATGTTTGTGAACAGAGGTCAAATTCTATTGTCCTAAAGCAAAGCAAACTTATTTATGAAGTCAATTCGGCAAGACCACCATATCCCACAGATAAATATGGGTTTTTATAATGGATTAAGAGAACTGCGAATACTCTACGAGGGCTGAAATAACCTATTGATTTGTCCTTTCACGATCACTTTACATTCACTGTCTCTCTTTCTCTCTCTTTCTCTCTCTCTCTCTCTCACACACACACACACACACACTCACTCTCTCATTCTCTCATTCCATCCTCGGTCACAGGCATCTGCCTATGATGTGTTCTTAATGAAGCATTCAGCCGCCGATGTGGTGCAGACCGTCTTGAGTGGATAATTTTCAGGTTAAGTATTTACTGGGGTGTTGCAAAATAAATTACTTTTGTATCAATAAGTGCAACTACACAGAAATTCTGCAGTAGAAACAAAAATCTCTCTGTTTTCTGCTGACCACTATCAGCTCTTATACTTAATCTTACATGCTTACATAATTGTAAAATGTTTTAATGAGTTTCAAACATTTTAAAGAAAAAACAATTTAAACAGAGCAAAATAGTAAAATAATAAAATAATAATAAAATATAAATAAAATATAATATAATATAAACATATTTCGAGCGGTTTATTTGCATGAAATAAAGCACTGAAAGAACTATAAATTGTGTGAAATAGCACTGAAATAATCACAAACAGATGTGGCACAGATGTTCACTAAATTTGCAGGCATTCGTATGTCTAATTTTTTTGAGGCATCTATGATCTGAGGTAAACAAAAGCGCTCAAAGAACTGAAAACAATCTGTGATACCAATCAATCAGAACTTCTGTTTATACTATTGACAAGTCGTAGGCTTGAGTTCAGCCTGCAAGAGGAAATCACATCAGAAAAAACAATAAATTGTATCCAACTGCACATAAATTTCTAATGCTTCTGACATATTGATACTGCCCTCTGATATTTAAGATTCGAGGCTTTTAACTTTTTCTGGCTGACCAAGTCAATTTTCATCATTCCGTCACCTTTGTGGCCCACAGTTCTCTTAATACCACAAAAAGAGGATCAAATGAATAATCGATACACTTCATCTCTGCATTCTCTGAAGTTTTGAGAACTTCATTAGCACGTTTACTTGGGTGGATTTGGCACTGATGTGCCCCTGAAGGATTGTGGGAATGGCTTCTTATTTTGCTATGGAGTCTTAAAGTTGCTGAGGGAAGAAAAAGACAGACAAACAGGAATGATGCAGAAAGAAAGCAAGAATGAAAGATACGGAATGACAGTATCCTGCCCCAGATGGGAGTAGTGACAGCACACATTTGTCTGTGACATCCCACTCCCTGCAGGCTAGAGACGCCCACCCCACCATCCCGACATCATGAGCCAAAACAAAACAGAATGAGACTATGATTTTCTGAACATTGAGACTCCATTTGATGCTCTAAAATAAAGCTACTCGATCTCCCTAAAGAAAAAGCTATCTGGCATATTAATATTTTATTATAACGCAATTTTATGTAGTTTGATGCAACCCTATATGGTCTAGGGAACATCATTTACTCACTCTCATGATATTCAAAACTCATGACTGAAGGAAATGTTCTGAAGAATGTTCCAGCTGCTCTTTTCAATGAAAGTGACTGGTGACCAATGGCTTTCAAACTCTGAAAACAAAAAGCATAATTCAGTTTGTGATTGATTTTTTTCTAGTTTTCGTAAAAAAAAAGAAATGAAATTTAAGTCATTATCCACTGATAATCTAAAGTTTTATGTTTGCACCATAGACTGTAAAAAAATATGGACGTAGTGTCCGTGACGTCACCCGTAGAAAAAGCGAAAAAGCAGCCGTTGCCATTTTGGCAGCGCGTCACTCCCGTTTAAATGAAAATGGGCAAAGAGGCGGGACGTGGTTGGAACTGAGGTACCTGGTTGCTGAAACCATGCCCACCTAGCGCGACGTGATCATATTAGCAGGCTAAAGAAGCAATCTATCTTAGACACTATCGAAAATATTATTAAAAGATAACAAGTTATATCATTTGAAAGGTTTACTGTCAATCTACTGTGTCTTTTTATAGACGCTCCAGCAACAGCAATATCGTAATTTGTGTCGGGTGTGCAAATGACAACATGCAAATTCAAAACTGGACTTCACACCTTTGTAATGAAATAGCGATCGCGAGATGAATCCAATCCGTCACACTTCGGTAAAATGTCCATGAGCGTCCACTGAGAAACAAACTACAGCACTTTTTGTCCACAAAAGCGTTAAATCCATGAAATATTGATATATTGTCCATTGTTTGCATCACATTTCTTCTGAATGATCTGCTCTCCATCATCGTTCAAGAAATTATGCAACCTGAGCAGCGTTTATGTTGTAAAACTGTATATGATCGTATACATTAGACTCTCACAAACAAAAGAGCCTGCGTCCAAAGTATCATTTTTCTAAATAGTGCGGCAGTTTTAGTTATAATATCCAAGCAGTGCTGCGTGTCTTGAGAGGCATATTCTCCAGCCATTATCATAGTAAATTTCACAAACAAAACTTTTAGCCAATGCCAAGATGATCCAACAACGTGTTCTTTATTTTCCATGTACACAGACGCACATTTGTCTCGACCATATAACTGCACAGCAAGCCATATTATTTAATAATTGTATAAAATATTCCCTAAAAAAGCAAAAACATGGCAGAGATGCCAAACTCAGTGGCTGGAATTAGCTAACGTGACGGCTCACAGACAGCAGCGGCAATCTACCTGTCACTCAAGTGACCACGCCCTTAATTATGCAGAACTTTAAGGCTTAATATAATTTAAACAGATGAGTTACAAAAATTTTTTTACCCCCCCTCAGAATTGTCATGAAGGGCAAAATTAGCTGTACAGACCAAAACCACAATTTGTACCAGCTGTACACATTTTTTTCTGCTGTAAATTTAAGCATTTTAACATGGGGGTCAATGAGATTCTGCTCTCTTTTGGAGCCTGTCCCTAGCGGCCAGTCAATGAGTTGCAGTTTAAGTCACTTCTGTATTGGTTTCAAGAGAAACTGGGGAGGCTGCCGCTTGGTTTGCACATTCAAATATGGCACGTCACGTCATTTATGCAATGTCACTGGTTACAAGACACATGAGAACCAATCAAAATGCACTATATTCGCATATGGCAGAGAAAGGCAAGTGATACTTTCTGGTGCTTTTTTGTCATTTTTGGAGCTTGAGAGCCCCTGGTCACCATTTACTTTCACTGTATGGAAAAGTGAGCATAAACATCAGGTGTTTTTTTTGTTTTTTATATTTTTTCTTTCATGAACCATCTAATGTACTCATCAAACTGAGCTTTTTCTTCACTTTGTTACCAGTATAAACTCTGGTCCCATGAGTCCTTTCAAAAGTTCACCTAAAGCATGATGAATGTTAAGGCAACATTTATATCCTGATAATATTTTTTTTCTCAAAGCACCAATATGTAATTTCACTTTAAACACGGTGATTCATTATTTATGTGTGGGGGAACTGAATGTACTAGGTTTAGAAATATATAAGATAAATTGATTTCCTTCCTCACATAAAGCACTGAATGATAAACCTTTTACCTACTGAATTTGTCTCAAGTGGGTGTTTTTTTTTTTAAAGAGTGTGGTGTGTTTTAATTAAAATGAAAAACTGTCAGGTCAAGAGGTTCAAATAGCTCAAGGGCAAAGAAAACAGCAACAGCGGCTTGGATCCAAGGATCATTTCTGTATGGAAAATTTATGACTAGGATAGATGGTCTGTATCCCATAAATACTTGTTTATAGCATAGTTTTCAATAATTAATATGAATGATATTCTAATTATTTTCTTAAAGTTGTCTTATTTATTTTATTCATGATTTTATTCTTTTCCATTTTTATTATTGTTTCAAATACAATCATACTTTGTACCATTATCTGACCTAATATTCCAAGGATTTAAGAATGAACTGTTTTTCTATTTTAGTTTTAATAAAGTGTATTTTTGGACAGCAAAGTTTTGAACTTAAGCAAATTTTATTTCTCTTTCCACACCTTATTAATTGTTTAAATTGTTTAAATTGAAAATTGAATTTTTATTTCACAAAATGTCAGAGGTATCAGAAACAAAACTTACTGAAAAGAAAAACAGCAAAATTATGGCCATCTTTTAATTGAATTATGACACCGTATGCTGCGTTTGGAGAGGATCCCATGTCTGCTTATTTAATTTTTCATGTTTACTTCCTCATCTCAAACTGAATACTAATGTGCACATGAGGTTTCTCATCACTCAATGAATAGGTCGTCTGTATTAATGCAACAATAACAAAAACCGCTTCATACACTGTTTAACTTCAGGAATCTCTACCGCTCTCTGTAAAATAAATAAAAATAAAACAAAATAAATGCAGCTATAGCTCATATCCTCTCTCTCACACTCAGTATATCTTGTCTCCTCATCACAATTATTTACTAAAAAGGCAAAAAGACTTTTAACACATTCAACAGCAACACATAAGCGCAGGGGTGTCCAAACTCTGTCCTCAAGGGCCACTGCCCTGCAGAGTTTAGCTCCAACTTGCCTCAACACACCTGCTTGGAAGTTTAGTATGCCTAGAAAGACCTTGATTAGCTGGTTCAGGTGTTTAATTGGGGTTGGAGATAAACTCTGCAGTGCACATTTTACTTTCGCTTTTTTTCCCTCTTTCTGTTTAAATGTGTGTAGCCTTTGGTTTATATGTGTGTAGCCTATAGATGCGTGCGTGCATGCGGGGAGGGGTGCAACTTTCGAATAATAAATCGAATTCCAAGTGATCATCGATTATTATTTTTGCTTGAAATGCCCATCCCTAGTATGCATTAAAATTATAAAAGTGATGGTAAAGACATTTATAATGTTACAAAAGATTTCTATCTGAGATAAATGCTGTTCTTTTGACCCTTTTTATTCATCAAATAACATTAATAAGAATATTAGAAAGATTTCTGAAGGATCATGTGACACTGAAAACTGGAGTAATGACTGCTGAAAATTCAGCTTTACTGCGTTCACTTATTTTTGACCAAACAAATGCAGCCTTGGTGAGCATAAGAGACTTTCTAAAACATTAAAAAAAAATTACCGACCCCCAAATCTTTGAATAGTAGTGTGCATCCAATCTAATCTACATGGACTATGGACTACTATGAAACCAGTCAGATTTACAGAACAGAAATTGTTTTTGCCTGTCACTACATGTGAAACTTAAATCAAAACTAAATGACAAACAACAGGTGAGTAGTTTGCTCCATGCTGCTTCATAAAAAATTATATTGGAAAACTCTGTAGCACGAAAGAAGGTTTGTAGTTTCCTGCTGACTCCAGCACACGCGCACACACACACACACGCGCACGGGTTTGTTTTGCTATCAAAGTGAGGACATTCCATATGCGTAATGGTTTTTATACTGTACAAACTGTACATTCTCTCCCCCTGCACTACCCCTACTCCTAAACCTACCCATCACAGAAAACATTCTGAAATGTCCTCATGAAACACTCATGAAATGTCCTCATATTTCATGTTTACGTCGTAATACCAGTGTAATACCCAAGTCATTATACAAATTTGTGTCCTCATAAATCACAAAAATGCACACACACACGCACACACACACGCACACACACACGCACACACACCTCTTCTTGCAGCTAGACAAAGCCATGCTGCTTACACAGGCACCTGGTCATTTGGGTGCCAAACTAAATATGAAATGGGTGTTTTATTCAACAATTTTCCAGATCTCAAAAGTTGTTTAATCTTCTCACAATACATCACAGAGAAGGAAATTTTTCCTTGTGTTTTTGCAGAGAAAAGTATTAGGAGATCAAACACCTCACAGGCACGATATAATGAGAGAATTTTACAGCCCTACTGTAACTGCATTTATAAACATTATTCAAACTGAGGCCATGATTTGACTGACAAGCAGTGAAAAGAAAATCTGGGTTTCAAATTGAACATCTACAGAATAAACAATATGATTGACTAGGTGTCTTTCTTTGAGATAACGTAAGAATAAAGAAATAAAAGCCCTAAAGTAGAATGAAAGTATAAATCAAAGAAAAGCATGTGCATTTATTTCATTTGACTGAACAAAAACAGTTCTTGTATGCAAGCCTGCTCTTAACATTTATTTTTTGTTTTACATAAAAGATTGCACACTAAGGCAGCTCACCTGGTATGAAAAAGTGCAGCATAGGCCTCACTTCCTGCCAAGACGTAACTGATCCCAATGGACACACTGTTAAAGACACAGTTCATTATCAGCACTCATTACAATAATGACAGTTCATATTAATGAGGAGCTGTCACAAGGATGAATCAAACAGGATCTTCCATTGTGCCAACTCAAAGTTGTCAGATATTTCATCTTCATAAGTGTCATAGTTCAATCTTTTGACTATTGAAACTTGTGTAACTTCTTCAAACTTGTTTCATCAATGTTAAAACATGCATCACATTCTGGAATAAAGATCAACCTCAAAGTGGATTTTGGTATAATTTGTGATGTTTGGATATTTGATTGTGTGTGATGGTAAAGTAGTTGTTTACTTTTTTGAAGAAAAGGTAGATAAGCATTGGGCTTGCTAACATAAAAGTTAGATAGTAGTAATAATAATAATAAAAAATGTACTCACAAAAGCAACTAAAATCTTAATTAAACAGGGGAATTTTAAAGTCAGATCGCAGTTTAGTTCGACTATTTTCAAAATTACACCTACTGCACAAACAAACATTAAATGAATAAATAGCATTATGGCAGTGATTTAAAAAATACAAAATGATAAATACAAAATTAACTAAGGGTGCTTTCACATTAGCACTTTTGGTGTGCACCCGGGTTTGACTGACGTCAGAGTTCGGTATGTTTGGATGATGTGAACACTTCTGAACTCGGGTGCACACCCGTGAACCGTACCAGAGTCCGCTTAAAAAGGGTGGTCTGGGGTGCAGTTCAAGTGAACTCCGGTACGGTTCGCTTCTGATATGAACGCAAACGTACCAAATTGCGGAAGTGAACCACTATTAATGCGTATTATTTGATAAAAATGTGTTTTTGTGTGTGTGTTTCACTCACTTTCCCGACGAGCGTGACTGACGTGCTGTATGCAGAGAGCTGTAGTGTAGCCTGTCTCATTTCTGCTCGCCTTCAGCATTCTACATTCGCGGCAGATAGACGCAAGTGCCGTTATGAACAAAACCAACGGTTCAAAAACAAAAATAAAAAAGTGAGGAGAGCAACGTTATGCATTTTGCCGCCTTCTCCTGTGCCGTTGTTACTAAGCAACGGAGTAAACAGCTGCTGGTTTGACGACGCAAACGAACCACGGGTTGGACCCAAATAATATAATATGAACACAGTCCAGTGGGGACAGGGGAGGGGGGAGCAATCGAACCAAGTGTGAAAGCACCCTAAAAATTTGATTGTAGAGGGGAATTTTAAGTCTCAAGATAGATACAACCAAAAAAAAAAAAAAAAAGTTAAATTTTGGCAAAACGCTAAATTACAGATATTTTAAACTAGAATGACAGCATTCATTCATTCATTCATTCATTTATTCATCTATCTATCTACTTAAAAATTTGACCTTTCAGAATCTTTCAGCTGTGCATTTTGGCACTAACGTATAATGTTGAATGTTACATGTTGAGTCAGGTGGTCTAAAAAAAAAAATGTAGCTGTGTGTGTGTGAAGTAACTACAGAAGGAAACAGATGGGAAGAGGAAAAGAGAAACCTTGACTTGCACCATCCTACAGGATAATGCTGTGTGGATCTGTGGTCCTTGACTGGTTAGATAATGCAATCTGTCATGGAAGCACACTGATCAAGTGCTTAAGCATCTTGAATTCAATGATGGAAATCAATTGGATGTGTGTTAGCCAAACCTGTCTAAATGCTGATAACAAGTCTTTTTTCCATTCAGTTGCATGACTGAGCATGCAGAGCACTGCAACAAATGATGCCGTGTTAAGTGTCAAAGGCATTTCTCAGTAATGACCACTGATGCCCTTATTGCCTTGCTACTCTTTCCCAGTAAAAATCCCCCAAAAATTCATGCATTTTGAATTCTGTATTTAGTTAGTATTCTGTATTTACCATTCACATAGAGGACACAGGTATAGTAGTCACAATGCCAGTCGGGGCAGAACAAATCCATTTTGCTTGAAAATATATCAAAGAAATTAATGCTTGTTAAAAATACTTCAAAGTTATTCAAAAGTACCCAAAAACTTGATAGCTGGCTAAAGTAAAGAAAAAAATGAAAAATGAGTGGGGAGTGCTAATTTTCTAACAAGGAGTAATTCATAATGACCCATTTAAAGACGAACAGATGGGCGGCCATATTGTCGACTAGTACAAAAAGTGGTTGACTATTATTCCATTATTCTGCACCATTATTCCAAAGGTGAAATGTTAAAACTGTTGTTCGGGGGAGTGCTGCTGACATTTCACACGTCAATAACGCTGCATTTTATGGCGGCCTAGAGAGCATAACATAGATTTAAACATGGATTCTTACTTAATGCTCAGATCCAGTAAGGATGTTTATGCATGTACCACTTCAGTGGAAAGCAGCTCTTAACTACTTAACTTCTCAGTCCCAATGACTTCATTAACCTTTTTTGTTGATCAAAAACTGAACGAGACACTCTCCTCAGTCTAACTAAAGGGGTTCAGTTCAGTGACATTTTAGTGGATCGCATTTGTGACACATTTATGAGAGTGTTCTTCACAGAATCTTCTTTATACCGAACCCTGAAATGAACACAAATATCTGAGAATGACCGAGGTCATGTGGCATCGGCTGGTAGTTTTTTTCTCCCTTTTTCCTTTTTTTTTTTTTTTTTTTTTTTTTCAAAAAAGGAAAGACTCTAAAATTGTAACATAATTGGGCTTTATTACGCTTTCTGTTGTTGTTTGCAAGCTCTTTATGGGAACATCTATTATTACCTCTGGTAAAAAAAAAAAAAAAAAAATGATAATAGACAGAAAAACAGGAAGGCAATGAAAAAGACAGATTGATGAAGTTCAAGGCCTTCTAATAACGTGAGTGTAGAGTACAAACAATTTTGATGCTATTTTAAGTAAGACAAGTCTTCCGTGACTGAATTAATAAACAAGCATTTTGCATTTTATAAAGAAATGAGAGCTTTAGCGCAAGTTCTACCAGGAAGACTCTAATGCCACGTCATTCATTTATACTAATAGGTCTGCCCAATCACTACTTTACACCTGGAGTATATAAGCACTGAACTCTCCGTTTCATGATCGCAGTTGATGACCCTGACGTTCCCCTCCATCCTCCCCACCACCACCAGGTTGCCCCTGTCCATCCATCGGGGGTAGGCTCCGCCCCTGTCTTCATTCAGGACCAGACGAATCTGCATCCCAAAGGATTCGGACTAAGGACAGGGCCTACACCAAAACAATGATCTATACAATTAAACATGAATAATTGTCGCTCACTACCTCTGTTAATACTTTATGGAATAAATACCAAGCAAACATTCACCTGCTTGGTCGTCTTTCTGGTCGAACTATTTATATTACATTTATTTTTTATATTTATTTATATAATTATCACTTTATATCAAATACTTTGCTGCATCTTGTACATCTATTATAGTCAGAGGAATATTTATGCATAATATATATATATATATATTTTTTTTTAACTGTACTTTTTATTTATATGATTTTATGCATATTTGAATATATAATAGAACACCTTATATAATATGCACAAATATTTATAACACTTAAAGCTCTTTTCCTTTTATTAATAAAGAGCACAAAAAATAAACAGGGAAAATACAAGCTGCTTCTTTCCCTCAAGCAGCATCTCTACGAGTTAATGATCTTGTCTGTTTACCTCAGGGCACTCTTATACAAAAAGAGCTTTTGACTTGGTGCCAGTTCACCATTAACGTGAGCTCACGAGGCCAACATCATGTTAGAACACAATTTAAGAGCCCAACAAAAGTATAATAAGTTTACAGTTCATGGTAAATTACAATCCACAGTATCAAAGCTGAAATTTATGAATGCTGTCAGCATTCATAAATTTATGAATGCTGTCAGTGTCCAGTGTTTCAAAGGCTACAGTATAAGTTGTGTGATGTCAATACACTGGACCCTTATACAGCCCGATGGCAGCCAACAATGAATGATTCATCATTGCATCACCTGGAATAATACTAAAAGCTGAATAATTAAATGAGAGTGGCTAGAGGTTATACCCATATTGGCAAAGGACAGAAACTGTATAACACACAATAAAAAGGGTATTTTAGTTTACTATCTAGGATGCAAAATATGGAGCAAGGGGTAAAAGGTAGCTTGCACCAGGTTGGTTTATGATAGTTTGGTTATGCTCTAGCTGGTGGACATCTAAATTAACTGGTTTAATATATTATATATTAATATATAACCCTAAACCATCATCAAAAGTTTTTAATTCGCACTCCGAAGATTAACGTAAGTCTTACGGGTTTGGAACGACATGAGGGTGGGTAATTAATGACAGAATTTTCATTTTTGGGTGAACTAACCCTTTAAGCAGCCTTAACATTAGTATGCTATGCAGAGACTAGCATCCAAAATGACAACATGTGCTGGTGGTTAGCTATGCTTTTTAGCCCTCATAAATGGAAATGAATGAAAGAGACTCACAACTGAAAGAGCAGAACAAAGTTGAAGGCACGGCTGGTGTGCTTGCCCAGGAAGAGAACTCCCAGCACATGCAGATTTGGCTGGAGGTCCTCATCTTGCGTCCGTGCTGTGACGCTCCTCTGCAGAAGACCTGCATCTACAGAGAATACCACACAGGGAGACGTTTTATCACCATCAATCTCAGAAACATAACCATAGACAGAGGACACAGCAGTATACTTTCAGTTAGCATGAAAAAGTTACTGTCCTGATGTCAGCAGTTACATGAAAGTTGAGAAATAGCTATAAACTGGAGACAGAAAAACATATTAGATCATCTTATATGCTATGTAAACTACCGTTCAAAAGCCTGAGGTCAATCTTTTAATCATTCTTTGAGGAATGAAAAGTTTTTTTTGTTTGTTTTTTTAATAGAAATTGTTTGTAATGTTAAAATAGTCTTTAAGGCATCCTTGCTGAATAAAAGTAATAATTTCTTTAAAAAAATAAATAAATAAAAATGTACTGAACCCAAACTTTTGACCAATCACAGTCATTTCAGATTTCAGGATAGAGCATTTTATATAATTTTCTAGCAAGAAGGGTAGGTGTTGATTCCCATTTGCATCTCAGGGGACAATCTTCGGTAGATTCTTAAGTCTTAAGTATCTCAATCTTAAGTAGATTCAAAGAAACACTATTTTGATGCACAAATGTTTGACAAATATTAACTTAAGATTTCAATCCAGTACAGTATAAGATTTGACTTCGACCTATAAGCGTCCAAAGAACCTGATTTCACCAAGTGCAACATGTTCCTGGATCAACATCTTTGCTGATCCTGGATCAACATTCCAATTACCCAATCAGATGATAAAGACAAGTTTACAGTTAATGTCAAGTAGGCTTACAACCAGGGTTAGGTTCTTCTACATCAGTGTTATTCACCTATCATTTCCCTCTGATTTTAGGGATAAGTTATAGGTAGGATTAGGTTTAGGGGTAGGGATATTGCTAGCATTAATTTTCCAGATAGGAATGTTGTTCCAGGATCAACAAAATATACTGACCCAGGAACGCGTCTAACTCTGCAAAATTAGGACATGCATAAGCGTCCCTTAAGGAAGGCCAGTTTGTTTCCCAAAGGAAACATTTATTAGATGACAGCATTTGCTGCCCAGTGGCCAGAACGTATGGGCCTGACAAGCCCCCGTGTCTGCAACAGATGAGCAGAACCATCCTTCAACCCCTCTGAGGTGCCACACATCACTCCCAATGTGAAGTTCTGCCACAATGCCACACCATATAATGCTCCACTGTATGACTTTCACACACTAAATTATGAATCTTTGGAGAGATAAGTCTGAGAAATGGAGGGAAAACAGAAGTGAATGAATATGGACAGAGATAAGAGACGTGTGCAGCAGTGAAGAATCAAATCGGAACAGCAGGTATAATTCATACTACTTCAACCCCCTTCAGAACTCAATACAGCAAGAGCAGACAGAGGCAAACCCTTCAGCAACACTCACACTCCCATTATGCTGCACACACCCAGGTTGACTCTCTTCATAAGGCAGCTCTGCTCTGTTTATATATATATATATATATATATATGTATATATATATAAAAAAAATCCAAAACTCCAAAATTTCCACTTAAGAGGAGACTGATGGAAAGATAACAAGAAAAACACAAGTCATTTTTCTGAAAGTAGTAAATGGTGCTGCACTCAGTATTACATTCACCTGTCTGAGCTGATCTCCCGAGGGAAAAATAAACACAGACCCATAACAGATGTTACATATAATTCTGTTGACACAAGCGCCATCAATATGATTATATTTAGTCAGAAATAGATGTGAATTAGAAATATATGGTGCAGAAAACATTCATCTGGATGAGTTTCTAACTCCATCTAAAACACAGAGCGCTCAAAAGTATCGCAGAGTTTCTACTTTTCATTAGGATGACGAATCACTTTCCAAATCGTTTATGTCAGTCAGCCACCAGTCTCCTTAATGATGCTTTGGCACGCGATCTGATTGGATTTTTTACATTAAGTTAAGACTACTGTACCTGTAAGGTACAAATGACAAGGGAATGGGCTGTGGAGAGTAGCCGGCTAGAACATTAATTTCTGAGAGGGACCCATCTGCTTGCAGAAAGGGACGGCCAAGTAATTAGGATCGAGAGCTGCTAGAGCTCAACACCTGTCATGGATACGTTGCAGCTCTGGGTGCGTGTGTGTGAGAGAGAGAGAGATCAGCACAGAAACATCATTATACCAGAGGTGAATTTATGAGGGTGAATCTGCATCATGACAACAGTCTCCAATACTGCCAGCGTGGTCAGACATCCACCTATTGTTAAACAATGATTAGAGAAGCGCAGGGCTCGGTTAACCTGCACACACACACACACACACACACACACCTCAATATGCCATTTCTCAAAGCAACTGCGTACCATAAAATCAAAAGTTGGAGTTTAGTGGCTTTCAGCTGCAGTCTTTATTATAAATGATTTATCTGTGCACATCATTATTATTCTTTTTTTATTCATATGCCATCATAATTTTCAATTAAAATAACTTCCCCTCCCTTTTGCAGCAACATCTCTTCTCTGATGATGTGTTCAATGGCACGAAGGCGGGACAACCTGTCACTCACATGAGATCACAGCAATAGCAAACCACAACTATCCAATCAATTCCTGATGGACACAATTATGTCCCAGCCTACAGTTTTTTTCTTGTTTGAGAAGCCATTTCACTCGGATATACGTAACAATAGGGAAGAAAAGATTATTGCAACTTATGTTTCATGCCAACTTTAAGAGATGCAGATGCTCCAATGAGTATTTGAACAGTTTAGACACACTTAAAGGGATAGTTCACCCAAAAATGATCATTTACTCCCCCTCATGTCATTCCACACTTGTGTGATTTTCTTTTTTTTTTTCCAGGTGGATTTCTTATGCGTCCAAGTAGTTTAATGCCATACACCAAAGCACCAATGAGGTATGATGTTATTAATTTGTTGAATTTAAATGGTACCTATTATGCAAAAAGTTTGGACATAAATGTGTGTTGGCAGTGTGTGAACACAACCACCCTACAATGATAAAAATCCAACCACTCCTTTTTTTATTCCCATTTAACCAAAGTAATCTCATTCGACATTCCGTTTTGATTCTCTGAGCAGTGTGACATCACACTGCACAGGCCCCGCCCATGGCCGCTAACTGACAGTCCTGCATTACCATAGTCTCCGCTCTCAGAGAGTTGTACACTGTCCGCCATTTTCTCCGCGCTCGAGCAGCTGTAGCATCAACAGTCTCATAAGCAATCCCGGTGTTCTGTTTTTAATATAAGACTGAACAGAAGACTCTTCATTTTCAACATCTGTAATGCGACCCAAAATCTACCTACATTCGTTTATGTGTGCGCAAATCATTTCACTCCAGACTGTGAATAAGGGGCAATACAAGGCAGCCTTTGCTAAAAAGTGTGTACTCAAGGATGGATCTGTACCAACTGTTCATGATCCACCTTCACCTCCAGAAGAAGTAAGTGTCACACTATTTTTTTATGATTTTTGAGCAGTCGATGTACCTGTTAACCAGTTCCACAACAAATGCGGTTAAAGAGGCCAGATGTCTGTTGTCTATTTTAAACGTTGTTACTGTATAAATACATTTGTAAAGAACAGTGTAAAAGGAGACTGACTTGAAAAACTGTGTATATTTTCTGTAATGCTATGTTTATTTGCAAAGGCCAGCACATTTATCCACTAATCTTTCAGAAATGTCCAGTTATTCTAAAAGTTGTAACTTCTTCCTGAGTCTCTCCATCAGTGTCCGACTCCGGTTTGAACAATGTAAGCCTGAACACTGTTACTGGCAATCGTCATTTTGGCTGCGTGAGATTCTCCAGCTTTGTTGTTGTTGAGCAACCGAAGCGTAAGCTGTTAAAGCTCCGCCCTCTTGTGGAAAGGGGGCCAGAAGCAGCAGCTCATTTGCATTTAAAGGGACACACAAAACGGCGTGTTTTTGCTCACACCCAAATAGGGGAAAATTTGACAAGCAATAATAAATGATCTGTGGGGTAGTCACAGAAATGCTATTATGGATTTTTATCTTTTGTTATTGGGCAAAATGGAAAAGAAAATATTTTGTTGTAGTTTCTGTTCACCACATTACCCAACTTTGACTTCTGTTTCTGAGATCCCAAGAAATGTGAAAATGGCCCATATTTGCAGTTTTTATCATTTGAGAATATGGACCAAAATCAGTCTCAAATCCTTCACTAGCGACTTTCCTGACCTGTGACATGAAAGGCAGTAGAGAGGGGAAAACTTTACACTTTTTTTCCCCCTTACAGACATGCTATTTGCCAGAATACAAAGCTACCTTTGAATGTCTGACAGAGGAGAAATGAGCCTCTTGTGTCCAGATGGTGCAGACATGGGACCTACCAGCATGAGTTAACTGCACAATGATGTAAACTAGGCTTTTGGCTATTTAAAGACAAGAACAAAATCTTTGATATGCTTCAATGTCCCATTTCAATTGGAAATGTCAACACAGAAAAGAAAATTACATTTGTCAAACCATTTCATAGCTTGCTGAGGGATCCAGCATCCAAACATTGCTCCTAATGTCTATTTACTGTCCATCAATGAATAAAATCTGGAATGCAATTTTCAGCTAAAAAAAAAAAAAAAAAAAATGCAGGTTCTTCACACAAATGATTCCAAAATACTCCCTATAAAACTGAACCAATGTCCTGCTGTAAACTTGGAGCAAGACTTAACATTACTTCCCTTCTCAAAACCTTGTAAAAGATAGAAACAGCAGCATGCAAGTCACACCAAAAAGAAACATGAATATTTCAAAACAGTTGTCATCACGTCTATCCCTGAAAATGTAGGATGACAGCAAGTCTTGAGGGAGAGACTGTGATAGGAAGAGCGAGAGAAAGAGTGGGAGAGAGAAAGAAAAGTTTGTCTAGCTTAAAAAAAAAAAAAAAAAAAAAAGAGCTTTGTAACTTGATATATACTCGATATCAGAGTTGTTGATGCTTCTTGTGGAATATAACACAGTGTGACAAACCTTCCAGATCATCAGCAAAGCTCTTCTTGTCTAGGTGGCTTTCTTTCAAGGTTTCCGTGAAAAGAGATTCTTAGAAGGTGCTTTTCTAGAAGTCCAATGGTCAGGATCATATGACCATAAATAGAATTGTGAAATAAACTAACCTTTCTGTGGAATAAACTTCTTGTAAGATGCATTTAAAGCAGAATTGTGACAATTGAAATGGACATAGAAATATGGTTATCAAAATTCAGCAAGTGACTGCTGACGCACTAATGCTGCAATGTAAAAATAAAATTCACCTATACATAAAAAAACATATGTATAAATGTATCAAGCTGTATTGTTTAAAATAATATAAACAAAATAAAATGTTTTAAATAAGTAAATAAATAAATCCAAGTTTAAACTTTTGCTAGTAATATAGAAGCCAGAAATGATACTGAAGGATTTGTCATGACACTTTTAACACTTGCAAGCCACAAGACAATGAGGGATTGCAAAAACATAATAGAACTTTTAAATTAGTGTGATATTTTATATCAGCAGCAAAAATCGCTGTGAATATGGTTTGAATATTAACTATATCGCCAAGGTCTAATGCATACTAGCTGATATGTGGATGAAAATGTGTCCAGTGGGAGTGCTAAAGCAAATGGCACATTGTCACTGCATTTTACATTTGGACGCAGTCTGCTTTCAGAGTCTTTCCTGAGCACAACTGTCTTTCTCAAACCAGCTATAGTTTACTATTGCTTAGAATCTATAACAGTTGCTGAGCCATTTAGTGATACATGGCAAGGTCAATGCAATCATAAAACCACTTTATAACAAAAATGATGGCCAAAGTTTCATCAAATGTAACCAAGCAACACTATGATAAAGAAACAAACACTTGTACACATTCATGTGAAGGTAAAAATTCTTTAGTAGATTGTTTATATGACAAAAAGCAATGCTCAAGAAGCAGCCAATGAGAATAAGACCTTAGCGGTGGTGTGCCATTCTTTATCAAACCATAAGTCGTTAGAAAAAAGTGAAAAGTATTTAAAAATTAGATTAGCCAAATCATAATTTACAGTCATGTATATACTAAAAACCACTCATACAAACCAGTAAAACAGATTGTGTGAACAAATAACAAATCTTTTCTTTTTCCTATTAACAACTCACAAAATATTTGCTCTTAAAGATTAAAAAAAAATTTGTATTAAAGTAACATCATGCTTCATGTAATTTCATGCTACACAATTAATACAAATATATATTTTTAATTTTATCAATGTAAATGTTTGATATTAAGATCTGTAATTACTCACATGTACTGCATACGAACACTAAATATAGACTTGCAGCTATTCTTCATTCTCTTTTGCCTTGAAAATCTGAACTCATTGAAGCTACTGAAAGAATCAAATTGGCAAAAATGAAATTCAGTCGTACAGCTGATCACACCAAACTAACCCTGCATGTCTGGCAGGGCATGCAGAAAATTGTCTGAAATGTTACTGTTAAATTTCCTCCATGATGAATGCATATCGGCTCTCTATCATGTTTTCTGGAACACACAGTCTCATATTCAGCACTAAGCAGATAGCGGTGTGGAATCATTTACAGTGCATTTCTATGCTCAGAGACATCTATCTTTTTAATGGGCTTCTTATCAAACGCCAGCGAGCCAACCGTGCAGCCCAGGCATGAAAGCCTAATTGAATCATAGAATGCTAGGGCATTGCAAAACCTATCTGATGACACTGTCAACCTGGCATATAAATTAAGCAGGGCTCTAAGAGAAAATAGTGCTCTACACACCCAGCCTGCAGTAATAAAGCAAATTTTTAGCATTAATGCTTTATTTAAAAGTGCATTAACACAGATAGGTTATTAATTTCAAGCATTTTATGAGTATAATAGCATAGATGGCCATGAAAGGCACCTTGATCGTGCAGTAAAAGAATATACCGCTGGGCTCAATGTGGGCCTATGGCGGATTTGCCAGGATATGAGCGTCTCTCTCTCTCTCTCTCTCTCAAAAAAACAAAAAACAACAACCTCTCCCCAGACCTCAGAATTTGACAATGCAACACCAAATGTATGATGAATGTGACCTCAATCTTGTGTATGGAGTATAATGATCTTTTTTTTTTTTTTGTCTTGTAGACTATGTCTTGTGGAATATCTTTTTATGCAAAATACCTCATTCAGGACAGAACTAAAAAAATATGCATTTTGTATGATCCCTCTAATTTTGTTAAAATAATTAACATTTTTCAGATTCTGCAAGGTGTTTGTAAACTTTTGACCATGACTGTATATACCAATAGCCCCTGCATATATAGTATTTTACATATATTTGATCTTTGATATTTGTCTTGTTTTTTCCACTTATTTTGTTCCACTTATTCAGGTGTGTCATTAATTATCCTTGTTTGCTGATGTACTTAAGTTCCTTTGTTTCTGTTCATTACTGTCAGGTCTCATCTCTGGTTATGTTTTGTTGGACTGCTATTCTCTGTGTGTGGATTTATTCCAAATCGCTGCAAATCGTTGCTTACTGTCGTACCCATTGACGATGACATCAGCTCCCCAAGAGCCCAGCCAACAACACCCAGATTGCGGGGATCGGAAGCCCGGGCCCACCGCATGCAATGTGAGAGACTCTGCCATGACGAGCGAGTCAGCGCTAACAAGAGCGACCAAGCTGAACATCGCCACAGAGCCTGAGCAACGTGTTCCTGACCAGGCGTTTGAGCCGGCAGCTTCCTTTATTTTTTGTTGGATTTTGTACTGCCCTCCAAGCTCCTCTCCAGTCTCCAACTACTCCAGCCACCTAGTCATCGCTACCTCCCATCAGTACCTCAATGCCTCCTCTCAGTGGCGAGTCAACACCTCAGGCCGGCTGGGAACCATCTCTTCCTGGATGTGGGAAGCATGTGGCTCCAGCTTGTATCTCTGCATGCTCCACTCCTCCTCGACCCAATCGCCCTGACTCCTGCGCTCCTTCCTCCCTCGATGCCGGCAGTGACCACTGGGCATTCGGCCTTGCCGGACTCCCTCAGAACGCTGCCTCTACCTGGGTCGGGCATCGCTACACCTATGCAGCGGACTTGCAGGCCAGTCGTTGCTCTCTGGCCCTACACCCCTCTAGCTTCGGACAGCTCCTCCCTCCCTCAGGCTCTGTCTCTGCCCTTGGTCGCTCCAGCTTGACCTCAGCCCTCCGGATCCCTGCCACCATCTCGGAGGGTTGTTGCTGGGGCTACAACCTAGATCATAACCTAGATCATAAGAGTCCCTTCGTTCCAGCTCTCCGGCTGTGTGGTGGGCTCCTCCCTCCACGTCATCATCACCTCCGGTCGTCCTCATGGTGGTGTCTGTAACATCTCCATGGCTCCTCCCACTGCGATGCCGCCATGGGGCACAGTCTCAGCCATGGCCTGGATCAGCGACCATCTTCCTCTGCTCAAGGCCATCCCCTGGTTAGTTTCACCACCTGCGCAATCCTGGATTTTGTTTGTTTATCTTTTCCCAGATTTTTGTCCATCAAAACCTCCATCTGTTGGCACGAGGTTGTGCCCTTCCGGGAGGGGGCGTACTGTCACAATCTGCTGAACTGCCCTGCTGAAATGACCGAGACATACCTCGGCTCCTCAGCACAAACCTGAGTATGTGATGCACACCGGCCGCCTTGTAAAACCCGTCTGTCCGGGCGTGGCCAGTCATGCAAATTCCACATCGCAATTTCAATGGCCTTTACTGAAGTATCAGAGGAGTTTGGGGCTCCCAAGTGTGACCCCTAGTGTCAGCATTCAACACCAAGTCTTGTTCCCTCAATCAGGGAATGGAGGTTACCTACGTAACAGAGACGTTCTGTTGCTTCAGCTGTCTGCATTTTGAATAAAGTGCTCAACAAATTGGCATAGTCTCGCTGACTTGTGTAAAATGCTTATCTTTCCTAAAAGATTTCCTCAATAGAATGCCAACTGCCTCAAATTTAAAATCATTTCTTAAGCACAGTGAAAAAATATTCAGAGCAACCAATCCATTTTAAATGATATTCTTCCAGTTACTGTAATTTCGTATAATGCTTCAAACTCTTTAGCTGCTGATTTGAAAGCGGCTCAGAACAAACAAAAATAAATAAATAAATAAAAAAAATAAAAAATAAAAATGAAGCACTATAATCGAGGTCTACTTCTCTTCAAAGAAAACCACAACAAGTCAAATGGGAATTTCCATCACCTCCAAGCAAGCGGATGTTTGAGTGACACCACAGACAAAGCAATTAATTATGAGTTAACAGAGTGCAAAAAGATGGAAATGAATCTGTGCAGTATGAAAAGTTAAACTTTTCAAACAGTAATACATTGACGTCTTGGGCAGGTGTGCAAATGAACTAGGAGTGTGCAGTAAAAGCCATTATTTCTATATAACGTTGGAAAAAAATATACATACTCCAATTTTAAGCAATTCCAATGCTTGTGTTTTTCAACTTTACCATGGGCCACATTTAAAAAACACAAGTGAACAAATTTCTCTGTAATGCAACAATTTATGTAAGAATGGCGTTATCTCCTTTGTTTTGTTTTGTTTTTTTTTTATGTTTTTTTTTTAATGTTAAAATGTTCTCACATGGCATTGTAAGGAGGGTTGATGAGAGTCATATTTATTGAGTGCTTGTCCGCACATAGTCAAACTTAAATATGAACTGTCAGAGAATGAGGCCATAGGCTATCAAGCTGTCAGAGCAATTCATTGAGGTGGACATATATATTTCATATTGATATAGAAGCATGGTGATGCTGTTTTCCTGCATAATTTATTAGAGACTGAATGATGAAAGCTAATAGCTGACATGAAGTGTCGGAAATCACAAAAAACAAAATGAAAAAAAAAAGAAAAAGAAAAATAAGCCTATATTATTGGTGGTTGACAGGTAAAGTAGGGACAATTGGTAAGGTTTACAAAACTCCATACTGGTGTTGTGCGATTAATTGAATTGATTTTGATTTTGGTTTCCAATGATTATGAAAACAATATAAATTGACGTTAAATGATTATTGTTCCGCTGCCACATTCCGTCCAGCGCACCATGTAATTCCTTCACAGCGGTGCGCTTTTTATCCTTCCTAAGCCAAAATTTGCCAAATAAGTGAGTGTTGTAAAATGCAGTCTACTGTTGCTAATGTTACATAGGATGAACTCAAAAACAAAGGAGAGCATGATCTAAATGCAGTGAGTTTAATGATAAAATAAACATAATAAATCCACCACGGAGAACAGAGAACCAGGGAACAAAATGGGTACACAAACATAACATCCATGTAGGACAAGACTCGACAAGGAACACAAGAAACAATAGGTTTAAATACACAAGGGATAATAGGCAAACAAGACGCATCTGGGAACAATCAGAGAACTAATCAACAAGAAAAACTACAAGAGACTACAAAACAGGGTGTAAAACAGAAAATTAAAGTCCACACAAGATCAGGGGAACACAAGACAGGAATCATGACAGAGCCCTTCCTTTTAGGAGCGGATTCCAGACTCTCCTAAAGAAACAACAAACAAGAGTTCAGGAGGGTGGTGGAGCGGAGGTGGATCAGGGGGAAGGATGGAGGATCTGGCCCATGTGGTGGGAGAAGGACTGGAGACTGAGGCAGATCGGGAGGCCAGGGCGGAGCAGGCTGGACAGGAGGTCAGGGCGGAGAAGGCTCGATTGCTGACCAGGGCGGAGCAGGCTTGATAGGTGGCCAGGGAGGAGCAGGCTGGACAGGTGGCCAGGGCAGAGAAGGCTTGATAGCTGGGCAGGGCGAAGCAGGCTTGATAAGCAGCCAGGGTGGAGAAGGCTTGATAGGCAGCCAGGGTGGAGAAGGCTTGATAGGCAGCCAGGGTGGAGAAGGCTTGATAGGCGGCCAGGATGGAGCAGGCTGGACAGGTGACCAGGGTGAAGAAGCCTTGATAGTCGGGCCAGGGTGGCACTGATGTGACTGAATTTCTCCACGGCGGACCAAAAGACCACCACAGCAATGTGGACTGGTCTGAAAATCTCCACAGTGGACCAGATGACCACCACAGCTGTTCAAAAAGGGCTGGAGACCACCACTGTGGATCTTGCAAGGCTGGCGGAACTACAAAAGAGAGCTCATACAGGTTAGTGATGGCCCCAGAGGCCAAACAGAGACAGGCAGCATCTGCCTCCTTGGCCAAAGAAGGGCTGGCAGGGAGTTCAAGAGTGCTCTCCATGGTCCTGTCTAGGACAACAGGATAACATCAGTGCAGACAGGCCGTTCAGAAATGACCTCAGTGGTCGTATCAGGGCAGACAGAAACCTTGGGGATGACCTCCATGGTCGCATCAGGGCAGACAGGAAACTCAGGGATAACCTCTGAGGTCGTATCAAGACAGACAGAAAGTTCACAGGCTGAAACCGACACATGGCTCAGCTTTGGGGCAGGAGTGGACTCTGAAGCAGAAACATGGGCTGTAGAGCAATGTGTGGCCCAAACACACAAAATGGCAATGGCTATAACAGGCAGCACTGAGGATAACAGCACAGCCTCAGAAAAAGGCAGCGCTACAGTAAAGAGGTTTAAGGCTGTGGCGGCCATGACGGCTGAGGACTCTGGCATGGTGGCCACTGCTGCATTCCTCCTCTGTGACTCCAACAAGAAAAAGCAGAGCCGCTCAGCTGTAATGCTAATTTGATGTAAAATTCTAATGTCCAACCAGGAACATGCAACGGCATAACTGAGCTGAGTGGCTCAGATATCTAAACTGATATTAAACAGTGTTATTAAAAGCGAATTAAGCTGCGAAAAAAATACTGTTCCCTAGGCGGCTTTCTGTGCACACGCTCCGAGATGGGACGGAATGCACATAAGAAAAGTAGCCTATACTGTGGACTTCGGATCCACACGTACACGGTCAAAGAGCCTATACACAAAGCTGAGGGGGTAAAGTTCATCAATTAAAAGGATGTGTTCTGAGTACAATCAGTTCAGTTAATGCTTATATATATATATATATATATATATATATATATTTATATTACACACACACACACATACATATAAGATTAAACGGGTTCTTAGCTTAACAGACTTAAGTAATTATAAGTAATTACTTAACATGTTACAGTAGAATTCCAGAATAACAATAAATAAACGCACTGGATCCAAAATAAATAATTTAATTTGAAACATTTAAATATATTTTTGAAAAAAGTTATCATGCTTTGTATATTTTTATTTTATTTCAAAATAAAGCAATGATATCACTTACCTAATTATTACCCTAATTATTATGAATGCAATGTTTATGACTTCATATTAATTACACACATGGAATAATTGTACACATGTAATTGATTTGTCACTGCAGAACTATATTTAAAATGAAGTAGTGAAGGCAAAAAGGTGGTTTAAAAAAGTGAAAATGGACCAAAAATACATTCCCTTATACGTTCATATCAATCAGCTACCCATCTGAAGGTGTTTTGTTTCCTCTTTCTGATGTCTTGCATTATTTTATTTTTTTAAACCAAGTTTAAAAAGCTTTTTACACCAGTACCATGTGGGTCAGTCACTTGGAGATGAGCCTTCAATTAGTGTGTCTGTGTCAGATGTCTGTGATTCTCACTGACGTTCACAGGAAGGCCTCTTTTCTCGCCCATCATCCCTTCTGACAGGACGCCCCCCACTCTTTGCCTCATTCATCTTCATTAGCTGTCTATTTCCTCCATCTCATGTCAAAAATACTTAATGTCTCTGTTGTGTGGGCCAAGACGAGCCCTGATTAGTTAGCGCTAATACTGACGCATTTCAGCGTATCCTCGGTGTTCCTCTCTGATCTGGCTCCATTAACAGTCCCTGTAGTCCTCTTAGCAAAGAAACAATACAGCTGCCATCTGTTTCCTGCTATACTTCCTACTGTTTTACGTGGCCCACCACCTCCTGCCTAACCAGTTAAACAGCGGGGAAAACAGCAAGAGTGAAGGCAAATACAACACAAATACAAATATGTTTACTTTAAATTAGTGCCAGTGCCACATTTACTGCTGAGCCTTGGCCTCTAAACAACAATAGTAAAATAATACAAACGGAAATAGAACATTTAAAGGATACATAAATCCAAACTTAAGTTATTAAAAACTTATTAAAAAAAATATTATTAGACCAAGTAAATAATTCTAAAAATTGAATCATGTAGCCAATAAAACAGTATTAGATGTACTTACTATTGAACAAGCATAGTTCTGTGGTTCAGTCCCATTTTCCCATAATTATAGTTGCCTTGTTTGACTGTTTACAAGTTTAATTTACACTGTTGCTGATTTCTGTCACGTTTACTTCTGATGTCAAGAAGAGTTTAGTTCTCTACTCAAAATGATCAGTTAGCTGATAGTTACCGGTTCAAAGACATTATTAAAAAAAAAAAAAAAAAAAAAAAAAAAAACACGATAAAGCAAAAAGAGTTCCCTTTCGAGGTGGAACTCCACACCGCATCATGGAGTTGACGTTATATGGGAATGCTCCGTGTTAGCCGGTGTCTGAAGCACGTGTATTACACATCAATCTCGTTTGCTCGTGTGTGTGTGTGTGGTAAGGAGAAAGAAACCATGTCTAGGCCATTTAGAAAGTGTATCACGCCATGTCAGAGATTTAGAACGCCCGATGACTCTCATGAGTTGTGCGCTATTTGTTTAGGAGAGGAGCACGCTCGGTCAGCCCTCCTGTCTGGCTCTTTTTAAGGGGGATGGGAGTCAGGTATCTACAACCCATGAATCAGGTCCCGCCGCTGCCTCTCCTTTTCTCAAGCATCACTCGCTAACTCTCCAGCTCTCTATCGAAACACTGTGTCTTGTTGCCATACTTCCTGCTTCAAGACATTCATGCCTGTATGACTTCCTTCAGACAATGACGTCTTCTCTAGGCGCCCTTTTATACCCTGCCGGCGTGCCTGTGATGTCACCTGATTGCGGTAGCCAATCGAGATCATTTAACACAAGTGCTTCAGACGCAGGCTCATGCGGAGAATTCCCATATAACATCAACTCCATGATGCAGTGTCTCATTCCCCCTCTCATGGAACTGGGTCACTTACGTAACTGAGACAGTTCTCTTCCTTTTGTCACTGTTGGTTGCAAACAAGACGAAATAAAAGGCTGAATTTAATCGCAGCAGTAAAATTTATTTAAACAAAAGAAACAGAGTACACTGACAAGCCACAGAGAACACAAGGTTTTGGAGGATATTGGGACTGCAGAAGAAGCTGACCCTGTATTCACCATTAGACCTTGCGCTCAAAAAGCAAGAATATGAGTTACAAGTTGTTCATCTTCGAACTGTAGATACTGGCCGAAAGAGACATTAAACTACGTTCTATGGAGTTACAGGCTGAGTCCTTGTGCCAAAAACTGGTGCCTGCACCACATTCTGTTATTTTGTCCTACACTGTTCGTATGTAGTTCCTGTTCACTACACATTTGATGTTGCGAGGCACATAAAGCTTGTACCGCCATTTAGACAGGTGGAAGTTGACTTCTATTTTGTTGTGTTCGAGCGTGTAGCAGGTAAAAACTGGGGTGGCCAAAATATGTGTGGGATCTACTACTGCAGTGTAACTGATTTGGAAAGCCGCAACAAGTACATGGACTGTGATGTAGTTAAAGCAGCCATTCTTCAAGCGTACAAACTGGTGCCAAAAGCCTACCGACAGCGCTATAGCAATCTAACGAAAACAGCCAAAAAACCTTTGTCGAATTTCTCATGAGAGAAATAATCTCTTTGAGAAATGGTGTCTTTCCTTTCTAAAATTATGAGCTTTGAACAGTTGCAGGAGCTGACTTTACTGGAAAATTTTAAAAATTGTGTTAAGAACGTGGTGGTTCATCTAAATGATCAGAAGGTCATGACACTTTCTGAAGTGGCAGTGATCTCTGATGAATTTATGTTCACACATAAAACTATTTTCTCAGCTAACCATGAAATGCAGAGTAAGTTACCAACCACTGAGAATGGTACAAGGGAAGATTTTAGAAGGGGAAAGATAAGAAAAGGTTGTAAGCCAGTTTTAAGACGTAATGGGGAAAAACGTGTGTGTTTCTATTGTCTTGATCCCAGTCATATATAGCTGAATGCATGGTGTGGAGGAACAATAACAGCACTAAGGTGAAGAGCGTTGTTCTTATGTAGTCTGCTTCCACCCCTACAGGTCCCTTGCTATCAGACACCACTGGTTGCAAACCTTTCATATCAACTGAAACTGTTTAGCTCTCTCCTTATTCTCCCCTTCACAGTATTCTGATGTTAAGAGACACAGGATCTGCCCAGTTGTTGATTCTTGACAGTCTGCTCCTGTTTTCAGAAGAACCCTATACAGGTACAAGTGTCTTCGTTCAAGGTGTTGGACAAGGCTGTGTGAATGTACCTTTACACTCTTTATGGTTAACTGAGCTAGCTTCAAGGCCTGTCATGGTGTGTGCTCTAAACTGCCTGTGAAGGGTGTCAGTGTAATTTTAGGGAACGTCCTGGCGGGAAAGCCTGACTTGTGTGGTTCATCTAGTTTATGTCACCAGGTTCCCCGTTTCAACACCTGCCAATGCTGTTGCTTGCTCTCAAGCCAAGAAATTGGTGGACACTGGTGACCTTTTAGACTCATTTATTCCATTGTTTGAGTCTTCTGAGTGTAAAATCTTGATTAAAACCCAGTTAGACACTCCTATAATTACTGCTGCACTTCAAATAGAGCAGAAGCCTATAATGGCTGAGAGGGACCAGTTGGCTTCTGCGCAGTTTTCTGAGATAGGCCTGCCATCTGCTTACAGTTTGCAAGTACTGAAGCTAGTACTTTTGTACTTGCTACTCCCAACTTTATTCTACCGTTTTCAGGGGGAGGTGAACAAAACTGGGGTGGGTGCAGTATTGTTACATGAGGATGTCGCTGGTGTAGATCACCTGGTAGACCGCTCTAATTTTGTACTATCCCAGCCTCCTATTGGTAGAACCCCTTCCAAAATGTGTCCAGAAAGGTCACTGGATGTGGACTCAGCTATGTCACAACAAAATAGTTTGTCCAGTTGGTTCTGTTGAACATATCTGATTCCACTCCACAATATTATTTAATCTGTTTGACCTGTGGGGGTCGAGGTGAATTGCGAGTTTTACGGTACTTCCCTCGATTACAAAATACAGTGGTATTTGTAATTTATTTGTGGTATTTGTAGAGGAGCCAGTATTTATTTTATTTGTATACACTCACAATAACAACAAAACTTTGTGCTTTTGTAAAATAAAGAAAATAAACAGGGTGCGCTTTCTGCCGTCTCAGTCTAATGTTGTGTTTCATAGTGAGAAGCGGCTTGATCAGTTCAGTAAATGTTCTCTGCAAGTGCTGTGAGTTTGAGTCACTTATGATGTGCATTTGAAAAGCAAAACGTGCCAAACATTACAGGCCGGTTTCACAGCCAGGGCTTAGACTAAGCCAAGATTAGGCCTTAGTTCAATTAGGGTATTTAAGTAGCTTTTATAAACATTACTGGTGTGCATCTTAAGAAAAAACAATGGCACTGACTTTTTTTTTTTTTTTTTAAGATATGTCAGTACAAGTTGCTTTCAGTTAAAACAGCTCAAACATGCATTTTAGTCTAGGACTAGCTTAAGCCTTGTCTGGGTTTTTACTCCAAACTCACTTCATAATGTCAGTCGAGTGTCTAAAATAAAATCCATTTGGGTTCTGAAGTGGCTTCTTATCACAGAATGAGGCAGACAGTATATTATTTTGAAGTATTCTATATATAATTAATGCTATGTTGATTAGCATTGCATCATAAATATACTATCTAATGAAAATACCCGAGATAGCTTGAAGAACACAGATAAACCATATATTGTCGCAGTCTTGTGTTTATTGTCTTCATATTTAATAAGTTTCTATCTTCTTATTTAGCTACAGTGATAGCTGGCTGGATGCCACTGTCCATATTAGGGATTTCCTGGAACGTCATTATATTACTTCTGTGAGGCATATTTGGACTTTCTGTGTGAGGGCACCCTCCGTCTTCCAGTATGAATGAAACCTCCCTATTTTGGGTAAAACCTCACACCACCCTATTTTGGGTAAAAAAATATGAAAACATTTGATGTAAACATATGATAATCCATAGGTGTGTGACTGTTCAAGTCTCTGTGTTTAGATCAGTTTGCTCAATAATGTGCCTTTTTGTCCTTCGTAATGTGTATTTGGATTATGTTATGTTGTAAATAAAATACAAATAATCAAAAAGCTATTCTTTTAATCTCCTCACATTCTTTCTTCTAGTCCCATTCAGCAGATAGGGCCATTAAGGGAGGGGTCTTTTTCTTCCCAGGTGTAAAGTACATTTATGATACAAAGTTAATTGACATAGCATTATTTATTTAATTCATGCATCCCCGCATACAGCCTTCTTACACAAAACATGTCTTATAAATTTTAAATCAATATATTTGTTTTATGTCAATGAGTGGGCAGAATGATTTTCTCATCATTTTGAAGCAAAAATTCTTTACACTTTTTTTCACTTACCTGTTGCTGCACTTCTCTTAATATTTATACAGTATCAACAGTGCAATAATGTCTATACTATTATGAATTAACATTTTATCTGACATACCTGCCTCTTCCACTTCCTCCCCATCCTCTTCCTCTTCTGCATTAAGTGTCGGAGGTTCTTCAGAACCCACTTCCTCCATTAAGATCCTCTCCGTCTCTGCAGTCTATCACAGAACACCAGAATACCTTATTATCTTCATCAACACATTTAACTCATTTGACATTATCATTCTACTAGTAACCTAGCCATTATGCACTTGCCTCATTTGTGATTACAATTAGATTTTTCACCTTTCAATATAAGACATAAATCAAACACGTATTTACAAAGCTTTAATCCATATATATTACCACTCAAAAGTTTGGGGCTGGTAAAATTTTTTAATGCTTTAAAACGTATCTTTTGCTCACCAAGGCTGCATTTATTTGATCAGTAAGATTTTAAAATATTATTAACATTTAAAATAACTTCTCTTTTAAATGTATTTTAAAATATAATTTATTTTACATCATCTTTCAAAAACAGAAATCATTCTAATATGCTGATTTGGTGCTCAAGAAACATTTCTTATCATCATTATAAGTTGATGTTGAAAGTGTATATGTTGAAAACAGTTTATATTTTATTTTTTATTATCTTTGTGGAATCTATGATACATTTTTTTCAGGATTCTTTGATGAATGGAAAATTTAAAAGAACAAATAAATGTCTTTACTGTCACATTTGATCAATTTAATGCATCCTTGCTGAATAAAAGTATTAATTTCTTTAAAATAAAAATAAAATCTTACTGTCCCCAAACCTTTGAACGGTAGTGTACATTTATAAAGTCTGACTGTCATTTTTACCTTCAGTGCCTCAAGTTGGGCTAAACGGCATCGCTGCAGCAAATCTACAAACAGGTATATAAGCAGAGCCTAAAAGAGAATGAATCAACATGTATTGTGAATCACTCATTACAGACACAATGCAATCTAATTTTGTGAGAAAATCTAGAAAAAAAAATTGTTAGCTCAAAAAATGTCAGTTTTGAAGCCATTCATTTGCCAGTGTGCTCCTAAAGGCTGGCTGATAAATTTAAATTTATACATATTTGCAAGGGTCCTTATGAATAGTGGTCATTCCAAATCTGTTGAAATCTATTGAACATATTCTTTGGAGTTCCGTGGCCATTGGTTTGGAGTCAGAGTGAACCGGTTTGACGTCAAAGCATAATTTGTTGCTACAATAAACCTACCACCAAAACAATTTGTGTTAAAATAGAACAAAAATTTTAAAAGAGGAACTGCATTTTGAAAAGAATCAAAGACAGCAGCATAAGGAAGTTTTTCAAAGCAGCAAGTGTTTTGATTCAGACATATTTTACAATAAGTCTCTCTTAAATGTCAAACAAGACAAATGTCAGTCGCAATGTCATGTTATTATCAAAACGAAAGATCTGCTTTAGAACTAGATACTGTGAAGTCAAAATCAACTTTATCAAATGTCAGAAAGCGGTTCAATAAAAGAGGAGGATAAAAATATGAATAGAAAAAGGAGTCACCTTATAATTTCCAAAAGAAACAGCTGTTTTGAAGAGCCATGTCACTTTTGAAATGTTAAACTAGTGTGAAATTAAGCTAAGAATGCAAAACTGCCAAACAATATCAGAATAAACAAATACAACAAGGGGGGAAAAAAACAAACAAACTTCTTACCTGCACTAGAAAGCCTATAAGAAAGGAGATCAGGAAAGGCACAAGACCTGCCCGAGCAATCGTCACCGGCAATCCTGCAAAAAAACAAATTATCTGATGAGTTTGTCATGGCAGAATCTGCTGTATTCTAAATTTATCTGCAAGGCCTTAAATTAAAGCAAACATATTCAGCCACTCATATCAGATATTAACTCTAGACTGAATTATTTGATGGTGGTAATTTTATTATGGCTAGAAGAACACTTTAAAATGATTTAACTCAGATAGGAGGAAATGAAAAGAAAAATGTCTTTTTTAACAACTATTAAATCTCACTGAAAACAGAACAGTTAAATTCAATGCACCATGTAATTGCGGTGTCTTATAAATATATATATCTGCTACTGTTCAGACCATAAAGCCTGGGTATATCATTAACAAAACAGAATATAGTCTTGCTGAAATAAAAATTATGTTTAACTTCATTTTGCTTGCTAATGGTCTCATGCATGGATTTTATTCCTTCCTCTCCCATTCCAATAGTTAATTAAAGAAAATAAAATCTTCAGCAGTCTTTTTTTCTTTTTTTTTTTTTTTGAACTGCTTGGATCAGAAGATGTCAGTGAACATCTGTCTTATGTGCTGTGCACAAAATAACGACTCAATGAGATTTCAGCATATTGCCATTTGTTGTATTTTTAATTGCACACTGAGCTTTAACATACCCAGGATCCCGGTCCCCAGTATTGTAGCTATCGTTAAAAAATCTGTGGAGAGATAACATGTATTATTTATGTTGAATATAAGAAAACAAAATGAATGTATGCATTTATAACACACATCATCTATGGATAACAGAGAAGCTGGTTTGTGCGTTGTGAACAAATTAACATATTAACAGAAATGATCCCTCTTGATCTAAGGTGACGATATATCTAAAATGAGATCTTTATTAAATAAATCACAGAATTTTCCTATGATTATCTAATCTATATTTTCTTTTTGGTTTTGTGTTTGTTGCCTACGGTAAATGTAGTGCTGTGATTAACTATGGTAAAACATACTGTCAGATAAAATTGTTTTATTTGACAGTTGAACAGTCTTCAGTGTCACGTGACCCTTCAGAAATCATTCTAATATGCTCAAGAAACATTTCTTATTATCAATGTTAAAAACAGCTGTGCTGGATAATATTTTTGTGGAAAAATACATTTTTTCAGGATTCTAGATTAATAGAAAGGTCAAAAGAACAGCAGTTAATTGAAATATAAATCTTCTGTAACATTATAAATGGTTTTACTATCACGTTTTATCAATTTAATGCATAATTAATTAAAATAATCCTTACTGACCCCAAACCTTTGAACGGTGGTGTTATTTCAGTTCAGATGTTAGTAGTATTATTTCAGTTATATATTTTCAGCATACAAGTATTATTTCAGTTTGGGTTCTATTTTGAATGCACAAAATAAATAAATAAATAAATAAATAAATGAACATTTCTGAAGGCAGATTGAGCCAGGGCAACTGGTCACTATAATTAATTAAGCCGAGAACAGTCCACTCTTATTGGCATCTAGACACATGATCAAATTAGTCAAACACACATGCGAAGAGAGAGGGATATTTATAAAACTTGTGTGCACACATTCTGCATGGGTCTAATAATGTAGTGAACAGCACATTCCAGGGCCCAATTTCAGTGTTATGGAACACTAGAGATCTTAATCCCAAGTGATAGCGTTCTTTGCCGGTAACGATTGCTCGGGCAAGTTCTCTAAATTTGTAAGAGCTGATCAGGAGACATTTAGGGGCGTCAATTAGGAGACTAACGCCAACTCAGTATTGGCAGACGATGTACACATGAGCAACATGACGCATGCTTGTGATGCTAAGGCAGGAGCTGTCCAATAATGAACGTAGAACCTGGAAACGCTGCACTGTGTTTACTACATCAACAGTGTAGGAGACTGACAGGGGAAAGAAGAAATTGTTGAAAAAAGCCGTTATTTTTGTTTTGTTTTTGTGCACAAAAAGTATTCTCGTCGCTTCATAACATTAAGGTTTAACCATTGTAGTCATGTTGACTATTTTAACGATGTTTTTTACTACCTTTCTGGGCCTTGAAAGGTGCAATGACATTGCTGAACGAAGGTCTTACAGATGTGGAACGACATGAGGGTGAGCAATTAATGACAGAAATTTCATTTTTGGGTGAACTAACCCTTTAAACACTAGTTGTAGCTGTGACCTGGGAAAGTTTGGTTTGTGCTGTTGACATGTCGAGAAGATGCTGTTTTCAGGTGTGTAGGGGAATTTCTACTATTCCTTTTTAGTTCCCAAACAACAGATAAGATAACTCCATAGCAACACCCAACTTAATTACTTGTGTTTTATGCATCAAATGCACTTTATTCCTTTATCATTCATGGTATTTATTTAGTAGCTATTGATTATTATTCTTTATCTTTTTGTTAATAAAATTCATTTTCTTACACTTGTGTCTTCCTTGTACTGATAACAGTAAGAGGCTATACAAAATTAGCCGATATCTCACAAATTCTTCATATTGGTCATATGACAAACTCACTTCAATTTGCACAATTTTTATTTGTTCAACTAGAGTTGTCAAAAGTACCTACTTCTGTACCACGTCGGTGCTGAAATTTTAAAAATGTGACGCTTTAAGCGCTGTTGAGTGGATTCGTAAACGCCTCTGATTGGCCATTGTGTTGACGCGCTCATCAGATATGTCTGTGATTGGCTTCATTGATCAACACTTCAAAAGCGCTGTAAATAGTCATCAATGACACTCTTCACCAAGCAATTACACAGATATACACGGGAGTGTTTGAAAGCAGGCGTCTATCGCGGACCAGTCGCTGATAGACACCTGCTTTCAAACTCTCCCGCTCCCAAATTCAAACACTTCCATGTGCTTTCAAACACTCCCGTGCGTTGATCATTGTAGCCAATCACACACATATCCGATGAGCGCGTCAACACAATGGGCAATCAGAGGTGTTTATGAATGCGCTCAAAGCGTCACGTTTTTAAAATTTCAGTACCGATTGATACCGAAATTGGTACTTTTGACAACTATGTTCAACAATCTTTTGATTTTTCTATATGGTTAAATTCCTAGCTGGTGCCCCGCAATCAGAGGAGGAAAGAGTCATCTGACACTCTGACGCACACCTTAGGTGACGTGTGACCAAAACGCAAAACATATTTGGTGCCACATGTGAAAACCTACATAACTGATGCATTGTATGAGTATAAAATAAGTATAAATATAAAAACTTAATATAATAAAACATCCTATCAAACCATCACAATGTTACCTTGCCTTATAACAGCTCAACTCTTTCGGCTATAACTTGAAGTGGCAGTCAAGATTTACATGTGTCTACTTATACGGTGTAATGAGAGAGAATCTCACCACAGGTATTGCTGGAAGAACTGTGCAGCGTAGACGAGCAAAAACCCCAAGCATAAACACGCCTCCTCTGGCCTAATTACAAAAATTACGGCACGGCTCTTTGATGCATATTAATAAGATGCTTCTGATTAGCCTCTCACAGAGAAATAACAGCGGCAGTCACGAATGAGAAGCCAAACTGAAAAGTTCAAATTGACTTTGCTGACACTACAGATAGCATTTGATTTTCCAATTACAGTGTAAATGTTTGGGCAGGATTAGTTACAGATGCATGAATATCATCGGGGAATAAACACTTATTGTTAAAATGGAAAAATGATCCTTGAAGGCTTTTTATCTGCCTCGAAGTACAACAAACCAGGTATTCTCGTCGGCGAGGAGTGATATTAGCATTTCGAGTCTAAAAATACCACGAAAAAAAATATTATCTGTAAAGCACCATGGCCCATATCATCGGGCCCCTGAATGAACTTTCAGCTTGAGATATGAGTTTGTTGTTTAATAATATGACACGCCAGGAAATGAAATTTGAGAGATGAAAGAGGTTCATCAATGCCGTAAGCTAGCAAATAACAGAAAGAACAAGTCCTCCTCGTTCGGTAAAGCTCATAAATGGACAAATTTGATTAATTGACAAAATGCATGAAATACTGCATACAGTCTTTGCAGGCAGAATTATGGGGCAGCTATTTGCAGATTTAAATTACGCCCACACTCACAGTCAAGATGATGGATGACAATAAGTAAGTACAGAAGTAGCAAAGTAACTATGATGGCATTTTAATGACACTGATATCAGCCGCTCTGGCAACTGGCCAAGTCAAGTAACATTCTTACACAGACGTTTAATCTAGATATCACACTAGTTTTGCTGGAGAACGCACTTTCCTTCAGGTCTCTTATATTAGGTCTGATTAATGGATGGTTGTTGAAGTTTTATGTACTTGCACTATAAACCTCATTTCTGGAAATCACAATGCAGACATTAATTGTGTTATCGGCTTGCTAAAATCCACTTAGGGATATAAAACAGGAGAAAAATTGAAGACACAATGAAAATTATGCCTGATGCTGTACAAACAACAGGAGCTGTCAGTATATGCATGCTTCTGCTTGATGGCCGGATCGAGCTACAAATTCAAGCAGTTTACACATAAAACAGGCCTAAGAGGTTTATGCAGCTGTCACATAATGCTGCTACATTGCCAATAACAACATCTGCAGGCTTTCTACTAAAACAACACAACAGCACGCGCAGCTGTAACCAGAAACATAAAGCAGGGTTAGGCCTACTTTCGATTGCCATTTAAAAGAATAGCTCAAAAACTAAAACTCCAAAATAAACCTCTATGATTTTCTTTCTTGTGATGATCCCAAGAGAAAATGTAACGGATATAAACGCTTCTTTTTCTCACAATAAAAGTAAACAGATACCAGGTGCTGTCAAGCTCTGCAAATTACAATCAAGAACCATGTAAGCACCATATACTTAAATATATATTTAATAATATATGAAGAGTTTGGTTCCAAAACGCTATAAATCCCTTTTGACTAATTTGAGTAAAAATGTGTTTTCTTTACCAAGAAAGCAGCAAGATGAAAACCACTATTTTCTGTTTCGCACTTTCACATAGCATCTTTTGGTTATAAAAACATAAAAAATTCAAATCTAGATTTTGATTTTCAAAGGTTTATTATAAAAATTATTTTTTCCCCATAATGCAATAAATCTGACACTTTTTTTTTTTTAAATGCAATTAATCCATCAATATAAAAGTTATTTTTCATATTGAAAATACACAAAGTAATTTGATTCACATATGACAGCCTCTGAACTTTGTCAATACTAATCTTATATACATTCAGTTGTCGCTCCCAAAATGAATTCAACAAGTCATCTTGTTAATGTTATAAATTAATTATGTCTCCGTTCGTCATTAAAGAATATCTGGCGCCACCGCAGTTATAATAAACACATCTGCCGAGTATATTGGTATTAAAAACGGCTTTTAAAAACTGTTCATGATTTAGTTTTGGGGACCGTGACAGAATTTTGATGCTGTCTTGGAACAAGCAACAGCCGGCATTTTTCCTCCTCCCGACTCGAGTGCCTCATCTTCTTAATCTCCTCACGTAAATGATTACATTTCGATGATTTGCGTTTCTTCCCCACCGCAGAAACCACCACAGGTTCATCAATGCAGTCAAAATGATTCATTTTTCTGTTTTTGTTGATCACAAAGTACAAAGCAGATAAGGAAAACTAGGATGCCGGGTGTATTCAGAACGCCGCCATTACTGTTTACAGTGCATGGAATGATGCGCTGTGATTGGTTGAGCGGATATATCGCATTCTGCAGAGAAGGGAGACTGCCGTTTGTCGCGTTTTGGAAAGAAGGGTAGAAAACATGACAGAACAACGGATATCGCATTTTGCGCAAAATTAATAAATGACTTTCTAATACCGACCGGATACAATACTGATTTTGTCGGAAACTCAATTTTTAAAAAAAAATGATTTGTAACCAAACTCTTCATATATTTAATATATTCTCCCTCTACAGTTTATTGCCTCAGGCCCCTGTCGATTGAGTTTATGTTTCACATTTATCTGTTCATATTTTGTTCATGAGAAATAATGCATATGTCCATGCATGCGTGTCCCATGCAACCTAAATCTAGAATATATTACTTCGCTTCAGAATTTATTATTGAACTTTCTAATTTTAACTGAATTTTAAACATTTTCAGAGCAAGGACCCCTTACGCTGCATTCACAATTAGCGTTGGCGTTAACGCTTCTCATTTACTTTGAATGGGTGACGTCTGAAATGAATTGTCGGTTCTGTCGCGTCACTTCACTCGTGGCAGAAGTAGAAGATTTCGCAACTTTTCAAGTGCCAACGCAGGAATCAGCCAATCAGATCAGAGACGCTAGCCAACAGCGTTCTTGCAACACCGGAAAGTAATGTGATTGGCTGTTGTCACTACGACGGTCGCAACAGAGCCAGATTCAGACACAAGGCTTGTTCGAGATGACCTACACTAGCCTGGCTGGCAAGATCGGACAGTTGCTCCGTCAAGCGTTGACGCCAATGCTTCTCTTTTACTTTGAACGGGTGATGTCACGCGTTGCCAAACTGAATTGTGAGTTCCATCGTGTTGCTTCACTCGCGGCAGAAGTTGAAAATTTCTCAACTTTTGAAGCACAAAAGCAGGCGTCAGCCAATCAGATCGCCTTATGCAAATACCCTAGAGCAGAACTGCGTTCATTGCGTCTGTCTCCGTCAAGCGTTGACGCCGACGCCTCGCGATAGAGACATGGAGCTTGGATCCCCGATACAAAATATATCAAACAGAGCTACATATTAAGCTCAAAGCCTCAAAAACCAACCATATTATGATATATTATTTTACAACAGTAGATTAATATTATGCAAGTTATTGTTGTTGCAAATGCATCATTGTCTGTATATTACTTTTCAGTGTTAAAATTAAAATGTATGCATCAAACACACGTTGGATAAAAATTCACTATTTGTTCACAGTTGTTGTAAATTATTTGAATGGATTTGCAGAGTCATACATTTTAGTTTTACAATTAAACAATTACTTGAACTTTAGTTACTAAACTAAAACACATTTTAATTTTGATTGGAATATTTTTATATTAATCTAGTCTGCATTTACATTGCGTGTATCTATTTTGATGTCATAGGCCTATTTTTGTCCCATGTTAGTTATCACTGTCAATTTCAATTTCGAGAGTGAATCACGCATTTATATGACTGTCACTGCCGTCGGTCCTCTTAGCAGCATAAAAAAACAAAACTTTTATTCAATGGATTATATAGGCCCAGCCTCGACATGCAAAGGCCGCTCCCTTTACAATCACTAAAAGCCGTCACTCATCTCAGTTCGGGATCACACAAAGTTCCATTAAAATCAGTAAAGTGTCTACACTGCATAATGAATCTCTTACTTACATTACATTGTGTCTTTGTTTCTTAATGAAAGGATTCACGAGCGTGCAAAACTCAGCACTAAACAAAAACTCTGGCGTTTTGAGCGGTGATCACGCGAGTGGATTGTGACTAAATTAAACACCTCTGATTGGCCATTGGCAAGAGATCAATAAACGTCTGTGATTGGCTACATTTCGCCACTGGAAAAAACATGTTGTAAATAGGAACATTTGACGTTCTCTCTAATCCAGAGCACAAACACAAAAACACACTGGAGCATTTAGCTGAGTTCACGCCATGTCGTAATTACCATAATTTCAAGATGACAACACATGACGTTCAATTCGGAGCTTTTCACGTCCTCGTACTGACAACACTACCAACGCCTAAATGAATCTGCAGTGGCCAGGGCTGCGTTCAGCACCGACAAAACGTTGAACGTAAGCGTTCTGATGACGTAAGCGTTGCAACTATGGCAGCCGAGAAGGCCATTCTTTGTGTTGAAATCGGTATAAATACGTGTTTAATACTGCAAAATACACTCGATGCTACAGTCACTGCCCTTGCTGTCCAGAATAAAAGAGAACATCCCAATCGAGTGAAGGGATTTGTGGAAACTGTGGTTCCCAATTATTGTGATCCAACATTTGCCTTGCATTTCAGGATGAAAAGACAAACATTTCAGGTCTGACACTGTGTTATTATCTATATGACCTTATTAGTTTTATTGTATTAGGCTTATCATTATTGCTGATCACTGTTGTTGTGCTGTGATATTGTTATATTTACCATTATATAATCAGAGGAGTATAGAAAAGTTTATTAAAGTGTCACTCCAAAATACAATAGCAAAATATATAAATATGTATAGTATTTTTATGTTACAGTAGTCACTTTACATTGACCCATCGTTCGAGCTGTCTCTTTAATACCGCTTGGTTTATATACATGTTGCTGCTGATTGGGCTGACAATTTTGACACACCCACCAAACAAGAGAAAACGTATCTCAAACCTGTTGCACACTGTTTCCAGGAAACATGTTGTTCAACCCGGAAACCGTAGTAAAACGTTGCGCACCGGTTTGAGCTTGAAAGTGCCCCAGGTGGCACAGCGGTCACGTGGTACAAGTAGAAGCTCTCAGAAATTTCCCATCTTACAAGCTGTAATTATGAGTGACAAGGAAGTGAATGCTTTTTACAAGTTAAAATCTTGTAAATATGGTAATAGCAACGTGGCATGAAAGCACCTTTTGCCAAATCTGTTTTGCCAATATGATATTATAACAGTATCAACTGAGGGTGACAACCAAAAGTGTAACAACAACAATCACCAGGCCGTTGGCACCCTCTGCAGACATTTATTAGGCCTATAATAAAGTACATACGTTGATTATGTTTTTATAAGTATATTACATTATGTAGCTATTTTAACAGTGTTGTTCAATAACACAATATGATTACTTGCTTTTGATACTTTATTTTCACCAATTATTATTGCCTCATTGATTGTCTCATTGTTATTATGTGTTTTAAGTCATTTTAATAGCTACATTGTTCACATATGTCTATTTTAATTACAACAAAAAATCTAATTACTCAATTAATCGTCAAAATAATCATCCAATTATTTGATTACCAAAATAATCGTTAGTGACAGCCCTATAAATTTCACAAATAAATACAAATAAACAGCATTGAACGGAAAGAATTAAATGTGTAATTTTGAATTAGAAATACTGAAATAGTTGCCTATTTTCTTGTAAAACCTAACACAATAATCTTTGTTTTATTTAGAGTTTTTATTTGTTTGTATTTTACAGTGAATGATTTATTCTTTTCAGTCGATTCTTTTCAATTAACTCGGACTAGACAGTTCACAAAACCGATCTGAATTCGTTCACGAACAGGACTGATCCGGTTCTTGAGTTCAACTCACTGACTCACTGATCCATTCGCGGTTTCTCATTTTCTTTTTTTTTATGGAAGGAACAAGTCACACGGATTTGGAACAACACAAGGGTGAGTGAAAGATGACAGAAATGCCATTTCGGAAGTACTCTTTTAAATGGCCCAATGACTGGATTTAATAGAAATGCTATTTAACATTTATGCAATTTATGAACAACATGACAAGCTTCAGAAAACAACGATTCGTTTAACTTGCACTGTGACAACAAACACAAATGCATTGAAATAACACTGGAGAAGATCATAACTCTTCTCCAATTAAACAACTAGAAAACATGCTTCTCCCATGCAATGTGTGTGTGATGTGCACGTGAACGGAGCATTCAGCGGAGGAGAATGACGTCATGGTACTGTATCTGATCTGGACCTGAAGAAGGCGAATCAGGAGAGCTGTAAAGATATAACGTGATCTGTCCATGATGTAAAATTGTGTTAAACGTTCAATCTAACGATATAGTGCGGGGTGGATATTTTAGACCTCTGCGTTGCTATCACACATCGATCTCTCCCCTTATACTCACAGCATTGCAGATAAATTAGACTCAGTTTCCAGGGTCTATCATGGTTTTTCCTTGCGCTTTTGAAAGACACTGGTGTCTCAGTGTTTTCTGAGATCTCCTCTGCAGCTGTCGCCATCACTGCATTTATATGTTCCATCTCTCCCTTGCATTCCTGGAAGCGCGTGATGCTGCGCGTGCGCGTCGAGTTGCTGCTGTTGTTGATACTGTAACGTAATGGAATGGAAATGGAAAAATAAGAATAACAGAAAAGTGAAACTAAAATAAAATGAAAATATATTAATGAAATCTTTTAAATTTAATTGTTTTGAAACATTGCTAAATGCAGTTGCTGCGGAATAACTTAATTCATATTCGTAATAGTTAATAAAAATAATCATTCATTTAAAACATATGCAATATGTGTATGCACATTAGAAAACAGAAATGGTGTGTTACTGTATATCATGATTTACTACAGATATTCCAATTAATACACGTATTTGACATTTAAATTTATTCCTAAAATAAATGCCTATTTACATTTATTAACAGAAATCATAAAAAAAACTACTTTAAGAGAGTTTTGTAGTGATTGTGTGACATTCCTGAAAATTATCATAAAGTTTTGAAAAACTTTTGTGTACATGAGCTACATCTATATTCCACGAGCATGCTTTCATCTTTATTCCCTTGATTTCTCTTGATAATAAACTTTACCCTTTTATTAGAGCAATTGGATGTTATATCAAAGAGCTTTACAAGTCAGCTTTAGTGTTTTAATACTCTCCCCGAAGAGTTTTTAGGGAAGGCGGTGACCTTTTCCCTTTTCTGTTTATGACTGCAATGATTAAAGACAATTATAATAAAAGAGATTAGAATAACTCTCTCCAGGATTATCAATCAAATAACAACAAGTGATTATTATTATATGTGCATGAAACAAATATAATGGAATGACAGAGCAGCTGCATGGAAGTAAGTAAAACTTTATCTAAAGAATCATACTTAAATGGCTCGAAGCCAGCATGTCAACAGATATTACAAGACATTAAGAGGGTGTCAGAAGCTTATTATGGTAATTTTCGTTCAAAAACTTGTTCCTAAGAGGAAACAAATGAACTCTTGAGGATAATTATGGAGATTACTTTAGCCTAAACACTTATGAAGACAGCATGTGTGTGCGAGTGCACTAGAACCCAGTTGCTGGGGTCATTATTGTTATTCTTAAGTGCCCCTATTATACTATTTCAAAGTTTCCTAATTTTGTCTCCTACAATATGTTTACATACATTCAAGGTCAAATAACACTTTCATTTTCTCATAATATATTTTGCTGCATCACCTCTTTTCTCACAGCATCTGAAACGGCTCAATCATGGATCCAATCTTCCTAAACCCCTCCTTTCTGAGAGCTTAATCTGCTCTAATTGGTCAGATGGCCCAGTCTGTTGTGATCAGTCTACCGGCTTACAGCACATGTTGGAAACGAAAAAGCTTACTTAGCACTTGTATACACAGTAGCTGCTTTTCCACTGTCGGGCCAGTGCAAGCCAGGGCTAACAAAGTGCCGTGCTGGGCCAATAGTCTCAAGCACCGAGGATAAAATCAAGTTGCATTTCCACTGTCGGGCCAGTAGCCCCGCAGCACTTTCCTAAAACCTGCCCTTAACATGCCTCCACAGAACAACGTCACACAACCTCACCATTTCACCACCCGACCAAAAACTAGATAACGTTAGATCGCAAAATGGACATGATAGATGCAAACTTAAGATTCCAGCATTGATATTTGACCAGTGTTTTACAATAATTTTTTTTTTTTACAGTGACAGTAATTTATTAATTTGTGTCAGGAGTGCACATCAATCATGCTGAATCAAACTAGTATTTAGGCTACCATTTCACATAAAAAGAGAACACATACCTATTCACTTGCCCCTGCTTCCATTTATTTACGATCACAAAAATGCACAAAACAACTTTATTAAGGCTTTTAAATCCAAAGGCTTACACAGAAGAGAAAAATATTGATAATATTTATTGATAAAATATCATTGTTTACGTCACATTTCTGAGCATTTCTATTAATTTTCCTTGAAATTATGTGATGATTGCGATCTGAGGAGGTTTGAGCGATCTCTCCGTCTCTTATACTGTTATCCTTTCAGCCAGAGTAACAGAGGGAGCTCATGAGAAGAAAACAAGAGTTCTAAGTTATACGACTTAACTGGAGTGTGTGACAGATATGCAGAAGCATTAGTCCGGTATCAACAAAGGCACAGGGAAGAGACAGATAAAACATTAAACCAAATAAATCATACGAGTTGTCCATGTTCCTCAAGCAGTTTCTGGTATTTTCCATAAACGTGTGTATTTATTATCGCAATGATTAGCATAAGTAGCCTTTAGCATCTCATATAAGTATATTTCTGCCTCATACGGTGATCAGAATACCCATCGTATCGCAAGGAAATTATTTCTAACACTCTCTGGTGTCTGAAAGTGAGTTTTGAGCTGAAAATTGTTTAATGTCTTAAATGTTGAAGTTAGCCTGATATAATAACATGAGAAATAAGCAGCGGTGTTGAACGTCTCCTGACTCAGGTAAACGCCGCCTCTGTTCATGACCACTCCTCAAGCCCCAGTTGGCCCTCTTTGGACCAAGGTATTCAGCGGGCCAAAAAAACCCTGCCCGTTGGCCCCGAGGAAGCCCCGAAGAGGCCCGATCAAGCCCCAGAAGTGACAGTGGGATTGCGACTGGCCCTGGCATGCACTAGCACGCTCGCTTTTTGGCCCGACAGTGGAAACGTGGCTAGTGATATAAACGGTAACGATGGCATCGGTTTTACCTGATCAATTCAAGCCTGAAACTGATAATTAAACATTGGAAGTAGCTGATCAACCTGAACCACCATTGGAAGTGGAGTTGCTTTCGCAGCACAGAAAACAGCATCTTCTCGACATGTCGACAGCACAAACCAAACTTTCCCAGGCCACAGCTACAACTAGTGTTTAAAGGGTTAGTTCACCCAAAAATGAAAATTCTGTCATTAATTACTCACCCTCGTGTCGTTTTACACCCGTAAGACCTTCGTTGATCTTCGGAACACAAATTAAGATATTTTTGTTTAAATCCGATGGCTCCGTGAGGCCTACATAGGGAGCAATGACATTTCCTCTCTCAAGATCCATAAAGGTACTAAAAACATATTTAAATCAGTTCATGTGAGTACAGTGGCTCAATATTAATATTATAAAGCAACGAGAATATTTTTGGTACGCCAAAAAAAACAAAATAACGACTTATTTAGTGATGGCCGATTTCAAAACACTGCTTCATGAAGCTTCGGAGCGTAATGAATCAGCGTGTCGAATCATGATTCGGATCGCGTGTCAAACCGCCAAACTGCTGAAATCACATGACTTTGGCGCCCCGAACTGCGGATTCGACACGCTGATTCATTATGCTCCAAAGCTTCCTGAAGCAGTGTTTTGAAATCGGCCATCACTAAATAATTACTAAAAGTAAAATGGCGGCAGTCGTCCGTGAGGAACTGCCGCCATTTTACTTTCGTTTTGTATTTGTTTATTTTGGTATATTAAAGTTTGTGAACGTTCACCAGTTCCTGCCTCCTTCTTCCCGTATCTACTAACCTTGCTACAATGCCATTTAAGTGACATAACAATGCCACACAGACATAATAAAACATAACGTAAAGTCCAGGACTGGTCCTCTCTCGTCCTTCACCCAATACTTCTATACTTGACAGAAAAAGGCAGATTATCATTAAAGGTAGTGAAACGGTCTTTCAGTGAGAAATGAAAAGAGACTGAGGATCAAACAGATGTTATTCCAGCACTTATATTTATTGCCTTAGGATCAGTTAATGTTCAGTGGCATACAAATTAAGCAGAGAAAAAAAATAACATGCATTTGAAATCCTCTCTACCCTTATTACAGTTAAGTGCATTTTGAATATCACATTATATCCTCCATTTTAAATATTCTTTTCTCCAACATACCGTGAATTAAATGAAACCTTCCACCCATTTAAACTGCAACAGCGCGTTCACATTGTCCATTCATTAGGTGCTTTCTGACCCATGCGGATCCACAAGACATCAAACTAAAGACAACACAATTATATTTAATGCCCCACTGGGTACAAAAAGTCTGCATTCAACCTCTGTAGTTGATTGAGACAAAACAAAAATGTCATTTAGTGTAGGACACTGAATGCACTAAAATGTCATTTAGTACGTGTCACCAAACACACTCACATGAATTATGTTCAAAAGTGTCGTTCTCCAAAATGAGTGTTCTCAAGCTTTTGACATCCCATATACAAGAATGATTTTACATGCACTGCATTTACAATAGTACTCATTTCAGTATAAGGTGATGCCAGAACATGGAAAAATACTGGGAAAAACTGTTTACAGATCTACGCTACAACGTGTATTTATTAAATGGCTCTCTGGAATACTTGAATCTGATTGGCATCAGCGGTCAGATATTTCCTTTCGGCTATAGCAAAGTAAAGGTGTTTTAACAACCTTTAACGTCGCTCGGCAAACTTGCCATGTGCAAAATCTAGTAATTTCAATAGGAATCCACAACCCGATCTCACGGCAGTTCGTACGTATCTTACAAGGTGGCTGATTCGTTCTAATTCGTAGGACATCAGTTGTACGAATTAGTATGTTTTTTGCTAAATCGTACGTATTTTACGAGTTGCCAAATTCGTATGAATTTGTACGAATGACCTACCTCTAACCCCACCCTTAAACCTACCAGTCACTGGGGTTTAGACAAATCATATGAATTTGTACAAATGAGGTCGTACGAATTAGCCACCTCGTAAAATACGTACGAATTGGTTGTGAGATAGTGATGGAATCCATGCAATCTGGATTTTTTTTTTTTTGTAAAGGCAAAGAATTCCCCAAGCAAATTTCGCAACAGGTTCAGTTACACGAATTTGTCGCATTAATCAACAGAAAGCTGTCTGGTTTGAAAGTGATTTATGTGTTAGTGGTGCTTCAAACATCTACTCTATTGACAATAGATGAGTTCTTTTTTTTCTCTGTGAAATTTCACTAATTTGACCATACCTGTAATTCTGACAAAATAGTTTGTGTCAATTTCACGTGACCAACTTTAACCTCCTGCGAAATGTGGGTGGGTAAATCTTTCAACCTCACGCAAAATTCACAAATCGCATAGATTCCTATTGAAATTAATGGATTTCAGAAATTGGTGAACAATGGTGAAAGTGACCGCAACTTAACTTAAACCAGTGCCACTTTATTGTGTCACGTAAACTTGCGCCATCTTGTGTCTGGGGGGCTGTTTACACGACACCGTTTTCAACTAAAAACGGAAAACTTTTATGTTCATTTACACGACAGCGGCATTTTGGTGGCCTGGAAGAAAATGCAAACTTTTGAAAAAGGGTTTCAAAGTGCAAGTTTTTGAAAACCATACCGTTGTCATCCTCATGTAAACTGCGAAAACATGAATCGGTGAAAATGGCATGCACATGCGTATTACGTGTTTAGTCTATCCACCTAATTTTCAACACGAAATTAAGATATTTCTGTGAATGTGTGAGACTTCCGATTTATTAGCCACTATAGGGAAATAATGAGAAGGAGATAAAAGTCCAGTAAACTATAAAAATAAGGTGGATAGGCATGCAAGTGTTCTGAATGCTTATGTGCACAGGCGCGGTCTTTCTTTACAAAGTGACATCGCCAACTACTTGTCTGGCATGTGTAATACAGCGTTTGTGAGTCATTTGCGTGGATCCGTGTGAATGTATAGTCAGCTAGTCGTTTTCGCAAAACAAACCCCTTCTGCTCCACATAGGGGTCCTGATCACCCTATCAGGGTTTATTTAGTGATAACAGCTGGCTGATTTTACATTGCCCCTGTATATGTGTGCTTGTATGTAGTTAGTGATTCTGTTGTGAGATATTACACTGAGATACAACTGTATGTGCAATTTCAGTGTCCGACCCATTATTCAGACCATAAGAATGATTAGCCTACTATTCTATATCTAAATAAGTCTAACTACTTTATCCTAATCTAAATAAAACATTTCATGCAACTTGCAGCTGCAGTTTGAAGATTTCACATGATATAAAATTCGTACAAATGCTCCACAATACAAACGATTGCAATTCAAGACATAACTGAACCTGAAAATTCTCTTGGGCCAACAGAATATGAGTCAGATTAAATTATCAGTATTTACATATATTTAGAAAATAAAATAAATAAATACAATAGCACGCAAACAAACACACAGGCAGGTTGACAGTTTAACAGTTCATTTTAGTGCAATGCAAATGAGCTGGACTCTTCTAGGTTGTTTAGAGTAGTAATCCAGCAGTTGAGGGGTCCACAGCATGTGCAAATGCAGTATCTGTTTAAAAGGTTTGTCATAATAAGTAAGTAAGATGCTGACTCTGTTAAATGCAGAAATGATGCACAGCTTTAAATGGCTGCTCTCTAAAAATATGTTCCAGGGGCTTACTAAACAGATTAGAAACAATAAAAAAAAGCAGAAAGAAAATCATTTTAACTCTACAAACCTTTCAAATAATATCTCCACAACTAAAAAATATAAATAAGCACAACCACAGTACAAAATATTTTGGTAAATGTTTGGTATTTAAATCTGAGTGCAAAATGCTGCTCTAAAAGCATGTATGACTCATTTGAAGGCACGTAAATAAATTAAAGCTGGGTCAAACTAGATTCCCTGAATTTTGTATTTCTAGTTGAGCTGTTTTTCATACATTAAAGGGCAAGTGAAGTAAAAGGAAAGTTATTAGTTGCTCTCAAATCTCTTATTTCCCCCCAAATTGTTGACTAGAGAAACAACATTAGTGCAAATGCTGAGAACAAATACACTGGCCGCCGGAATCAAAAAGACATTAACATGATATTACCATGACTCCACACACTCCATTATGACATCATACACATGCACTGTTTGTCTAGCTTATATATTCAACATCCTGGCTCCTCATTGGTCAATTATCACCCAATGAGATGCAGACGCATTTCACACCTCTTGAAAACTTATCTATGTTTGCCTTGGATTTATGGACTATAAACTAAAATTCTAACCCATATCTATGACTATGAATTTCATTCACAAAACTATTAGTACTTTTCTAATTATATCACTACTGTATTGCCAGAGTTTCAGTTAATAATTACCCTGAATTCTTGTTTCGTCGACTTGACCTGTCTTAGTTCAACTTTAATTGGTTTACCTGTTTAAAAAAAAATAAAAAATTATTTTATTCCGTTACTATTTTTCTACAGATTCTGAAACAAACGCCCCTGAGAGACTGTCACAGTAGCACTGGTGCTTCCTTTCAGCTTTTTATTTTTACTATCAGAAAGTTTTGCATTATAAAGTCTGACTCCATGTTGATTGAGAGTCACAGCATTTCCCCTTTTTCCAAAGGTGATTGCTTGCCATCTGTAAAATGGTGGGCTAGATTAGCAAACAAACAAAAAACATATTCTAAAATATTTTGAAACATGTTTCAAACATCAAGTTGTTTCAATAAAAAAAAAAACCTGTTTTGAGTCCTGACTTCCAGTCATCCTCTGGGGTTTATGTGACTGGAAATGTTGGTGATAAACCTGCTGGTGTTTTTTTTTTTTTTGTCAGAACAAAAAGCCTCGACCCTGCAAGTTATAGAGTTTAGCTCCCTGACTCATTTCTCATTAATCTTTCTAGCCTGATGTTAGAAACCACAAAGGCTGAACCTTTGAACGTCATTAGAGGAACAAAAAAAATAACTTAGTATTGGCCTGAAGAAATTCTTCTGGTGAACATTAGATTAATAGTGCACTTCATAATGATATCATCTAGTTCTCAAAGTGTCTTTAGATCCCTCTGAAATGTCTGTGTCGACCAGAAGATCTCAGGGTTTGTGTCATATTCTGACAAAATGTGGTCTCTTTCCGGATGTCATTGTGGGATGTCATTTTCATTCTCAAAAAGGTCGAGTCCACTTTGTACGAGTTTCTCAGCTGAACTGATGGCCCTGGACACCAGAGTAAGGGACTGGTTGATGCTGTTGTGCCAGGGGACCTCCAGGGCATCCTTCAGGATAGAGAAGTGTGGAGTTTGTCTGCTCAAGCAATAGAGAATGTTCCTGTGTGAGAGAGAGAGAGAGAGAGAGAGAGAGAGAGAGAGAGAGAGAGCAGGGTTAAAGCAGGGTTTTTAAAAGTGTCTAAAGAACACTTTAACACCAACAAATGGTTCACAGACCTATTTCTCCTAATGTGAATGGATGGTTCTTGTTTAAAGGCATTTATTAGGGCTGGGACAATACATCGATTCTCGATCGAATCTGGATCGATCCACAAAGGTTCACAGACCTATTTCTCCTAATGTGAATGGATGGTTCTTGGTTAAAGGCATTTATTAGGATTGGGACAATACTGTAGGAAACTTTTTCCTCGTCGAAGCAGAGACCAGGAGACGTTGGGATATCTTTCAAGCAGAAGTTACTCTTTATTGAGAAACGCGCTGTGCGTCGCTGTAGTCATCCAAGTCCAACTATGGCAGTGTACTTGGTAGTTCATATACATTCAAGGGGGAGGGATACATAGAGTAGAGGTGGAGACAATCTAAACAAAGCATGCAAATGCAGTGCAGGAATCAGCCCATTCCCTACATTTCCCAGCCATGATCTAATCAGCATAACGGTGTCATTCAAATGCATAGGTGCTAATCCACTCAGTCTGACAGTATTGCCCATACCTTTACATTATCATAGAGACAAAGGCACCGCTGTATCTTGAGCTTTGTCCTGCCAAATGGTTAGGAAGTGCATGAAGACAAAAGGTTAATGTTACAGACACCTGGGCTGCCTGCCTTGATCTCCTTAAATTGTCATAATCTTTACCTCAAAATGTTAAATACAATATACTTCACCTTAGTATTTCATGTGAGGTTATGTCAGGATGTAGGATCAGCAGATCTTAAACAGATTCTTAAATTTGTAATCCCACAATACATAGATTCTCGATTGAATCTGGATCGATCCTGATATTTTCTCTCTTGAATCGATTCTGAGCTTAGTTTTAACAGCAGATGGCGCTCTAGGCTAGTTTTTAACCACACCGCTCAAATGCTGACGAAGAAGACTGCTGGACAGTGATCGTGATCGTGCATTCGGCTGAGTCATGTAAGTGGTTAAATATACTTCTCAGCTCAGAATGCTTTTATGATGCGAGATTTGTAATTCGCTTCAACCCTTTCGAACTTTATGAATGATTATTTTAGGTTTAAGTGGTGTGTGTAAAGGAACTGGAAGCAGGCAGTGTACGAGTGTTTCTAAAGTACGTATAGTAGTGCCATCTGTTGTTTAAAAACTAATCGATTCGAGAGAGAATCGCGATACATCGGAAAATATCAGAATCGCTCCAGATTCTTTGTATTGCGAATCAAGTTTCGATGTATTGTCCCAGCCCTAGCATTTATACAGCAGACAAAAGACTTGTCTCTTAAGCCCCGAGTATACTGTTTTTACGTGAGTGTCCGGGTACAGTGTGCGTGATGCAAATAAATTAAAATAATATTGTTAATAACATAAGTATAAATTAATAAATAAAAATAAACAAATTATAATAAACAAATAAATAAAAAATATAGCAATAATACAAAGCCAAACAAATTCAAATAAAACAAAAATAATAACAGTAATAATACAATTAAATAAATTCAAATATTATTAATAATAAATAAAATTAATAGTATATTAGTAAAAATACTAATAGTACAGAAATAAATTAATAATAATAATATTAATAAAAATAATAAAATAAATAAAATAAAATAATAAAAGTAAATAATTAATATAAAAATAAGTAATATAGAAAATTAATAAATAAAACAACAAAAATAATAATAGCAATAACACAATTAATTTAATTGAAATAAAGCACAAATTATTTATGCTTCACAATGTGCATGTTAAAATTTTTAAATCAAATCATGAGTTTTTATGATTAATTAAAATTACTTAATGGCATTTTGTACATTTATAACATGATGTGTCATGTAGCAGTATACTTGCATACTGTCGTGTATCTCATACTCGGAATTTGTGCTCTGCCTTTCACCCATCCAAGTGCACAAACACAGTAGTGAGTACTGAACACACACCCAGAGCAGTGGGCAGCCATTTTGAGTGATTGGGGGTTAGGTGCCTTGCTCAAGGGCACCTCAGTTGTGAGTAATGAGTTCATCCACCTACATTTCCTGCCAGTACTGAGACTCAAACCCGTGACTTTCGGGTTACAAGTCCAACTCTCTAACCATTAGGCCACAACTGCCCCCTACTAACAGTAAATGGTGTAAAGTCAACCATTTTTGTGTATTATCATTGCTGATTTGGCCCTATATTGCTTACCATGGTTTTCTGAATGTTTTTATTTTTGTATACCAGCTATTTTTAACAGCGCTGCTTGCTATTTGCAACAGATCTCTGGGGGTCTGTGAACCCCAGTTTGAGAAATGCTGCTTTAGGAAGCTCTTCTGAGGATGAGAGGTAAGGGGGAAAAAGTATAATGCACTTATATGTCATCTACTGTACCTATGAGAACACATTCAGATATAACAGAGAGCATAAATACATCACAAAATCAATACCAATGTGTCTTAAGACAACCTTGGAAAACACTGGAGCAACCGCACATGTTTTCAACTGTAATCTGCAGAGAAATCACCTGAACTCCTGCATGACAATATCAACAGGCTCTGGTCCATTTTCTTCATGGTTCAGGGTCACACATCGATTTCTGTTTTTGGTGTTTTAACCAGCCTCAAACATCTAACTTTAATAACTGAAGCAATTCTTTATCTGTAAACAGGTCTAAAGTTGAGAATGAGCCTATGACCTTCAGAGACCAAAGCTTAAATGAAAACCTTATCATGAACTATATCTTGCTAAGTAAAAGGTAGAAATCACATGAGAACAGAGCTTGTTCTCTGTTTCACCAAGTGATAAATTTATAGCTGCAATAAATGTGTTAGATTACTGTTTGTTATCATTTTAAGAATTATGAAGCTTCAAAAAGACAGGCTCCAAGGCCTTTCACAGTTCTTTCACTGGTATGATTTATTTAAAGTGAAAGACTGAAATGTCCAAATCTCAAGCACTTTCTATTTCTTCCCAAAGGAAATGGTTATCCCTTTTTTGTTTGGCCTGTGAGTCATATAACTCAGAAAGTGGCTCTCCAAACTTCTTAAAGGAACGTTCTGAGTTCAATACAAGTTAAGCTCAACTGACAGCATTTGTTGAAAGTTGATTACCAAATGACATTTTTCCTGCCTGCCTGCTTTCTTTAAAGGACATTCTGTCCCAATACCCAAACTTGCGGTCTTGGCCAGTTTAGAGCGCTTGCACACAACTGAAAGTGCGCAAGATTGTCCCAGATCTGAAAAAAAAAAAAACAAAGCTTAGTGATGCACACTAAATCCACACTATCGCTAATACAGTTTCAGAACGGTATTTGAAACTAAGCGTATCCCATCATCCATCGTGTTATGGAATTTACGTGCCTTGAACATTAAGAGATGTCCTACTTAAAGGGCTTTCAAAAAAACTTGGCTGCCTATGCAGTAGAAAGGCATTTTTTTTCAGTGCTACCTGACTACAGAAAACAGTGAAAAGGGGCTACTGTCTTCCCTTTTGCCAAATAAGATAGAAAACTTTAACAATCACAATGCACTATACATTTTGCTGTCCAAAGCCACTCCCAGTCTGCTATAGATGCACTTGACTGGAGTCAAATACCGCCTTGCTTCAGTAGGAAATACTTCTCAGCAAACTTTTAGTCATTATGGTGTTGACTTGTATTGTTCCCAGGTGTAAGAATTCAAAGATTAAACGCTTAGCAGGAGTGAGTTATTTTCAGTTTCCTGTAAAGGATCCAGCGTGCTGAAGGCAGTGGCTAAAGGCTGCAAAGAATCATAAAAATTGAGAGAATGATGTGATGGAAAATCTGAAAAATATTTGTAGTTAATATTTCAAACTGGACCACAATGTACACAGTGTTTATTTGTCAGCAAAATCTTCCAGATGGTGTAAAACGCCTGTTCTGGTGGACCTTTGACAGCTTCAAGGCTTTTGTGAAAACTACAAATTGTACTTTAGCATTTTTTGTATCCCCACCCACTGACAGTCGGATCAATAGAGGGTTATTAATGGAACAGTTATTGTAAGAGTGGGTTTATCTTTGAAAATTGTATTGTACTTTGTCTACTCTTTAAACAGCAAATGTTTGGTTAAATGGAACGTTATAGTAAAAATGGAACACTATGTCATCAGCTTTCTTGTATGCGGCAACCTTTTGCTTCAGGTGGAATTGACAGTACAACATTTTCTTTTAGTTTTTCACCCTCCGTTTGGCGTGAAAATGTGAATTTCTCAGTCCATATAACATGGAGAAGGAGTAAACATTGTTTATTTACACATACTACCGACACTGTATCAATACAAAGCGGGTAGAAAATAGGTGAAGTTCCACTTTAGGTGTGTTAAAGGTGCAGTGTGTAAATTTTAGCAACATCTAGCGGTGAGGTTGTGAATTGCAAACAATGGCACTCACCCGGTGGCCGTCTGGCCGACACAAGACAGATGTCGTCGTCTGAGACAGAAGAGAGTAGCCAGTCAAGCAATGAGGTTTCTTCTTCTATCAAAGAACGGTCTCTGCTTCTAATAAACTAGACGACTACTACTACTTCTTCTCATGCATATTCAATGTAGTGATGATGCAAGCTTCCTCTAAAAACATGAACAATTTAGAAGAACAACATAGTGACGAAACGCTTTGTAGAGCAGTTTGTCCGTTCAGGGCTACTGTAGAAACATGTAGACGCAAAATGGTGACTTAACATGTAAGGGGACCCATGGTGTATGTAGATAGAAATGAATCATTCTAAGGTAATAAAAACATAACGGTTCATTTAGTAAGGTCCTTATACACCACCGAAAACAGTTATGTATATTATATTGCATTTATGTCAATAGATCCTCCTAAATTTTACACATTGCACCTTTAAAGGCATTTTAAAATTGATTGCATTTTACATGTATTAATTAACTGTATGTTTTAATGTACTTTTATTAATCTTTGATAATTTTTTGGTAACTTTTGCTAATTTGTCTTTTGTTATTTTAGATGGTGATGATGGATTTGTTAGTATTGCAAGACACTTAACTGAATGTATTATTTTAAACATACACTTAAAACTTGTCTAATTGTGATTGGTAAACAATCATTGATTGAGTCGTGTCTGTGATGAGAAGCTACACCTGGGAACTTTGTGTGGTAGTAATATTTAACGATTCACTGAAGAAGGCAAATAGTCAAAACGTCTACTTTTTATGTGCAAGGATACTAGTATAGAATATTGTATTTCACAAGGGAGTACTGTTCTGTGTAAACAGCTGCAAGTTACATCTCCCTCCTTTGTTCCATGCACAAACTTTATGCGGAAGTTACCAGGTTTACAGGTTTTGCGACTTTACGTTGTAATGGCAATGAAGTTTAAACACTTAAAAGCACGGCTTCCACAATCCTGACGTTTAGTTGCAACAAAAGACTTGTTAAACTGCTGATCCACACTATTAAGTAGTGCAGGCTGTTAAATCAAGTTCACTTTCCAAGTCTTGTCCCTTTTTATGATTTCAGTCATATCCTCTTTACACCAACTGTTGCTGGAAGTCTTTTTATAGAACTCTCCACGAAATCTTTGATATTGATCTGGGCTCCCTAGTAACACCACATACTTTGTTTTTAATGGAGAAAGAGTTCTCCTTCTCAGCAGCAACAAATCGAGTTTAGCGTACGCAGCAGAGTCCCCCGCATGGGTCCAGATATCATCTGTTCCATGTCTACTGAATATTGGCGTTCGTTTTATCTGCAGGAACAAACTCTCCAGAGTGTTTGTGAGTTCTATTCTTCCTCTTTAAACCAATGTGGCCAAACTCTTACCTGATGCCTGACTGCTTGAGGAACAGTTACGTTTGACAAGCACGTTCAATAATGGCACAACAAAAAGTTGACAAAATGAAAATTTTGTAAGATTTACTTACTCTTATGCTATTTTAAACCCATAAGATTTTATTGTTAGCATTGATGACATAAAGAGGACATCCATGAAGTTCTAAAAAGCAACAAAAAATACAATAACAACAGCCCATACATTTTGTGTGCTAGACTCCAAGGGACACGGCACACAGCAAGTGCACTTAGGACATGTTCGAATCCACTTTTGCTAGCTTAATGACAGGAAGAATGGTCGGCATAGTCTAAAAGGGTTGTCCCTATTCTCTTAATGAGTAATGGGTGTTGTATAGGCGCGTTGTGCACCCACCTATAGGCTCATATTACTAACGCGCTCTTTAAATAACAATAAAAAATATATATATATTTCAAGTCTATTTCAGTTGCCTCAAAATAGCAATGCGCCAACAATGCACCTGAACACACCTCGTTTTCAGACCAGCATGCCCATGGGCGCACAAATGGCAACTTGTCTCCTCAGTCCCCAGACGTTTTCAGACTGTTATAAAAAGAAGAGGGGATGCCACACAGTGGTAAACATGGCCTTGTCCCAACTTTTTTGAGATGTGTTGATGCCATGAAATTTAAAATCAACTTATTTTTCCCTTAAAATGATACATTTTCTCAGTTTAAACATTTGATATGTCATCTATGTTGTATTCTGAATAAAATATTGAAATTTGAAACTTCCACATCATTGCATTCCTTTTTTATTCACAATTTGTACAGTGTCCCAACTTTTTTGGAATCGGGTTTGTAGTTTATGCGCATGTTTTTGAATTACATTAAAAAAATTACATGCGCGTTTCCATCCAGCGTTTTATTTTTTATGCAGTATCCCAAAATGTGCATAAAAACAGGTGGATGGAAACATACCTATTGTCACTGTATGGAAAATGAAAAACAAACAAAAAACAGCATGAATGTTCTGCTGAATGTCATACAGAGTTGCAGTGACATGAGGGTGCGTAAATGATATCAAAATTTTAATTTTGGGATGAACTTGGGTTCCTATAATGGCTCATCCGACACTTTACAAGTTGCTTCTGTGAGTGTTTCTATTTCGTACAGAGTGAAAAAATCTTTTTCCAGTCCATTTTCAATTGCACCATTTCAATACGTAGGTTAAAACTGATTAATAAAAAGAGAGGCAAGTGTTTAAAACGGGGTGAAACAGTGAAGAGGGTGTTAATTTTCAGGCCAGAACCCAAAGAGAGATAATGAGCAGGTACCCTGACGAGTCTCTCGCACTTCATCCGTTTGCTTCCTCTTCTGTTAATTTAATAAAAACCACTCCAGGACATGCTGATTGCTACTGATTACAATTACATGATGCTTTGATAATAACAGGGCCCTCTTTCAGTCCAGATTAGCAAAACCAACAAACGTCAACAGCAGCGTCAAGAGAAAAATCAAAGCAGAAATGCAGCACCCAGGGTGTGTCGTAGACCTTGAAGATTGATGGAAGATCAAACTAGCATTCACCTAAACACAAAGAGGAGAAATAATCAGAGCGACCATTTCGATTTCATGCTGTTTTGCCGGCCATTCCATTATGGATCCAGTTGCAACACAATTCCCATCAGACGCACATCTGTAAATCCCTGCGGTTGAGGAGTGTGTGAGGACACTGGCTGAAGATCAGCACTTTATTCTGTTGAGCTGAGGACTGAATCACAGTCGACTGAGGGATTTACTTCTGTTCCCTGCAAGATGATGATGATGTGTGTGTACCTGCAATAGTGTTTTAGCACATAAGTCCTGCAGTTTTGAGATCTAGATCTCCTCCACTGAGAAGGTCATAAGAAACCATTAACTCAGTAATACAGGCCTTCACTTCTTAATATTGTGCTTGACCCTTTTTCGCTCTTCTTTGCATTTTCTTGCCCCTAATCATGGCCACTGTCAGGAGAAACTACCAGGAACATTTGATTTAAAGAAAGAAGTTGTTTGTTCCTTTAATTTGCTGACCTTCGATGCTTTTGTACATATAAATACTCTTAACTTTGGCTTCACTATGTATTGACCTGCATTGTTGAGTCATGGAAGCCAAGTGCTGTTCTCTGAGATGGCAAAAGCTGATGACATCAGCACAATGGCTAAATGATGGTTACTTCAGTCCATCGACCCATGAATCCCCCTTAGGGGAATCATGGGACTATAGGCTAATAAATTCCTATAGACTCCTACTATAATCTAATTATGCTAATTATGGTCTTTCACTATGAACAACCAATGATCTTTATGATCATTCATTTTTTATGAACCTGAAGGCAAATTCTTTATAAACTATATATGTAGAAACTATATAAATACAATATTTATAAACTATTTACAAACAAATACACCATAAAGAGCCAATGCAGCCTTTTCTAAATGCAATATAATAGTCATACTAAGAAATAAGCTTTTCTATACTGAATAATGCAACTCTGAGAGGAAGGAGACGATTTTCTTTTTCATTCCTTGTTTGTTTATTTATTTATTTATTTTTAAAGTTTCATTTTCAGGATGTGGCAGTCTTCTTGGCACTTGTGTCTGGGATAACAAAATTTGACAGAGATGGAAATTAGTATGTCTCTCAGTAACATCTGTCCCAGTAGACTATGGGAACATAATGTCATCATTCACTCAAGCATAAGCATGTTCCTTTTGGAATAGCTCACCCCCAAAAAACATTAGTCATTAGGTGCATTTCAGATAAACAGTCTACCACACTGCCAGGTGCATGCTGATTAGAAATGCAGTCCAACATCCCAAAATACATCAGTATGGCCACAGTTTTCAAAGCAAGGCGCTGAAGTTGTTGTACTCTAGGGGTATGCAGAGGAGCCAATATTTGTATCTGTATCAATCTCAAAATTATTCATACCTGTATCTGTATTTGGATAAAACCAGAAGTGGGTGGGGCTTTAACCAGAAGTTCGTCGAATTACTTGAGAAGACCGTTTTAAATGTATATATGTTCCCTTTTGTTTCGTTATCATTTAACAAATATGCCTTGTATAACCCATAAAATAATTACTTTTTATTAGAATTCTAACATCTTCTAATTGTGAAAGATGATAGCCTTGTATGCAGTGCTTCGAGATGTAGTGCGGTTGTGCTTCGACACAACACCGACTCGGGGACCTTACCCAATGCCGGAAATAAATATTTAAATATCTTCTAAAAAAAAAAAATTATAAAGAATCTATAGCCTAAATGCTTGATGTTTCAGAGAGAGAGAGAGAGAGTGAGACAGAGAAATAGGTAGCCTATCATATTGTACAGGGTATAAAACATTTAAATAGACATATCAAGTAGTAGAAAATGTGTATTATTCAATAACTTAGTTGATGTTACTCTTGACAGAGAGCTGGAGATGCGCAGAGATGGCATCATTGATTTGCAGTCATGCTGTGCTTATTTCATTAATTTGTGTATCATATGGTTTAAATAATTTAAATAGACATTTCAAATAGTAGAAAATGTCTATGATGTAGTATTTTAGTTGATATTACACTAGCCAAGTTTTTTTTTTAAGACATAATTTTACACTCATTCACTTCACACCCTCATTATTGGGTAGTGGTTTTAGATGTTTATGTATAAAACTGTGCTCAACACTGGCTCACTTGTTATACACCAAACATGAGGAGTGACTGAATTTGATATTTGTTTTGAAGCCATTATCCATGCCTTTCTGAATAAGGTATTCGGCTTCTGGCACATCCCTACCGTACTCAAGCTGACAACGTAGCTTAGCACTCATTGGCTTAGAGCCTCAGCCAACAACCAAGCCAATTTGTTCTAAATCATATCATGTATCATGTATGTCGTCTTGTAAAATGACCAGATATTGAGGGAATAGTAATTAGAATACTAGATTATTAGAATATTGATTAATTAGAATACTATACTGTTTCATCACTATATCTATCCGTAAATGCATTCCATTTCATCAGCAACAAAGAGCACAGACGTGACATCTGCCTTTGATTGCGTAGATTGCTGGTACACTATGAGAAGTGGTATTGTCCAGTGTAACAGCGCATTTTTGGTTCCTCCTCTGAATGCAAACAACTTCTCAAGGCAAAGCACTTGACATCTGCTTATGCATATGCATTTGGCTTTTGAAGATGAAGGAGGGGGGGGACTCCTGTTAAACTTTATGGTTTGTATTCTAAAAGATGCCTTTAGATAATGATCAACAAACTCAAAGTTTGTAATGACAAACTTTTTTGGTAAACCTGTGTGGGGAAAAAGTTGGATAGTCCTGTGAAAAAAAGGTATTTGTGCAATATTTGATGCTTTCTTTTCTTAAAGTAATGTGACACTTAATTGGCAGGTTTAGCACGTACCGTTTTCTTACCTCTTTTAACAAGAAACTTTATTCAGCTTTCATTCACCCCAAACACTCAATAATTGATATCTCTCTGTTTTCAGATATATCAATGGTTCCTCCAAATGTTTCACCACTTTTCACTTCCTTTGAAACTTAAGGGCTGTGTGTATGAATATATTATGGTTTGAATGAAACACTTCATGTTGTAAAAATGTATGGATTCATTAAAATTTTAGCAACAGTGCTGTTTTACACGTTTGTGATCTTGTAAGCCACAGGTGTAAAACAGTTACCTGTAAAAGCCTGGTAAAGGGTTCGGGATAAGGAAGCTTTTTTCAAGATCTCGGAGGACGTCATTGAGCATGCGTACATGGGCTGGATCTCTCTCCTTGGGGTCATTAGCAGGACGCATGACCTCAGATTGGAAGAAGGTTGAGTTTTCCCTCAAAGATGCAGCCATGTTCAGCAGGTCCGGCCGTCTCAGTGGGTCATCTGAAAATATAAGACATATGAATGATATATATATATATATATATATACACACACACACACACACACACACTCAGCAGTTCGTTCTAGTTCTCGAATCTGATTGGCCTTTCCATCCATGCGATATTCTACCAGTAACGCCACGGGAATCGTTTCACAGTTGTGAGTCACTCCGCTTGCAGCATTCTCACAGCGAGTGTCATGGGGGATGAGCAAACCCACCATATTTTTATAGATACTACTATTATTTTGTAATGGAATGTGGTTTTAATACTTTTTTAGGCGAGAATATAGTTGTTTAGACCTCTGATATGCGATTTATATGTAAACATAGCCCTATTTGAAAATTTGTTTAGACGCTTTCGGAGATATGAGCTCCAGGCCATCAGCGACCGTTTAGCGCTCATGTACCCGCAGAGAACAGCTTCATCTCGGCCAGTCCTTCGGGAATTTGCACAAGTGGTACTCACTGCAGTGTCTATGATGGCCAGTTTCACCTCTCTGGACGTCCAGTGGGGTGGAGGGATAGAGCTCTCCACCTTTCTGGATTTCAAATGGAGTGGAGTAGAGTTGTGGGTAGGGTTAGGGTAGGGTTAAGCCCGGAACACACCAAGCCGACGGTCGGCCGTCGGGCAGTTTTTGTTCGTCGGCCGACCAAGTTTTCTCAGTGTGTTCCGCACCATTGCTGAAGTTGGTACTCGTCGTTTTTTTTCGGCCGATTCGACATGTTGAATCGGCGTCGGTGCTCGTCAGAGCTCATCGGTCAGTCGGGCCATCTGATCATTCTGATTGGCTGTTCAGCTACTGCCACCTGCTGGTACAGAAAGGCATTTCTTCTTACGCAGGCGCAGAACGGACGTGCTACTTGGCCGTCGGGTGTTGAGTGTCGGTTTGGTGTGTCAGGACAACTTTGGACCCAGACGCTGCCGACGTGAGCCAAGCCCGCAGTCTGCTTTTGTTTTTTTTTTGTCTCTGTCAATATCAGCGCTCTCTCTGTTTGAATGAGTTTTTTTTTTTTTTTCACACTTTTTTCCCATTAAATATATTTTGTGCATTCAGTTGCACAATAAGAAAATTACTAGTTAAAACTTTTGGTACCAGTAATACTGTGAAATATTATTACAATTTAAAATATCTCTTTTCTATTTAAATATATTTTAAAATGTAATTTATTGAATTCCATACAATTTTTGTGTCATGACTTTTTGATGAAAGTTCAAAGGAGCAGCATTTATTAGAAATTTTGGAACAATGTATACGTCTTTGTAACTTTGGAAGAATTTAATGCATTTATAAAAGTTTGACAATTGCTCCAGGCATTGAACATCATAATTTTAGTCATTTTAAGGTACAATAACATGGACGGCCAAATTGGGCTTAATGCATTGCAGCTGTTAACCACACCTACCCATCACTCAAAGCAGCTTTTATCCAATTTCACTTCATCCTCATAAACCTAATCGTCTCAGACACACCCCTCGGCTTTGTACTTGATTTCACTTGTTGTTAGCAGCAACTGTTTTGACAGCTTAAGTGCAACCCTTAAAACTCCAGCTGAGCACTGGCCCTCAAAATGAAACAGTCTAGTATTTAACAGCAAATCTTTGGGCTAAATAAAGATGCACTCCTACCATACCTCCATCTGCCCGGAATCAAAAGCTAACAAATAAGTCAAAGCCATGCATATTCATTCATTTCTCCAGGTATGTGTTAAAATGTGATGTGATGGCAAATATATAGTTTACTGTCAGTATAGCATGACTTCTAACTCCTCTATTGTAGGTTAAACTAATCCTCAGTTTAAGGGGGTTGAATTTAAAAGAGTACATAAAAAAATTCTGACATGGTTCTGCTCGGTCTTTCAACTTGCTTACTCAAGCATGCATTAATCATGTGTTGAGCTGGAGCTGTTAAGAACTCTACATCCTCTCGAAGATAATGTCAGGGCTGTGACAGGTGGGCGTGCATTTAAACAGGCTAGTTCACTGGGTCGCTAAGTTTAAGATTGTTTCACACAGAAGAGACCTTCAATAAAATCTGAATTTTGCTGGTTACAAAAATGTATCTATTTATGGGAAGCCATTCTACTTAAACATAGGCAGCTCACCACAAAAATAGTGCTTGAGACTTTTGAGGTAATAGTTTCACATTTGTATGTGCTAAGCTAAACGTGTGATATTCTAATAAGCATACCGTTTTTTAAAAAAGAATTGTATTGACTGTGCACTTCAAATATTAAAAGTTTATTAAAAAATGTACTTGCAGATAATGTAATATCAATGAAATAAAAAGACCACTTGGTACACTTTCATGAATGTTTCTTAACACACTTCAGTACATTTAAAAAGAGCAGTTTTTTTTTTAATAAAGCCAATTTGTTATTGTAAAATCCTTATGCTGGTGCTCCTCATTTGGGAGTCACACTTATGTTGTTCTTAGATTCTTGGATTACAATTAATGGCAAAATGAATGTTTGGAAATGTAAACTGATATTTCCTACTGACACACTACAGCAAAAGACATAAATAACTGCCTTAAAACCTTTTTTTTTTTTTTTGTGCGTATCTGTGAAAATACTAACGTGCCTTAAAATTTTTCACAGTACTGTGTGTGTGTGTGTGTGTGTGTGTGTGTGTGTGTGCATACATTCCTATGGTGGCATTTACAAACAGCTTGACAGAGCTCAAAGGAATGCATCGGATTGCAGGGGTCTCAAGATCTTTTTAAAAAGATGGGCTATGTATTGACATGCTGTTTTAAAAAATGCAATGCTTGTGGCAAAAGCTTAAAAAACAGTGTGAGACTTGATGCAATACCCCAAAAACATCTGTTTGGCCTTGTGTGGCTGAAAAAGCAGTATTTTACAGGAGATTAATTCTTTTTCAGAAAGGATTTTACTGTGCATCATATGGCTAAAGCAAAACAGGCTATCAGCTAATTGAAGCAACATCTCTAAAAATGTTCATCTTAAACCTTGAAATATTAAAAAATACTTAAATCTTACTGATCACACTAAGGTGTTTAATAATTCCCTTTCAAAGTGGAACTCAACACTGCGTCTTGGATCGACGCTATGGGGACACCATCAGCGTAACCGGTGTCTGAAGCATGTGTGAACACACTCCAATTTCATTGGCTGGCGACAGTCCGTGACGTCATTAGAGGAGTACACGGAAGTATAAGAGGGCGCCTGTGATACAAGTCATCAGCTTTTTTATCTTCAGGAGTCGTTTGTTTAGCTAGCGCATAGTGAAGAATCCTAGCAAGCATTTCAGAAAGTGTGTGCCTCTGTGTCCCAGGTTTCTGACACTTGAGGACACACACAACCTGTGCATTCAATGCCTAGGTGAGGAGCTGAATGCGCCCATTGTGAGATGTTTGCAATGTCAAAGCTCCGTTCCGTGCCCTTATTCTCAAGGGATGCAGTAGAGGCATCTGTGCCTCGCAGCTCGCCCCTTGCTGTTGCCGAGGCATGATCGAGGCTCAAGTCGTGGGGATCACAGGTTGAGCTGGCTGAGGCGTTTGACAGAGGTATGGCTCTCAGTCGCGGGCTTGAGCCATCTTCTGGATCAGGATGTGCTGTCTTTAGCCATCCAGCCAGGAAGAGGCGGATGTGGTTTAAGAGGCCGAAGATGTATGTATGTGTACTCTCAGCCTGCCGGTCCTGCATACGGAAAACTGTTGGATGTCATGGCCCGCGCCACAACCGGATTGGATCTGGCTTGGATGTGTAAGAAATGGGAAGTCAATCCTGGCAGGCTGGACGAATGCTTCCTGTCAGGCCATAATCGCCCTTCCATCATGAGCCTTTCCACTTTTTGTTAGTAGCTTGTTTTGTAGTGAACTACCTTTTTAAAAAGAGAATAGCTTAACTTTGTAGTGGCAACTACATTTTAAAGTAGCCTCCCTTCACCAATAACAGCCTTATCAACTTTATCTTGCAGCAAGCAAGTAACTTATATGATTTCAGATGTCTGGCAGTCTTCATTCTTCACTCTGCTGAGTCACTCTAAAATAATCTGAACATCAATGAGCTGTCTGAATCTGAAGGGAACAAAAGATCTCAAAGGTTTCAATTAGCCATGACTCTTTGATCTCACTCAACTCATTATTCCTCACGAATACTGCATTTTCATGTTCCTCTGAAACTCCTACCATAATACAGCATGAGGAGAGAGGAAGAATGTCCCGACCACAAAGTATCCTTCATTTACTTGCCCCAGTCTCTATACACTAGTGTACACTACAAATCAAAAGTTTGGACTCATTCTGTACCGAATTTGTTTCATTTGATCTTTAAGACCTTGATCTAAATGCTTACATACTTCAAATTACTTAGGGAAACATCATCATCATCATCATTATTTAATAATAATATTTAATCAACTGTCCAGACCAGGATACATGGAAGAAGCTCAAATATAAGACTTTAATCTTTTAAATGTTTTGTTGTTTGGGGTCATTATATTTTGTAATGCTTTTGTAATGTCTCTTATGCTCACCAAAGCTGCATTTATTTTTATACACACGAGTCACACGATCCTTCAGAAATCATTCTAATATGCTGATTTGGTTCTCGAAAACCTTTTTTTTTATTTTTTTTATTATTATCAATGTTGAAAAAAATTGTGCTAATTAATATATTTGTAGAAATTATGACTGTTTTCTCATGAATCTTTGATGAATAGAAAGTTCAAAAGAACAGCATTTATTTAAAATATATAAAAAAATTATGTAATATTATCATGTCTCTACTGTCTCTTTTAATAAATTTAATGCATTCCTGCTAAATAAAAGTATCTATTTCTTAAAAAAAAAGATAAAATAAAATACACATACACTGACCCCAAACTTTTGAACGGTAGAGTGTAATATTTATTATGGTTAGGGAATTCCAGTTATGCTTCTTGATTGAATCAGTGCCCTTGAACAATCACAGCTTTATAGATCAGCATCTACTGCATAAACACTGCATTTACCTGACAAAGAAAGCGAGTATAATGACATTTTACCGTAACAGTGACATTTGGAGTTGACTTCATTCCTTCAAACTCCAAATTACACAGAACAGACTGAACAGAACAGTTATATCTGTCAGGAAACAGCTGGGAGTGCCAATCACCAGTACGTGAAATAATGAGAATATCTGGGATGTAATCCTTTCAGAAGAGTGACAGTGAAAATGACTTTCACGAAGCATCTGTGGATGATGTGGGATTTTCTCAGGCATGCAATGCCGCTGCAGCCAAGACAGTAAAACAAAAGATCGGACATGAGTGTTTGGTGCGTGTCTGATGAAATACCAATACTACACAGCATTAAGGGCTTTGCAGTCTGTCTTCATGTGGCAAGATTATGTGGCAATTACATTTCTCACCTGTCCTCTTCTGTGTGTTCATGAATATTTAAACACAAAGGTGAAAGAGAACAGATTCAGAGGGGATGCTTTGAATGTCTCTCTGCAGTAATGCAATAGGTATACCTGCGAGCCACTATATAATAATTTAATGTTATTTGAATATCTGAAATACAGTTCTGCAAGTCTTTGAATATGTACAGAACATTTGGAAATTAAAGCCTGTCAAATGCTCATTACTACCCATGGGTACCCATGGGTGCCAGACTGATGACCAATCAGGTCTGAAGCTTATAATCCCATTTGATCTGAGCACCGGGTCAAGCTGAGAAATGATTCACAACAATATTCAAAAAAATGCAGAAATCAAGGTCATTATTCCAACATCCATGTAAACTGTGATAGAAAGATCGATATGTCCACCCAAACAGATGGTCTGTCCATAAATCATCTTAATAGGAGGAGTGAATGGTGACACAAAGCTGACCCAGCCTGTAACACTGAGTTACATCTGCAAACAAACTTCCAGAAAAGTCTTGCCAGCTATAAGGTGATGTGGAACACCATTTTAATTGTGAAATAAATTATGAAAGGTGCATTCTTACCTTTAAGTTTGTTCTGAACATCCAGAGCGATATCCAAAGGATAAAATGGAAGAACGGGATCCGTAGCAAGTCGCAGGATGGTCTCAGCTGTAATCTAAATTAGCAAAAGACAAAAAGGTCCATCAACATTCTGCTAAGTCAGTTTGGATTCTTGTTCATTGAATAAAATAATAGCATTGGATTGTATTAAAGCAAACGTCATGTTTTAAGTGTTAAAATTGTCCATGAATGCTCCCAATGCTTCTTTCTAATAGGCTCAGATAACAAGAGCATTTGCCAGTCCTTCAGTGCTGAACTATAATTACTGGTTGCATTCCGTCTTATCTTTCTGATGCCTTTCCATTGATTTTCACTCCCTTGTTGGATTCCGTTGCTTTCTGCCCCAGACACTCCACATTGGCATCTGATGGGTGATTGTAATTGTGCAGATGGGAAGATCCGTACCGAGCTTTTCCTGCATCCACAGTGGCCATGGATCAAACATTATAGATTCGCCTGATGTCCCTTCATGTTCTGCATGAGGTTAACACGTGGGCTGGGAAACTGCACAGCATGAACACGTATCGACTGTGCTTTTATCATATGGTGTCTCTTCTGCCTGACCTCTCCTGACCTTTGTGAAAACTACAGTTTGCTGGCTGGCAGTATGGGGGTAATCTTCCTCTCGGGACGGACCAACTCTTGACCTGTAAAAGTTCACCGTTATGCACACCTCAAAAGGAGCATTCAGTGTCTGACCACTGACCCTGCCTAAATGAATCAGCCCCAGGGCAGGAGTTTGCTGGCCTCCCACGAGATCAGGATCTCATGCAGTGATAAAATGTACAACTAACACAGGTCAGCTCTCGTATAATACTAAATTGTCGCTGTCGGGCAGAAACCTTGTATCTCAATATTTTGTTTCATAGTTCTTTTTTTTTTTCTTAAATAAATCATTACTTTTGGTCAACCTTTACGTCTGTCTGTGGGTATTGCAAATATTTAACCAATATTAAAAAGAGCCTGTGACTAAACCTCATAACGCCGCACGCAGTTTGGACCATCTCTGCTTGTTTGCAATGCAAGGATAAATAAAGAACAGGTACTTTGAATAAGTAAAGCATTTTTTTTACTCACTATAAAATCACTAGAAGCTAATGTTTTATGTATTTGAGGAGCGTAGAAGAGTGTCTTAGTCTAGCATTTGTTGTCGAGTCATAGTCAATACTGTACTTCTTCTTTCATAGCATGAGATTTTGGCCAAATGACAGAAAAAACTGAACACCCACATAGATACAAGTTCACAGTGAATCTCCAAATTAATGTAGGAACAACATATAGATGCTATATTTTAAACATTTGTTTAATGCCATTTTTTTTACTATGTAATCTGGAGGAAACGGACCACACTACCCTTCTGCCTTCACACTACCTTTCGCAACTTTCTTGATAACACCGGGTATGTAAAATCTTTGAATAGACTACCATGAGCTCCGAATCGTGACGAATGTTGATCTCGAGTTACGTAAAAATCGCATGAATTCCGATATGACTGTTCACACTGCGGTCGCATTACAAAACATCAGCTTTAGTACCACACATAGAAGTGGCACAAATCGGGAATTGAAAAGACCAGATTCCATGTGGTTTGTACTGTTCACTCACACTGTCGTGGGGAAAACAGATACGAGTCACATATGGGCAAAAAAATCTGATTTGGGCCACATTTATCTGCAGTGTGAACGCAGCCAATGAAACATAGCCAAAACAGAACATAACTGAATAGGGTAGATCTGGTAGGTCTAACAGTTAGTATTCAGGTAAAGAAATACTACAGAAATTGAATGAAGTAATCAAAAGTAAAATAGCATGGCATAGTCTTCATAGTATAAATTAAATATAGATTAATTTTTATTAAAGCTACAAAATGTATTCAGTCAAGAGCAGTGAGTGATTTTCTTTTTTTGTTGTTGCTCTTTGATAAAAATAAATGACAGACCTTTAAGACCTGGATCACATGACGCAGATCTGACACACATTCATTTTTTTTTCCCGACTCCAAGGTCATTTAAGACTTTTTGAGTAATAAAATAACATTCCTGGTGTGTGTGCACAGAAAGCTGCTTCACAGACAGCGTTTTTAAAAACCGGGAACATCGAGAGCCAGGCTCGAACTCACATCTCCTACATGAACACCATGGACGGATGAACGAGAGCAAGGATCGGAATTTTATCTTTTTTTTTTTTACGAATTTATCTTATATTAAGAGCACAATGCATAGTGCAATTTTGATTGATTTAAAAGTGTTCCCACCAATGTTAAAGCCAAACTCTTCATGCTGAAACTCCTTCCATAAGTGCAATACATCAAAATCTTATGTTTTCTTGTTCTCTTATTTTTTTTTTTTTTCTAAACATATTTTTTGGTTTCTTATTAAAGCCCTAAAGTGTAAGTTGGAGTGATGTGGAATCAATCAGAGACTGAGAGATTCCAGCATTGATTTCAGCAGAGAGAGCATTAATCAGCACTGCAGAATGTGCCTGAACACAAAAGCTGAATTTTTATTTATAGCCTCATTTCTGGAGTTGCTCTTTAGTTCTTGTGCTCTCTCTTTCTATTGGGTGGCAGAAACTAATATCTAACATGAAAAAGTCCACGAAGGCAAGAGGACTATCACACATTCAGCTGATTCCAACAGATGAAACATACATATTTTGTATATAACACATCTACAGTACATTCTATAGTTGTTCTAATTAATGTTGTTTCACTCCAGAATTTCATCATCTACAACATCAATTGTTATCTTTCGACACTGTAAGGTGCTGAACAGATGCACGTTCATAAGTATGTTTGCTGCCAGTGTCTTTAAAGGTGCAATGTGTAAATTTTAGGAGGATCTATTGACAGAAATGCAATATAATATACATAACTATGTTTTCAGTGGTGTATAAAGACCTCACATAATGAACCGTTTCATAATGTATCTACAGTAGCCCTAAATGGACAAACTGCTCTACAGAGCGTGTTTGCTTGCCTGGCTACTCTCTGCTGTCTCAGACGATGACAACTTCATCCTGTGTTGGCCACCGTAGCTTCTCTATATTGCAATTTGCAACCTCACTGCTAGATGCCGCTAAAATTTACAAACTGCACCTTTAAGTGACAAGAGAGAGAGAGAGAGAAAGCAAACTGAGGCTTTCAAAATGTCTTAGCATGCAATAAAAAACATGAACAAGAATCACATTTTCATTTTCTTATATTTTAAGATAATTAAATTTGATAACTTTTTATTATTAATTTACAATATCACACACTCAGAATTTTTTTTTGAAAACATTTCAGTTTAATTCATTAAAATGAGCAATATTACTTGTAGAATGGGATCTGACAGCTAAGGTAAAGGCTGGCCAGAAATCTCATAAGCAAGAGAAATAGCCTCAACTATCCACTTGCTGACTTTTTAGTCGCAGGGAGCCCCTTCTTAGGCTATCCAAGGCTATCTAAAGCAGATAAACAGCTGATCAGGTTTCCTCTACAGGGCAGCTCTGTGGATATAAGTATCCAGTGCTCTTACTGGACACATAAGGTTCAGCTTTCCTGGTCCTGATCTCTGAAGGGAGGAGGGCAGGAGGCTTGAAAGACAATAGGCTGCGGTACAACGGTCAGCACCTTAGGAACATAGCCCCGGCTTTGGGTAAAAGAATGCCTTGACCATCCCTGGTGCAAACTCAAGGCACGTAGTGGACACGATAGGGCCTGGATGTCTCCCACTCTTTTAAGAGATGTTATGCCTAGAAGACACACTGTCTTTAAGGTCAGAAACGTTTCTGGAACGTCTGGTCTTGATGGGCTCGAAGAGAGCTGAGGATAATTCTTCTAGCACAATAGCCAGGTCCCAAGCTGGAACTCTAGTACGACTTCAAGGCCTCAGCCTCAAAGCACCACGGAGGAAATGTGTCACCAACGGGAAAGCCAAACTGGATTTTGTAACCTTTTTATACAGTCTGCAGGACCCATTGAGATAAGTTTGGCAGAAGCCTCCATTTTGCCAGATGATCTACTAAAGGAACCAGCCTCTAGAGGCTGGACTCTGGTGTACTCAGAACAGCCAATTTGGTGTCCTGAAGCGAACTGGCAGGAAACAACCGACTTGGCTGCTCTATGAACCTCCTTCAGAGGGTGCGAGCGTCTCAGTGATGCAACATCTTGTGACGGGCACTGAGAAATATGCTCTCTGGAAACCGCTGTTCCCCGAAGCACCGAGGGTTGCGGGGCTGACAGAACGGCCTCCTGAGGGCACCGAAGTGGCATGGGCACCGTATAAAGAGGTGTACGCTGTTCCACCCCAGAGGGGGCTGCCCTCAGAAGTTTGACGCCACTGCCATCAGGGCTTCTTTTTAGCTGAGGCCTTCTTCGCGAGAAGAACGGTCCTCAGATTTGTTTTCTGCATAGGAGGCTTCGGCTGAGAAGCGACACTATCTTTTTGATGTGCCCTGTATGAGGAGCTTGATGGCTGGGGCTGCTCAAGCACAACAGCCCCAGAGGCCTGGGGAGAACGAGAGAGGTAGCGCTTAAATGCTGCTGCCTGTTTCTTGGCCTCCTGAAACCTCTCGATGACCATGTTCATAGTGTCGCCAAAGAGGCCAGGAGGCGAGAGCGGAGCATCAAGCAGGAAGGCTCTGTCTTTCTCCTTAATCTCAGACAGATTTAGCCAGAGATGCCTCTCCGCGGCCACCAGGGCTGCCATAGACCGCCCAATAGCTCTGGTCGTCAATAGCTCTGGTCGAGAGACAAATCTGTGGCCCGACAGGCCCTACCCCTTCACCTTCATCCAGGTCCCTCAGCAGGTCTGCCTGGTATGCCTGCAGAATAGACATGGTGTCCAGACATGCACCAGCCTGAAATGCTGCTGTGTACGCTTTATCCACTAGCGCTGAAGATGTTCTTAGAGGCTTAGTGGGCAGCATCAGGGTCTTCAGGGATGATGCCATGCTAGGGGACAAGGGACATACTATTTTATCTGTTTTTCCATAAAGGGAAAGACATGTTAGTGTTTAATGTTCAGTTACATTGGGCATTTAAAGGAGTTTCTGTTATGTTTTTGAATTTTGTGGTTACCATTGTGCTGAAGAGTGGAACTTGTGCTTGGGCTGTGAGCTCTTTGATAAGCTTTTCTTATTTGTTTGTTATATACATTGTGTATAACGATGAACGAAAACTGCTTCTTTAAACTTTGGAAAATGAATTAAACCCCAGTAAATTAATAAAAAAATTAAAAGGCCATAAACAGTTACGCAAAACTAAAACAGCACCCACATACATTTACCAGATTTTGTTCTGCATGTAAACAACTCGAATGGTATTCTGGCAGCTAATGCTGAGTTCACACTGCATGATTTTAGGCCCAGTTTTCACTCACCGACAGATTTTACGAAATCGCAGACAAATGCCCCAAATCAGAGGCAAATCGGCGCTCGTTCATGCGAGTGAAAATCACGCAGTGTGAATTATCAAAGACGCGATCTGAGAGAATCGAAGATGCATCGCCGACACCCGTTAGATATCTGGCATGCTAAATATCTGGACCTGACTGTGATTCAAAATCCTGCTGTGTGAAATGTGTTGTGACTAATAATGACATGGGTGATGACTTACAGCCAATAAGAGAGCAAGATACAGGGCAGCGGGAAGTTCGGGGAGGAGTTATAGACCCGCGTCTCCCCAACCATTTCCTACTCCATAATCTTTTTTTTTTTTTTTTTTTTCCTCTCCTTTTCACTGCAAATTAGTGCACAGACATTTGGATAGCAAGATTCTTGCAGGCTAACATTTTTAGTAACAATTCTAGTCTCTTGCATTGACCTTGCATTTTTTTCTTTATCACTTCTCGCGTGTTTGGTTGTGAAACATAGTTTGCGGACCATACAGAGTTGTCGGTGATTTTTTCTATTGTAAAGTCATGCAATGTGCAACCCCCTGTCGCCGATCCATCGTGCAATGTGCACACAGCAGCGACTGAATGCTACCCCAGATAGTAGTGCAGTGTGAAAAGAACAGTGATCTGACGACTTTGAAAATCCTGCAGTGTTTATACAAGTTTATGAGACTTAGCAGCATTTTCCTCTTTAAATTCAAGTGTAATTTTTAGCATAAGAACTTCATTTTTATCCTCTGTAATCTCTTGTGGCATTTAAAAAGACTGTCAATGTGTATTTGTTTATGAGTCAGCACATACGTGCACGGGTGTGCGGCCTTGTTTTTCAATCTTCAGCTTGCCTTTTGCTCCAGGACATGTTGGTACTGCAGAGCTTTGCAGGGAAATATATTTGTGTACATTAGAGACAGGTGGGTGCATTGGAGGCAGGGGGTTATTGACAGCAGAGGGCTCCCTTTGAGCAGCTCGGCCAGACTGATGAATCGCTGAACACTGATTCACAGCACAGAGACAGACCTGTGTCTGATCTGAACACCAGACTGAAGGGTATTTGTTTCCCGTGTCGTGTTGTTCTGTTAGCGGGGCGAGTATTAACGATGGGGTCAAGCATGTCGTGATTTGGAAGTGCACATGTACTGTGGGATTTGCCTGTCAGATTTGACAGACTAGAGGAAGATTTGAAAGCTGATTGAGGGGAAAATACACATGAATGTACAGTGGATGTACAGCGCAGCAACGACAAAGACACAGCAGGAGGAAATGACAGTATATAGGGCAAAAAATCTACACTTCTTTTTTGCGTGTCCACAAATGTCCAAATGAAACCTACTTCACTGATTTTGAAATAAAATAAAATAATTCTGATTCAGACTTGAATTACTGTTTTAGAGTACAAAGGGTCTAGTATAAATCAAAACCAAAGAAGTCTGTGCTGATTTAGACATCTATCAGGGCTCTACAATGCAACCATTTCAGTCGCATTTGTGACTTAAAATTACAGCGTGCGACTGTGAAAAAATATTTAAGAGCATCAGCTGACCTGATCAGGCCCAATTCTATGGGGTGCTAGAGGGTACACCCTCAGCTGAAAATAATAATAGCATATTAACAAAACATATTTGGCACACAATCCAGTGTGTATTTGTGTTTGCATTCTGGATAGCATCAAAGGTTTCTATTTACAATGTGTTTCGCCATGTTAAGCAATGTAGCCAATCACAGACATTTCTGTTGATTTCTTGAACGCAATGGCCAATCAGAGGTGTTTAAGATAGTCAGGATCTACTCATCACTCAAAACGCAGCAGTTTTTGTCCAGTGCTTTCATAAAAAAGTGTAGACAAGATGTAAATAAGAGGTTCAGTGTGCAGCATAGACAACTTCTTTGATTATAACAGATGTTTGTGAGACTGAGATGAGTGCACAGCTTTGTAGTGATTATAAAGTGAGTGCTCTTTGTACTCTGTCTAAGCTATTTATAATTCATTCAGATTTGAATTAAAGTTTTGTTTTTTTGTGCTGCTAAGTTGACCAATGGTCACTAACACACTGCAAAGTTTCTGAAGTGACATTCACATATAAACGCGAGAATCACTATCAAAATTGCAGTATCAACATAGCGATAACCATAGCAATGGATAAGACAAAAATATGTCCTATATAATAATATATGTCAAAAAATAGATGTGTATTAAGCAATATAAATGTAAATCTTACGATCTTGTAAATATTATTATTAGATCTCGGATTATCAGAAAAAAGGTCAGAAATAAAAGGGCGTGAGGCAAAAAATAATATAAATGCCACCAAAATTCACAATATGGGCACAAAAAATGCCCCTGTATGAATTCTTGTTTTTAAAATGTATAATATATGATACAGTTAAGCAATATCACATGAGCAAGACTGCTGTTTATAAGCACGATTACAAATGTGATGTTGATATTAACAGTTTAATAAACAAAGTTAATATTAATTGACTTTTTAGGCACAATATTGTCTGATTTTGATCTCTTGTTTGTCAACAAAAATAGCTCCAAATAAAGTCACAGCTGAGCTGCTGCGCATCTCAGAGCAAAAGCGGGGTTTCGATAATGAATGATTCTGCCTTTTTTTAACAAATTTCAGTTATTTTAATTATTTAATATTTCTATATTCAATACTTTATATTTAAAACATTAATCTCATAACATTAAGTTATCTCATAACACACTTTTGTGTCCTTCTTTGCCACCTCTTCAGTGCAAAGATGAATTTTGTTGATACATTTGATTGGTAACTTATTCTGTCTGATTGTGTCTTACTATTCTAACTGAATTTATTGTTTCAATTAAAAATTTTGAACAATTTTGTAAATTTAAACTTAAGAATTTGACATAAAAGATGACATAGCCTACAAAGAATGACCTTGCAAAAAAAAAAAAGCCCCTGGAAATCAATTTAAGGACTCAAATATACTCAAATATCAAGATTAATTTCTGTCATTGATTAGAAAGTGCTCCTATTTTTTTTTTGACTGCTCCTAAGAAGAAATGTAAGCGTAGAGCCCTGTTTATAATATGCTGGAGGACCCACGTTATTTAATAGCTTCAGACTCTAATAAAGCCAAGAAATTATATTAATTACGTCTCACAAAGTATTCCAAATAAAATGCCCCAAGGTTAGGAAGTCACTAAGTTTAAAAGTCTAAAAATTAAAAAGACCTTTTTTTTAATTTAATTTAAAATGATGACGTTAAAAATCCATGTCATGTAAATCATCTTAATTGACACATTGCTGAGATTTGTTTTAATCTAATTAATGAAATTAGTGATAATTTTTATTTTTTATTTTTTTAATTTTATTTTATTTTGTCAATGATAACAAGGGCCAGATGAAAATGTGCATTATGATAGTTAAATTATTTTAATTAAAACATACTGTTGACAAAAATATTAGGAAGAAAAAAAAAAAAAAAACACTGCAAGATATTTATAATGCATATTTATATTTTTAAGTTTTTTTTAATACACCATACTTTAACCCAAACTGAATAATTAAAAACAAGTTTAAATGAGTAAATCTTCCATAAATATTTTTTAATATTAATTTTCTTTCCTGACATATTCCAATTCTTGTTAAAACACACTAGATATGCTTATTCTGTGCATTTTGAGCACTTTTTGTGTGAAATCATATTTATTTTGTCCATCAAAGGTGTACTTTCACTTTAATTGAGCGTTAGCAGCACAGCAAAAATAGACCCAGCACCGAAACGATAGCGGCACTGCTGCTTCTGCTCTGCTACGCGCTCTGCGTGCGGTGTGAATGCTCTCATCTGTTAACATGGCCGCCGAAAAAAATATGCGCTGCTGACGCGTGTGTTGTGAAACCGGCCTTAGCGTGGCTGAATCTAACATTTTGAGGAGTATGTGCAGGCTGTCGACCACTGCACCGGTGTGGATACTATACCTAACCATGACATGAATATAGCAATGTTAATATATTTGGTCTTGCCGGACTAGATCTGTGGCTGTTGATTATTGCTGCTGCCACAGAACAAGTATGAATAGGCAGATCTAGGCAGGTGGAGAATTTCAGAGGAACTCGGATTAGCCTACGGCAAATACTGAACTATTTAAATTGTGTGGTTCTCATTGGCTGCAGAATTAACAGGGGCCAATAAGCTTGTGCCAATGTGGTAATTGTGTAATTGCTTGCAGAATGCATGTAAAGGACCTATCAGCCTGCGCCATCTAGAGTTTCATGACTGAACTACATATTTATTATACTACAATATTGAAATCATCATGTTATATTTCAGAAGCACATGTTTTTGTTAAATGTGGATTACTTTATATAAAATGTTTGAATTTTTTATTTATTTTGCACTTTCATGTCAACTAAAATGTTTTCATTAAAGGTGCAGTATGCAATATTGACAGCTAATGGTTGAAATGGGTACTGCAGTCCAAATTCAAAATATTGGAGAGAGTTGTTTCCCTCGCCCCTTCTGCCTCAGATTTTTATGCGCAGCTTGTCAGAGCTGTACGTCTCTGTGATCAGTAGTAAATGCTTCTCCATCTGAAAGCCAGAGGGCACTCTTGCGCAGAAACTCTAAATATGCCCTGCCGCAGGATTAAGATAACACACGTCATATCGCTGTAGCTGAATAAACAGAAGATTGAAACGCTTTGATTGATTAAACATGGCTAATATACACACGACTGCCTTATTCTGTGTAAGAAGCCACATCATCTCAGAGAAGGATGCTCAACTGTCATTATGAAGTGAGTTTGGAGTAAAAACATGCTATTAAATGTAGTCTTTTGATGGACAAGATGTTAATAAATGCTTCTCATGTCTGGAAAGATGTTTGATGCGTGTTGCTTTTTCAAATGTACATTATAAGCGACTCAAACTCGTAGTGCTTTCAGATGGGTTAGCATTTGGAGCCATACTTCATTGACAAGCTGCGCATAAAAAAAAAAATAATCGCAGCCTTTGCGATTTCATAATCGCTCTAAGAATCATGTTTAAGCGATAATTGCATTTAAGTTCAATGTTATTTTTCGTATCGTGCGATAAATTGTGCCGCCCTAATAATAATAATAATAATAAATACATACAACACCTTTAACTAAAATTACATACCATTTTAGTCAGATTAAAACTGGAACAATAGTTGAGAATAACAAATAATATACAAAAAAAAGAACACTCTGATTCTCTGTACAAAGAGCCAACATGACAGATGCTTCTAGAGCTTCTCCTTCCACTGTTTCCTATGAAAGAACAGCCTCACTGACCCTCACGATTCAAGCAGCTCTTAAAGATTTGCACAGCAATGAAGCACTAAAACTCAAAGCTGACCACATGGCATTTAATGAATCAATGCCTTAATGACCTGTGTCAGTCAAATTTATTCCTGCAATATGTCTCGGAAGACAAATCTCTCATCAAGCAGCCTTCTGCTTCTGTCATTAAGCTTCCAGATGGTATTGTGTGTCAAGAGTTAACTGTGAACGAAAAACATCTCAATATGCAGGTAGAAAGAGTCTCATGTGAACATAAAATATGCTTACTTTGGATATAAGATCCTGATCTTGAATAATCATTAATATATAAGCTTATGAAAGCCACTACACACCAATTATTAAACAGGGACTTAGTGACATGCATTATTGTGTATTATGAGTCTTAAGGGTGTATGTGACAATTGATGTACGTTATCTTAAATTCTCAATGACCAGGATGATCATCAAGCTGTAAACAGCAGAAGTGTATTTGTTTTGAGCCTTTTGTACTGGCGGGTTATTCATCCATGTTGTTGTGCGTAAATTTAGCCATTAAGCCTTCGTTAGGCTAAGAACTGACAGATTATGAAAATTGTCACCTATGAATTGAAGCTCTGTGATTTCATATGTAAATGGGTAATTAGAGGGCATTGAAAAGGAGCTTAAGTAATGTTTTATTCAGCCAGTCAAAATTCAAACAAACACACAATGAAGGTCTTGACTAAAGGAGTGCAGAATGACCAGCGAAAAATTGGGAAAACCACTGAGCAAAAGGAGGAATGTGCAAATGTCTGTGTGTGTGTGTGTGTGTGTGTGTGTGTGTGTTTATTGAACAGTAAAGTGAGGAGAGATTAATTCATGACAAACATCTGCCAGATGCTGGAACCAATTAAGCTTCCTGCTAGCAAAGTTTCATTTCAACTTACAAGCTCGCAATTTTCCCATTCTGCAAGCATGTTTTTGATTATTAAAAGCTAATTAGAGCATTGTATGTTTAGTGGAGTGCTGTGTTTGAATTCAGAGAATAAGAATGGACTTAAATGATCGGACTGGTTCATCAATAAACTAATTGTGCTGTATATATTAATGCCCTTGTTTATGAACAATATACACAGTTATATACATCTCTGAGGCATTCTTAGAAATAATGTCTTAATAATAATTTTATTGCTCAAACTGAAAAAAAAAAAATTGTTTGCTTTTTATTTATTTAGCAGAGACATAATCCAAACAGATGAAACAAACAAGCAAAAAAAATAAATATTCTGTAACACTTTATTTTAGTGTCCTTGTTACATATGTTACATGTACTTACTGTAGTAACAGCAGTAAATTATGCATAATTATATGCAACTAACCTAAACCAAACCCTAACACTAATCCTAACCCTATAGTAAGTACGATGTTCATTAATATAACTTAGTACATGTATAATTATACTGTAACTAGGACACCTTAAAATAAAGTATAACCAAATATTTATACATATTGTTATACCAGCATATACTTTTTTGTGCGTTCTGACATAGAACCCGGAAGTGCTGCACTGTGTTTACAATATTAGCAGCATAGGAGAGTGACAGTGAAGAGAAGAAATTGTTGAATAAAGTCGTTATTGTGTTCCGAAGATGAACGAAGGTCTTACGGGTGTGGAATAACATAAGGGTGAGTAATTAATGACAGCATTTTCATTTTTGGGTGAACTAAACCTTTAGTCTTTGTTTCCACACACAAAAAGTATACGCTGGTATAAAAATATGTATAAATATTTGGTTAAACTTTATTTTAAGGTGTCCTATGATTCATTTGTAATATATAATTCAAAGAAGAATTAGCCTTTAAACTATTAAAATGGTCAACTGCTAATCTGAATAACCGATTAAAATTCACTTTAAATTTATTTATCAAAATTATTTCTATAACATTTTTACCTTAAGGGGATGAAAAGGATTTTAGTCTGACATCTAATATCTAGAATCAATCAAGTAAACATTCAGATGTGACATTTCTGTGACTGCATCCATTAGGTTAGGGTTATGTTTAGTTTCTTTGTGTTTCGGTTTGGATTTGGTTCTGTTCCTGTTTGCCCAAGTTCCTTGTCATTGTTAGTTTCCATAGTTGTTAATTAGTTAAACACTTGTTACCTGTTCTGTTGATTGTCCTCCCTTGTGTATATATACACAAGCCTTCAGTTCATTCAGTTATTTGTCTGATATCATCTTAGTTGTAATGTGGTAATACTATTTTATTACTATTAGTTTTTGTGGTTGATCTCCAGTTTGTTATTTATTCTCCTTCGTTGTGTGCTGATTGCAGCAGCCACAAAATGTGATGAATCAGAAATTATGAACCCTGTGCCAAGAAATTCAGTAATACTGAATAAATACTTTTGTACTGATGCACTGTGAGGACACATCAATAGGATGTGATGTTAAAGCAATGTTAATAGCTTTCTCAGAATTATATTATATTATATTTTTTTCCATCCTGTATAAATAATTTCTGAGCAGAGAAGCCCTTTGAAGCCGGATAAACTAGAACTTTTCTGTCTTTTTTCTGCTGTCCCTTTTTACTTTGTTAGTCATTTTGGAAATGGACTGTATAGTGTTTTTTGAAGTCCCACAAAAGCCAATTAAGCGCATATGATATGCATCTATAATGAAGCAAAATGGCTTCATTAGAGACATGCTATTGACATGCTTGTGATAATTGTTCTTTACAGCTCAGAAAAAGACAGGTGCTTAAATGCCAGAACATATGAAAGAACATATGAACTTATGAAAATAATTTGAAATTAAAAGGATGAAATGCACTTTGAGGTTTGCTGATGAAATTAATGTACTATTTATTTCTCAAAACCAGGGTTTTAGGAATAATTTGTAAAGGTTTTGGGTGGGGGGGTAGGGGCATTAAGGCAAGGGTCTTTAAAAGTTATGATAATCTTTGTTACAAATATAGAATGTTCTATGGTAAAAGCATAAACCAACCCTCACTGTTATGACTGCTGTGACCCTACTCAATATAATATAATATAATTAGCCTATAATGTGTATAAGACAGTATGCATTGAACACAGATGGTGCCTGTTTCATTATAGGGTAAAATGGTAAGCGTGATACCAAAAATAATCTGTTACAAATGCACAGATTAGCTGGCTTGGTGTGTTGTGATGTGTTAATTTTTAATTACTGACGTTCTCAGAAATTGTGCATGCCTCAAAGCTGTAAAGACAGTGAGAAACCGCTCTCCCTACGGAGTACACGGATAGCATACACCCATGACTACATTTTAGATTTGCATTTGTTTTCTAACAACTTCAAATTACGTGCCATTTTGCTTCATTATAGATGCATATCATATGCGCTTAATTGGCTTTTGTGGGACTTAAAAAAACACTACAGGGTCCATTTCCAAAATGACTAACAAAGTAAAAAAGGACAGCAGAAAAAAGACAGAAAAGTTCTAGTTTATCCTTCTTCAAAGGGATTCTCTGCTCAGAAATTATTTATACAGGATGAAAAAAATATATTGGTAGACCTGACAAAATACAAGATGCAATGCTATGTGGTTCCATTTGAAAAAGCCCCCGAAAAACGTTGAAAATGACATTTCAAACCAGAACTACTCAGTATGAAGGTCAAGTGAGGTTTCCTGAGTTTCTCCTTGTAAACAGCATTGAAACTGAACTTGCTTGTCAACAGTAATAACATTACTATGCTGACAATTGTTAAGGTCCCTCTAGCCAAAACTGTATGCCAGCACTGTCAATATTGTTTGAATTTTTAGCTTTTTTTATATTTTTCTGTTTATTATAAAATGTCACTTATACTAGTATAATAAAATATATATGTAATTACTAGTATATAATATATTATTTAAATGAATGAATGCATGCATGCATGCATGCATATGCATGCTACTGTAAAAGCCATGGGCCACAAAGAGATTATGAAGCATCAATGGCATTCATGAAGCATCCTTTGTTGAAAGATATTGCTCAGGTAAGGGCTACAAAAAATAAATATAGCTGCAAGCAGCAATTACAGGGCCAAGCACAAAGAAGGCACAACAAGTCATGCCAACATGTCATCTGACCAACTGCAACAGTGAGCAAGACCTATTAAGATCATTTAGACCAAAAATAACTGAAAAATCATAAATACAGTTAATAATAAAAATTTACTGGTTTATCACTTTTGGCCAATAGGTGGCGCTGTGACCAAATTAATGCGGTATGGTCAGAGTGAGGTGGCAATGACACTCGCAAAGTTTGGTGTCAATATATCAAAGCACTGCAGAGCTACAGCCTCAAGAGTCATTTTGGTATGAAGCCTCTACTTTGTTGCTGTGGTATACGAAAACAATTTTGTCTATCAACATGAAATCCATACCTTTTTGCTGGCATGGTCTAAAGATGATATGATATTTATATAAAGCAATTAGCATTTTTTAAAAAATTTCATTATAACATTTGACCACAAGGAGGCGCTGTCTCAAAACCTTTCGAGTACCTTCAAAGCATGGTGCCGATGGCACATCCTGAGTTTCGTAATGGTACACCAATGCATTCATATAATTTCATGTTTTGTTCAATTATAGCGCAACCAAGAGGCACAATCCCACCACTTTTGTTATGTGTCCTCAGAGTGAGCCCGTACATGTGTGTCAAATATGGTGAAAATATTTCGTTTTGGAATTACAGATTATATGTATTATAACATAAAAAATGACCCATGGGTGACTTTGATTTGTTTTTTTGCCACTTCCTATCAAAATTTTGACATTTGGGCATTAGCGTTTAGTTAACCAACTATGGTTCTGTTTCCTACACTGGTTTCGTCTCGATCGGACTAACGGTTTCAAAGATATTCGCAAAAGGTTTTTAAGCGCTAAATCACAATGTTGCACAAACCACAAGGTGAAATAGCATGTTTGGTATCGCTGGACTCGGCAAGGATTCAGGAGTCTAAGTAGATGACTCCCGTGAAAATAAGTCAACCACATCCAAAGTTATAAGCATATAAATATGTTTTTTTCTCCACTAGGTGGTGCTGGTCCAAAACTTCTAGGGCTTCTTCAGGGCACCTTGCTAATGACCCATACTGAGTTTTGTAACGATATGCTAATGCGTTCATAAAATACAGCATTTTATCACAAAATTCAAAATGGCCGATATGGGAAAATTGGATATCATTCGATTCGGCATGACACCCTTAATCTAACGAGACCATATTTATGGACATACTGTTCAGAAGTTATAAGCAAAAATAGCCATTTTTTGTATCTCCAGATCTGTCGCTGTGCCGAAACACTGCATGTTGCCTCAGGTCATGCTTGTGATGACACGTACCAAGTTTGGTCTGAATACAATAAAGCGCTACATAACATTTATTCATGCGTTTTTCGAAAATGGTTTGAGAAATCGACTTGAATTCCATAACTTTTTGTCAACATGTTCAGAAGATGATCTGATTAAATTTTCATGAAAATCAGAGCAACGGCCTAGGAGGAGTTCGAAAAAGTAGGTTTTTCGGAAAAATCTAAATGGTGGGAAAATGTTCATGACGGATGATGACATAGGGTGGAATCGAATTGTCTTGAGCCAAGGAATCAGAGGGAAAAAAATAGTTTCTAGCCCTTACGGTTCAAAAGTTATTAGCATAAATGTGAGTGAAACCTTGGACAGCTGGTGGCGCTAGAGGGATTAAGTTAGAGACTCCAAATTTGCTATGGACACAGTTCAGACTAGCCTCTAACTGTGTGCCAAATTTCACAAGTTTTCCGCAAGCGGTTCTATGGGCTGCCATAGACTTTCAGAGAGGAAAGGGATGAATAATAATAAGAATGCCAACGGATAGAACAGATGCTTACGCACCTTCAGTGCTTGGCCCCTAATAATAATCCCAAGGCATTAGATATACCATGGTGTGAAGACAGCCATCAACAAGTATAGAAAGTATTGCACAACAATGGTATTATCAAGAACAGAGCGTCCCTCCAAAACTGATGAGAAGACAAAGAGAAAACTGGCCAGGAAGGCATTTAAGTGGCCTACAGTGGTTGCTCCCTACATATGACAACTATCTCCCATATTCTCCATCTGTCTGGGATATGGGGCAGGGTGGCAAGAAGGGTGGAATCAAATTGTCTTGAGCCAAGGAATCGGAGGGAAAAAAAATAGTTTCTAGCCCTTACGGTTCAAAAGTTATTAGCATAAATGTGAGTGAAACCTTGGACAGCTGGTGGCGCTAAAGGGATTAAGCCTTTTCTGACCAAAATATCCAAATCTGGTTAAACTTTGCAAAAACATATATCCAGTCTCCCAAAACCATGTGGAAAATGTGTTATGGTCTGATGAGACCAAGATTGAACCTTTTGGCCAAAATTGTAAAAGGTATATTTGGCGTAAAAACAACACAGCACATAAGCAAAAGAACACCATACCCACAGTGAAGCATAGTGGTGGCAACACCAAGCTTTGGGGCTACTTTTCTTCTGCTAGAACTGGGGCTTTAGTGGTGAAGGGAATCATGAATAGCTCCAAGTACCAGTCAGTTTTGGCACAGAACCTTCTGCCGTCTGCTAGAAATCTGAAAATGATAACTCTCACATTTTAGCATGTCAATGATCCAAAACAAAACTCTAAATCAACAAAAGACTTGAATCCTATAGAAAATATGCAGGGGAGAGGGCCTCACAATTTAACAAATTTATCTACAGATCTATTAAATATTATTATATAATACATACAATTCCTATATACATATACACAAATATGCATTTAAGATCCATAAACCAACTTTTTGGAAAGGAAATAAGGTGAAATGGGGGCAGTCAAGGCAATAACATGCTCAAATTTGTCCTCAGAAAGTGTCAGGCAGGCTCCCAGATGTTTTGCTGTCTCGATTTTAAGTTTTCAAAGTTTCAGCAAAAAGGCCTCAAAAGTCCAGAGGGCTTTTTAATCAGCAGCAGTGATGGATGAGCTAAGAGTCCTCACCACGCTTGGGACGAACCAGCAAATGTGAAGCAGAGACACTTGGACAGCTTTCGCTCTATGGACAAATTACACTCCCCTGTTAAAATGCATGTCAAACGACACTCGCGTCAGCTCTCATACAATGAGACGCCAATTGTGTAAGCCAGGTGATAAAGGAGTATCTCTGGGAGAGCGCCATCCAAACACGGAGTTAAACCCAGGAGTGTCTGGGAAAATTACTTCTTGACATCTCGTCATGTTATGTATTAGGCGGCGATAAACTCTTCCTGATATGCTGCCAGTGTTGTTGGGATGTAGAGAAGGTGGAGGGAACCAATATCACGCCTCGACTGTGGAGATAAAGTGGAAATGTCTGCCGTTTCTTGATCCACCAGTGGCAGTGAAAATGCAGATTTCTCCAATTGGTCTAGATTAGCTATACTGTAAAACATCCATTTCAATACATTCAAAAGTTAAAGGTAAACATACTGTAAGATGAAAATTTTGAAAGTCCAGTAATTTGCCCTTTCATATACTTCCAAAGAAGAAATCATTCATATTTATAAAAGAAATGTTTAACACATCCAGTTCGTCTGCAGGTCAACAATTTATTTGTACAAAAGAGGGAAAAGCACAGTCAAGTGTGAAATTCCTTTGTGTGTCTAACTATTCAGAGTCGCCCTGACTGAGAAACCAATTAATGACAGCAAAAGTGGTCCAGGAGAGCAGATGTCCCATGTTAACAGAACCCAGAGCACCTGAGTGAAAGACTGACATATCTCACTTTGTGCCTGTCTACACGAGAGACTGCTGTAGTCTACAGTATGTTTACTGAGATGGTTTGCGACAGCAACTAGGTATTATTAAACATCCCGAAGGGAACTTTAAATTAATACATTGCATATTTGTGTCATACAAGAATCTAAATGGCAACCCAGAAGAAACTTGTATTATTCAAAGTTTGATTTTTTTAAATTAATTTATAAACATTATAAGTTGTTTTCCTCATGGGGACCGGAATTTTGTCCCTAATGTCCTTTAAAATGTCACTTGTGAGCAGAATATTGTTGTACTTAATTTCCAGTCAAGCTGTAATTGACAAATAATGGCACGCATATAAAATGCTTGAAAATTTGCCCTAATGGGACAAAGATTCTGCCATTTTATACCAAAAAAGTTTTAATTAAAAAAAAAATGTAATTTTCATCATTATCATTTTCATGAATCTGTGGACATAAAACTGTGGTGGGAATTTCCAATACTTACAAGAAAAAAAAAAAAAAAAAAAAAAAATCTAAAACTCCAAAGGACCAAAAGTGCTCATAAATTAAAACCACAACTTTATTTTTGGCGTGTGACAAGATATTTTGCAGAATGGCGACTGAGTCTATCAAGCTACCATTTTCAGCAAATTATTACTTAAATTTCAATCGAGATATTAAAGAGATCTTATTTGTGATTTGTGTCTCCTGGAAATAATAAAAGCCCAGTTCAAAACAGCAGAGCAGGACAGAAGATACCAACCGACTGAGGTGTTATGCAGTGTTGGGATCTTTCCATTACCTCATCACCTCATCTTTTCATCTTCCCTCAGTCTCTCACTCCCTGTCTCTCATCCCTGTGGACAAAAGCCACATCTGTTACAAATGGAGTGAGTGCAGCTATACAGGGACGGCAAAGCTGAGGCTCAGGGCAGTGGACTCGAGTTGGCACATTGTCTTTCATGATTAAATCATCCCAATGAGCTTTGAAATGTCCTGTGCTGCAGCCTTTCCATATGTAATTCATTGACTTATGGTGCTCTTTTCTAAAGAACCAGAATAACATCTCTCTCTGTATTCACACTATTGGTGTTTAAAGATGAAAATCTCACAAAAGAAGATATTTTGATAAACTGTTTTTATCCATATTGTTTGTCAGTTGGGTCCAAATCCACCACATTGGACCCCAGTGAGTAAATGATGATGTGAAAGACCAGAAAGTCCACTTTTTCCTTCCAGATGTTTTTCCTCCTTATAAATCTAGTGTTTTAAAACCCCAGAATTCTCAATAGTACGGCTTAATCGAAGTTCAATTCTAAATCTTTTGCTAGTCTAATTCTATAAGATACGTCAAAGCCAGTAATTTCTGGGAAATTAGTGCTATCTTATCATTTCAGACTTTATATTAGGAAAAAAAAAGAGCTTTCTTGGGCAATTCTTCTGTGATTCTTTATCCTCCAAATGGTGAATTCATTTTATTACAACTGCATAGAGCAGATGGTCCATTTAAGCAATTAAAAGGCTAAAACATTAGGAACTGAAATGAGGGTGAATTCCGACAATAGACAGCTGATGATCCCGTGCCACTGCATTAGTGCTGATGGACTCAGAACAATGCGATCCATAAGTCATTCTCAAATGAAACACCCACACTCATTCATAACTCGTTCTTCTGAAGGTCTCTGGATGGGGATCTCTGGATGCCCTTTAACAGATGAGTTGATTCAAGGGCAGGGAATGTAAATTGAGATGCTTCTCAGGTAGACGTTCCCTGCGGAGACCATCAGCAGATTCCTGCCCCTTCCAGGTGCCATGTAAGCAAAGCTGGCAGAATCTTTCGTTCACCCTTCTTCCCCTGCCCGGCTAGTGTCACTCAGGCTGTCAGAGTACAATACCAAGCCTTCAGTCATCACCGCCGCCACTGTTTCCATCTGACACATAACAATGGCTGTCCTGGGACGTTCAATCACACCAGCAGCTGCTCTCAACCTCACAGCTTCCTCTCTCTGGCAGCTCGTGTTTTCTCATGCTTCCTACTCTCCGCCGTTTCTGGATGGCTGAATCCCAGGGCAAGCGACGCATGGCAGGTTAATTTTGAAAGAATCTCTGGGTGGCATAAGTCTATCTCTCTTGTAATTTCTGCCTAGAACAGAGGCACATTTCTTACACGTACATCTGCAATCTTTCCATTAGTGAACGCTCCACTGGGCATCATACTCAAAGGTCTATTCTAGAAAACTTTGCTTGAGACACTTGCATTTAACACAATTGTTAACCATGTGAGATGAACAGTGAACTGTCAAAGAATCAGATGTTACCCATCATGCATTGCACGCATGTATGAGCATATCAGTTAAAGTATGTGGTATGCATGTGGTAGGTCTAATTTTACTTAATCATCCAATCAGGAAATATAGTTATCTCATATAGACTAAGGGACATTATCATTCACGCAAACACAAATGCCCCATCAGGGCAATACACATGGCACTAAAATTAATTTATAAACATAATTTATATATACATAATAATTTAATAAATAATAATGGACAAATTGAACCCTAATGTCTATACAAAAGTTTGGGGTCAGTAAGCTTTTAAAAATATTTTTGAAGCCTATGCTCATCACAGCTGCATTTATTTTATTAAAAATAAATAAATAGTGATATTGTGAAGTAATTTAACATTTTAAAAGAACAGTTATCTATTTGAATATATTTTAAAAAGTAATTTATTCCTGTTATGGAACTTACTGACACCAAACTTTTTAGCAGTAGTGTAAATAAGAAACTATTTAAATAAAATATAATCAGATGTGATGCTTCATACAGGAACTTCTGGGAATGTCATTTAAAGGGGACCTCTTATGCCCCCATTTACAAGGTGTAAAATAAGTCTCTGATGTCCCCAGAGTGTGTATGTGAAGTTTTAGCTCAAAATACCCCACAGATAATAATTGCCACTTTTTGGGATGAGCAAAAACACGCCGTTTCAGTGTGTGCCCTTTAAATGCAAATTAGCTGCTACACTCGGCCTAAGAGGGCGGGGCTTCAAGAGCTCGTTCTCCCCTTTCAGGACGCACTATAATGTCAGAAACTGCGAATATATGCTGCATGGAGATAGAACAGGTATAGTTTAGTTCAATTACGGTTATAACTTATATTGTCTTCTTGTTTTTCTCCACTATATTAGTACAAGCCTGTTGTACCGGACCCTGTTCGACTTTACAGATGAGTTTTATTGTACTTCACACAAAAGATGAAGCATCTGTCTTCACTCTAGAAAATCACTGTAAGAGCTTAATAAAACACAGTGCAAGTGTGCATTAAAATATTATCCATAAACTCTCTCTCTCTCTCTCCCTTGCATTATCATAAAAATACACAGCGAAGTACACAGAAACACTCGTTACAACTAACAGTAAACAAATATATACATTATGCCTTTTCGGGTGGTGCTTAATAAACTGGTAAACTTTATATCTGTAAATCAACTCCGATGAACTGTAATAAAGTGCCCTCACCTTTATTACTGCCGTATTCAGTATCACTCTGGAGACTGTATGTTTTGTATTGTCCTTTTGTATTGACATTCTTCACAAAGCAGTCCGGTGTGAAATGATTCACGCCGACATAAACAAATTTCGGTAGAGTTGAGGGAGCATTTTCTTCAAAAACAAAATGAATTCACCTCGTCTTCAGCAGCTCAGATTTAGGGAGAAAAAAGACGCGCGCCAGAATCGAGTTCTCTGTCACGTTTGAACGCACAATAATGCCAAAAATATCCATTTTGTCCAGTATCCTCATATGAGCAGCCTTAAATGAGTTAAATAAAGTCTTAAAACGAAAGTAAAGAGTTGTGAGAAAGTGGGATGCGTGTGAGATCTGCGTCATGCGTCAACGTAAGTTCACTCTTAAAGTGACAGCAACCACTAATGCCGTCTGTCATTGAAGATAATGAAAGAACAAAGGTAACAGAGAAAAGTACTCACTGCTCTTGACTAAATAACTTTTGTAGCTTTAATAATGATTATCTATATTTAATTTAGGCTATAAATTATGCAGTGCAGACTATTTGGTAACTTTATTCAATTTCTGTTAGACAGATAGGAAAGGCACAGGTAAATATGACATTTATTATGAGTTTATGTGAGGATTGTTCTAAGTTCACTTAAATTAAAAGTTGTTATATTTTTGAAGTTTAATAAATGTAAAAAATTATATAGCTTTCAATTACACTGTAATGTTGAATGGCTATAATTCATGTTTAAAATTGGGGAAAAAAAATCTATTTCATCCAGACATCAGTAGCTGTAGGCTATTAGTATCAGTGATACTGGCCTTCATTCATAAAAAGATGCCATTAAACAAGTATTTAAAATATACTGTCTTCATGTTGTTTCTTTATGTTGTTTTAATTAGGAGATTAACTGTGAAATTATTACATTATAAAATACATTAAAAACATATAAAAACTTAAGTGTTTTTAATTGCGATTAATCACAGAAAAAAACTGTGATTAATCGAGTTAATTTTTTTTAAGCGATTGACAGCACTAATATATCTATCTATATATATATATATATATATATATATATATATATATATATACATACACACACACACACATGTTTGCTGTTGTTTTTACAGTGTAGAGTTTCTACAACTTGCATAGCCAGACTTGGCAAAAGTGGGAAAAGGGGACCAAGGCAAAAAAATTCACAGCGCTACAGTACTGCAAATGGATCTGCAATTCTAAAATGAGGGCAAACTATCCTATTAAGGGAATGAGCGACTTTAGATGTAGATCTTTAAAGCAGTGCTCTAGGTAGTCAGCACAGAGGCTCTGAGCCCTAGAGAGTTGCTGCATGTGGGCCCTGTGGGGGTGATGGAGTGTACGCATACCTGTGGCTCAAATGATCGATGCCAGGCTTCCATGCCAGGCTGTGTGGAACTGACTCAAGTACTACTCGGCCCCTCTGTCCTCCCTGTCAACCCAGCCCAGCTGTGGTTGTAAAGGTGGGGTTGAAAAATGAGCAGAGGATGTGATAAGCTTCGTGGAACGAACTCCCAAGGCTCCTCAGCCTGCAGAAAAAGAGAGTTCGGCCCGGGCCCGAGGTCCTACGGGACCTGGAGGCGTAGAGAAGCGTGACACCACAGATACAACAGCGCTAGCCTTACAGAGGGACCTGGGGATTTCAAGTGTGCTTGTACTGCAGCTGGAGACTATCAGACAGCGCCGGTACCCAACTCTCACACCCCATCAATTCACGTCTGCCTCCACCGATTTAAGCTGGCATCGGGGGGCTACTTGAGTTTAGTTTTCGTATGAAATCTGGATCACCAAACTAACGATGTCGGTAGCTGTTATTTCACTGGATCGCTAACTTGGGAAAGGCTGGCAGGTGACTACAGGTCACGTGATATTAAGGAAACTCTCAAGAGGCATTAGCATTCATTAATATTGGCTTAAGAGTCACGCCGAGCTCATGGCAGGCAGAAAACGGCAACCCTTACGGCATCATTACAGGGCCAATGTGACTAAGAACTCGTACTGTTTGGAAAGTAGGGCATATTTATACAAGACGTCCTCTAGAGGATTAGGTGACTGTGAGTGTGAAAGTTCTGCATGTTGGCAGAATAAATCTAATTTTTTATGCTCTATAACATACATGACAGCATTATGAATTATTAACAATCAGGTATCCTTCCTTTTGTATTCACCAAAGAATACTTCATTGTATCAACAAATCACTGCATGCTTTACAAATGACTTTTTAAATGTACAGTATGAGTTAAATTGTCAGAATCACATTGAATTAATCAAACAATCAATTAACTGACTCAAAATGCTATGTGTCTTATTGATGGAGTGCTAATTTTAAATTCATGAAAAGTAGGTTTCTGCTTGTTTTAAAGAAAAGAGACATTTCATTTTTGTAGTAAAGAAACATTACCCCCCAAGAGCTGTTGATTGAGCTTAACTTGTATTAATTCCCCAATTCATTTATTACAATAGCTAACATGAAATACCAAGTTCTGTCATTAAACTCGAAATGCTGCAGGTCCTTAAACAATCACATTGTTAAATACATGGCATAAGCTGACTGTTTCCTGTTGCATTTGTAGCCAACGATTTTAATATTTAATTTAATTTATCTGGTCAATGTTTGCTGTAGCAATTTGCAGCACACTTACAGAGTTCCTCTGAAACCCCCCACCTTCCCCACCTCCACCTGTATAGATCTGCTATGGGTAATTTTATATATGCTATTTGTGTAGCAGCAGCATGTCTTACATGCTCACAGCAGCGTATCTATATATAGGCAGTTGCAAGTCTCTGTACTTGCTGTACGGCAGCAGCAATAATTAGCAGCAGCAGAAAATTCTTGTTGTGTTGTGGACAAGAAACATGTCAGACTACACGTTGCTTCACGACCAATCATCACTTGCCATCTTTAACAAAGTGTGTGATGTCATCAAGTAGGCGGAACTAGGTCTGACTTCTGGAAGCAAGAACATAAACAAACAGGCTACTGAAGTGGCGTGTTAGCTTAATGCTAATTCCAGTACTTACTGGGTTGCTGTAGTGCCTCAGTCATTGTATGTTTCACTGTCATTGTAGTCCCTCGAGGAAACATCATTAAGGCAGTAGTATTGTTGCCATAGCTCTACGAACCTTTCCTCCATTGCATAATTCCACCTAGCAGCACCAATACCATCATATCTCTTTCATTTGCCATGTTTGAAAGCTGTGTACAGATTAGCTTCTGTGCTCCTGGCCAACATCACAGATGTGACAGAACTCATTGCGGAGGACTGAAAAAATATTAAACATGCTAGTCTTTCTGTCTTGACGTTGTGAAGCGTTGCAGATGTGGCGTTGATTGTTGTCCACTATGACACACTATATGAAAGATTTTTTTGCATCCCAACACCCATTGTCATTTATGAATCACCATCACACCCTAGGTCAAACAGATTGTGCAAAAATGGGGCTGATATTGTGTAGTCTGAACCTGGCATAACATTGTTATATCCATTACCATGCTAAACTCTTGGTAATGGATCTGACAAAAATCCAGCTGAAAGAGGCCACAGCCACCAGGGAATACCGTTTCCATGAAAGGGTGTACAATGCTTAGGTAGGTGGTACGTGTCAAAGTAACATCCACATGGATGGCAGGACCCAAGGTTTCCCAGCAGAACATTGCCCAAAGCATCACGCTGCCTCCGCTGGCTTGCCTTCTTCCCATAGTGCATCCTGGTGCCATGTGTTCCCCAGGTAAATGAGGCACACGCACCCGGCTGATGTAAAATAAAACGTGATTCATCAGACCAGGCCACCTTCTTGCATTGCTCCGTGGTCCAGTTCTGATGCTCACGTGCCCACTGTTGGTGCTTTCAGCAGTGGACAGAGGTCAGCATGGGCACCCTGACTGGTCTGCGGCTATGCAGCCCCATACGCAACAAACTGTGATGCACTGTGTATTCTGACACCTTTCCATCAGAACCAGCATTAACTTCTTAAGCGTTTGAGCTACAGAAGCTCGTCTGTTGGATCAGACCACACGGGCCAGCCTTGGCCACCCATGACCCTGTCGCCGGTTCACCACTCTTCCTTCCTTGGAGCACTTTTGATAGTTACTGACCACAGCAGACCAGGAACACCCCACAAGAGCTGCAGTTTTGGAGAAGCTCTGAACCAGTCGTCCAGTCATCGCTTAAATCCTTACGCTTGCCCATTTTTCCTGCTTCTAACACATTAACTTTGAGGACAAAATGTTCACTTGCTGCCTAATATATCCCACCCACTAACAGGTGTTGTGATGAAGAGATAATCAGTGTTATTCACTTCACCTGTCAGTGGTCATAATGTTATGCCTGATCAATGTCTATAGCTGACCTACCTCTCCCACGACAGTTTTCTAGCATCCCTCCACCACCCCAGCTCATCACTCTAAAATAACTCTGGATTCGGGCCAAATTCCGAGCTTGGAGCCCTTCCCTTGGACAGCACCCCGAATCTGCAAATCTGACACCAGTGTATGAGAGTGTGTGTGTCTTTGTATGCTTTTCACAGCCTGAGATCTTACCCTTTCTATCTTGTTTTGTTATTCAGGGAAGTTTCCCAACCTTTCTGCCCATTGTTCTGAGAAATATATTTTGACACTTCCAAAACTGCTCACTGAATTCAAAACCACACTAAATATTTACCTTCTCAGATTCTGCAGACGCAGAATCTACTGTAATGTTCCTGTATATATTGAATTTTGAATGTGTAGTTGAAGGAGACAAGACAATGAACGGACACTTTGAGAGCCTTTCATCTATTGTAGCATGCACTGTTGTCCCACAACTCTTTGTGTCATTGCCAGTGTGTCTTCAAGCGGCCTGAATAATTCATGGTGCAGAACAATATCTCCTTGACTGTGATGAGGAACTTTAATGATGCTCATATTTCTTTCTGCCGTTAATGCTGCGGCCATAACTGGCAGAGAGAGAGAGAAAAAAATGTTTATAAAATCTTCAGCCTGTTTCATCTATATTTCATAACATTTTCACAGGGTTTCTTGTTGAATCCAAGCATGCGTGCTGTTCCTCTACAGAGTGCCGGGGTGGGAACAGGCTGTCAGAAGCCATGCAATCAGTGTCTGTGGATTGAAACACTGCTGGGGTTTCATAACGTGACCCAAGAGAGCGCCGGACACTGGGTCACTATATTTTTGTCCAGTCTGGAAGACTCACTTCTCCATATGATGATTGGACAAGCTCTCCAATGAGCAAATACTTTGCAAATGGACATCAAGTCAACATGAAATCAAAATGGACTTTCTTCATACACATTCCTCATGTAATGTGAATGATTAATCAGTGCATAAAAAAATGCCTGACTTCATTATCTTCACTTCTCTTTCTGTGCAACAAATTACTAAGTTGCTTAGACTGCGTGAGTTACTGGATAACATTAATCATTAGCCAAATAGCTATTAGCCAAAACACATTCAGTCTGGATTCATTCTAGTATGTAATACCCATTTTTTGTGATCCAATCAATTCCCGAACTTTTAAACAACCCAATTTAAACCTAAATTCATCACAAGTAACAGTTAGCAAATCAGAATTCATTTTGACTACGTATTTTCAAGGTTTAGTAGTAGTTTCACAAGTGGCTTTTGAGAGCAACATTGCAGACACCAAAATAAATAAAATAGATTCACATTTTACCATTGATAAGTGACATCTTTCTTTATATTATTTTAATGTAGTGCTCATAAAATATCACACAGAAACTTTTAAAATTACTAAACAAATTCAAACTTTCGACCCTGCCATCAAAATGCATACATTTATTGAGAGAATAGAGTTTGGAGAACAGAATGTTCAGGTTAAAAATTCATATCTTAAAGGAATTAAAGCAGAGACTAAGAAAAAGGTTTGTTTATTTGCATAAATTTGAAAAAATGCAAAAGATTTAGCATAAACAAGCTGCCAATAACCAGAAAATATGACTTTTGAAGTTATTTGTTTTGTTTTCTCACTGCATTTGTCTCTTGAGTTATGATTTTTGTAGCTGTGCAATTAACACTTGAAAGCTGAGCAAGAAAGTCTTCCACTCAAAACGAAATCCTAATGACAATTATAGGCATACAACACTGCAGTACCTGAAAAACCAGCCAGCCAACAACAAACAAACAAACAAAATAATCACTATTGGACTTTTGTAGCGTAAGGAGGAGGATAGTCTTACCTTGGCAATAGTCTCATGGAGTTTGAAGGCTGGATCCAAGGTCTCTCCTAATGAAGACTCAGGAGGGAAAAAGGCCTCAGAGAGAAAAAATGCTCTCTAGGTTTAAAAAGGAGACAAAAAACACAAAGAATCAAAAATTAAAACATACACCCATACAAGGCTGTCAACAAAGTTAGGCTTAACTGTCATAATACACATCTGAAATAGAAATATTGGAGTAGTAGGTCTTTGAATATGTCTTTTAAAGTCAAGTTTCCTGTCTAACAAGGATGATTGTAAAACAAATGTGATGTTGTGAAATATCATTGTTGTTTGAAGGTCACAGTAATGTTTCAGCACTGAAAATATAAGATTCCAAATAGCACGGATCATTTGATGGCTGGATTACAATTGGCTGAAGATTTTATTCAATGTGAAATGATTGAAGGCTTTTTGGTCATTTTTGACCATTTTCATTGTTATTTATTTATTTATTCATTTTTTAATAGAAATTATGTCCTCAATCTGAGTGGTGCAAAACTTACAAGGTTTTTGACCAGCGAATTTAGGATAATTTTGGGCATACGTGTTTTGTCCGTAATTAGAACGGCCGCATCTGAGGCAGTTCATTGCATTGCAAAGACTGTGCTTCATTTGAAGAAACTAGTCAGGAAGAACTAGCTTTGTGTTTTATGTTTATTGTTATTATTGTTTACCCTTTGCTTAATTAGTGTAAAATCACATAGGATGCTGTGAGCTGCTGTATCCCTGTAGGTAATGAAAATATACAGGGATAAAGCAGCCCTGAATAAGAAAAAGAATGACACTCAAATATAAATAAAATAAGATCTATTCTAATTAAGTTAAGCAAAAACACTTTGAGCTGTGGGAAAAAAACAGATGCCAGCATATTAAGTCATAAAATTAAAAAATAGGAAGGCAAAATACTAAATCCCAAGGATATCAATGACTGTTTAAGACAATTTTATGAAGGACTATTTGAATCCAAGCCCTATACTTAGCCTGCAGCAATTTCTGTCTTCCTTCAATCAGCTTCCCCTTCCAAAACTGAGTAAAGCTGATCAGAAAGCATTGAAATCTGAAATGACTATTCAAGAGATACCTGATGCAATCATTGGCATTCCTACTGGGAAGGCCCCTGGGCCTGATGGATCTGGAATTGAATTTTATAAAAAAAAATATGCACACAAAATCGCACCTCTTATGCTCTTATTTCCTTTATCTACGCACTCTGCCAATATTTTCTTACTTTTAAAGACAGACAAAGATGAAACTTATTGCTCTTCTCAAAGCACATTTAAAATCACTAAAACTAAAATGCATCAGGAGTTATTCACTCAGATCAAACAGGCTTTGCTCCTAACATGTTATGTTAATTAATATTTTTAGAAGTATGAATATTCAATACATTTATTAAAAATGTAATAGATAGATGCTATTTACATTAAGTGACAATAGCAGCTTTTTCTTAGCGATATGCTATACACTATAGGTGAAAATAGCGATAGATTCTATCTACACCATGTAAAAGTATCAGTTCTTTGCAATAAGAGTAAATAGTAATTAGATGCTATCTACACTTTATATTGGCAGATACTATTTGCACCTCAGTATTTTTGTACATTAACAGGATGCAATGATATCATAGAGTGTAAATGATTATATTTATTAAAAAATTATAAAATGGATGCTGACTTATTGGGAGAATAAAAACCCTCCATACACCTTCCCCTAACCCTACCCAATAAACAATTTTTAATATTATTAAACACTCGTTCGCAGTGTATTTCCACTTTTAGAACATTTACTTTCAATAAAAATTAAAATAATGCGAGCTCAGCAAAAGGCGGATTTGAACCAGCATCGATCGCGTTAAAAGCCAGGTCTGCGAGCCTTACTTGCTACTGCTGCACGACTGAAGACGTTGAATTCCACGCATCTTCTTTAAAACTTGAGTGGCCCAACCAGACATTGGAGGGCGGAGCTAGTGTAAATAGTGTTTGCCAACAAGGAACGCTATTTGCACTTAGTGTAAATAGACACTCCGTTAAAAATGATCAGCCATTAGCAACAGTAGTGATCCAGTTTTTTTAACGTAGAAACCTTTTGGACTGCTATGGATTTTAGTTAGTCACTTGAGTAACAAATTATCCATTTTATTTTATACACTGACACTTCTGAAAAATTTAAACACAACAACAGCAACAACAACAAAACAAGAACAAACAAGGTAACACTTTATAATAACTGCATGCTATGAAGCATTAGTTAAGCATTAGTAAATAGTTCATTCATAATTTATAAAGCATTAATAGACATTAAGCAGTTTATAAGTACAGCTATAAATGGTTTATTCTTGATTTATAAGCATATCCATAATGTGTTTAATAATTGTATTTTAAATCTGCTTTGTAAAAGCTTTATGGGGCATAAATAGTCCTTACTTTAGATGAGCTCACAAAAATAGTTAACTGACAACTACTAAATGTTTTATAACTACCGGAATTAATCATGAATTACAGTAGGAATACATGTTAATAAAGCATTTATTAACACACTGATTAATTATTACTATATGTCTAAATAAGATGTATAAATGTACATTTAAATAGTTAATCATTTCCTTACACTTTCTAAATGATCCTATAAACCACTGACAATTCCCAATTAACTGGTTTGTAAATAATGTAATACTTAATTTAAAAATGATAAATTGATCATTAATAAAGTATGATAGATATGCTTATAAATCAAGAATTAAGCATTTATAGCTGTATTTATAAACTGCTTATTAATGTTTATTAATGCTTTAGATGATGAATTAACTATTTACTATTGCTTAACTAATGCTTCATAGCATGCAGTTATTATAAAGTGTTACCCAAAACGAAAATACAAAACAATATAGCTGCAAGCAGCAATGAGGTGCCCAAGCCCCGGCACCACCACAACCCTAAATGCAATGTGAAAGTGGGTAAATGTAAAAGAACTATGTCAAATTCTTTTGAATATGCCACATTTGCTGCAGCCAGCTGGTGCCACTATGACCATAAACCACAACAGCCACATCCATGAGACCAATTAAATTTAGATGAATTTCATGTCACAGGATGTTATAGGTAATTTTCAAATGAGTGTGAAGCTCCAATTTCTGAGTATGGCCTTTGCTGGAAGCCAGTGATTATAGTCTATAAAGTTTTAAATATGGATTTTTTTTTTTTTTTTCTTTACAAAAAGCCATGGCTTCACTTCAGAAGATCTTTATCATCCCTCCATAGACACAGTGATTTTTATACTGTACAAACTGTTTATTTTATCCCTTAACCCTTATTGGCCGTTTACACAGAACGCGTTTTTTCTATTACACTGCACTACTTTTCCATCATTTTTATATGTAAACAAACGCTAGACGGACGTTTTTGACCGTTGCACTCGCATCTTGCGTCTTTTGCAATATCTTGCGCATGACACGCCATTCTAAAAAAATGTGGCACTAAAGTTAAAATAAGTTAAACTTTGAAAAGACGCAGCCCGAGTCTCGCTTTTTTCAAAGCAAAAACGCATTCTGTGTGAACCAGCCCTAACCCTACCCCTAAACCCACCCTTCACAGAAAATTTTCTGCATTTAAAAAAAAAAAAAAAAAAAAAAAAAAAAAAAGTATGATTTATGAGCTGTTTTCCTAAAAGAAGTTAGATATTGCCATTTTTGTGGGGACATTTTGTGTGTTTGTGTAAACCCTGAGCCACACACAAAATGTCCTAACAAAAATGGCAATATCTAACTCCTTTTAGGAAACCATTTACCAATGGTTTTGATTACCCTTTGTTATATATAATTTCACAAAGTGTGGCTGAGAATGGTTTGAAGGCAATCAGTAAAAAAAAAAAAATCTAAACGCATGCAGGCCAAAAGTGAGAATGTCATGAGGCATCGTCAAGTTGATGGCCGCTGTTTGTGTCTTTCTCTTTGTAGGGGCTGCACAGAGAGCACAACAAAGACTTATTTCGCATTGAAGATTAGAGCCATTACACCCAGAGCCTGTCTTCCCACACAGCTTTTCATCTCACTTGAGAGCAGACCCTGCTGTTTTGAAGCACGGTAGCCTTGCCAGGGGTTATTACTTTGGCGATTGTGTGGCAACATCTCCAGTAAGTTGGTTTGGGGTGAGCTGTAATGACTGAGACAAATCAGACACAATTATTTGTTATATTTAACACCTTAAACTCACCTATACCAAGTTTGGTGTCTACGAGTTTGTATTTTGAAGTATGATCGTGTATATGATATATTGATACCTGTGCAACATATCAGTATTACAAGAATCTTTAATAGTTTCTTCAAAACAACTCAGCCAGTTTCACATGCAGATCCCCTGCCACAAACGCAAGGGCTCGTAAAAAGCCCCCACAGGATGAAAGTTGTCGCTCCGAAATTCAATCTTCTCATTAGTCAGGTCAACCCTAAGAGGTGTGACTTCGACCAGAGGTTAAAAGCCAGCGCACAATGCTCCTCCCTCTCTCTCTTTGTCTTTTTCCCATAGCTCCATTTCCTGTCCCACTTCCGGTTCAACTCTATCATTTCTCATTTTTACCTATGTATGTGTATGACCTGCGTGTATGTTATGTGTTTGTTAGTTTAGTTATGTGTTCGTGATTTAGTTAATAAAACTTGTGCACAATAAATATTTGGTTCTGACTCTCTGTCTGCAATAGATAGCCTCTGTAAATGCTTATTACAAAGCACTGTAAATGCTAAGAAAGAATTATTTTTCTGTGGCCATGAAAAATACCATTCTCTTAGAATTAATTAATAATCAATACTGAGTGTTCAGAGGATGAACTGATTTCTTGATTGTAATTTTAATTGTGTCCCACCACTCTTCACCAGCCTAATGAACAGAAGTCGTTTTCCACACAACGTGGGTCCTTTAATACAGGTGTTCGGTTACAAGAAGACAAGCTGGGCTTTTCATGTAGCCATTTGAATAGAACCCGGCAATTTTGCTCAGTTATCTGACAGTAGGCCAGCGCTCTTCACATAGATAAACACATGGCTCTCAGGATAATAACCTAACCTCCAGACCTTGGCTACATGTGAATGGGGCTGTGCTTAGGTTACTCAGGAATGATATCTCAGGCAGGTGAATTGGTTTCTCCTGACTGAGTGAGCAGGAAACCTCAAGGCTCACCTCGGGAAGAGTCTACAGGTTTAAATGTGATCTGACAGTCAAACCCCAACTAGCTAAAGCTACCGTACACCAGGGAAAGGCTTCCTGTTTATTCTACACACACAAAACGACCTTGTTACGACTGGAGTGGCCAGTCCACAGGCAATTCTGCAACAAGCAATTAAAATTCAACAGCTGCATATTACTGTTTAGAGACCCAATAAAAGTAATTTGCAATACAAAACACTTTTTCTCACAAATAAGATAATAAAAATTCCTGGATATCTTTATTCAGTCATTAAACCTAAACAGCAATAAATATGTGAACAGGGTCTATTTTAATCCCTAGTAAAACTTTACAAATAATTAGCTTAGTTTGTGCTGGAAGTCTTACAGGTTCTTGAGTTAAATAAATAAATACATAAATAACACTTTAGTTCACTGTAGGATCCAATTCTCATTGTTAACTTATTGCTTATTAGCGTGCATATTACTAGGATATTGGCTGTTTATTAGTACTTATAAAGCACATATTAACGCCTTATTCCACATGACCATATTCTACATCCCTTAATCATATCCAATTCCTACCCAATACCTAAAATTAACAACTACCTTACTAACTATTAATAAGCAGTAATTAGGAGTTTATTGAGGCAAAAGTCATAGGTAATAGTTAATAGTGAGAACTGGAAAATTTTATCCACCAAAAAACACCCACATAGAATAAATAAACAGGATGCACATTACTATTTTGTAGCTTTTAAGGGAAGATCACATTTTTTCAAGATCACTGAATTTTTGAGACTCTATAGGTCGTTTTTTTAAGTCATGCGCCCTCTAGCTGGTGTAAAAATAATGACAGTGTCATGTTACGTCTGTTGTCATGAAATGACGTATGACCGTCGTTACCAATCAAAATGCGTGTTCATTTAAATGCAATGTGTGGACTTTTTACACGGTCCCCATTTGGCCCATTTCCATTTAGCAAAATTCATTTTTTTATTAACGACTACACCTACCCCAAACCTAAACCTACCCTTAGTGACTTATAGTGCATATACACTTTATGAGCACATGCGTTCCCTGGGATCGAACCCATGATCGCATGATCACATGATCGCATATTGTTGTATATTGCAATGCTCTACCAATTGTGCTACGCGACACCCGAAATATGACGCAGATAAAAGGGTACAATGCATTAAAACGAAAGTGTCCTGTTGTCGATAGGGGCGCAACTTTAGTAAACGCTCCTATGGGTCGTATTTCAGGGAAGTGACAAATGCTTGTGAAAAGATGCTGTGAGACCAATTTGGTTGAAACTATAAAAAACAAAAATAAAAAGTCTATCATTTTTCACTACTGTTCAAAAGTTTGGAGTTTTGCTTTGTTTTTTAAAAAAAAGAAAAAGATATTACAGTTTTTCCTCAATCCTTTAGCACATTTTTCGAAACAGTCTTAACATTCTCTAAACTCTAAGTGCAATTGTCACAACTGTTTGCTGGAACTATTTTGCATGTCTGAAAAATGTAGTTACTCACCCAAAACATTTAATCAAATGCTTCAAAACCTAATGCACCTAAAACCTAATGTACCTAATACAAAAGAAACATCTCCATTTGATTAGCAATTCATTCGTTTGTGTTAAATAAGAGGTGATCTGGCACTGGAATGTGTTGTTTTTGAAATCACGCTGAGTGCTCGTTGCCGCTGTCAGTGGTGCAAGTGATCTCTTGGCACTTGTGCACAGACTTCACACAGACGAGAGCTTTAATCTATCGCTTGAGACAGTTGCGGAGACAATCTATTCATTCTGGTGAAATCACAAAACAAAATGCACACAAACGCGTCCATGTTCTTGATATAAAATCACTGATGAACACCTTTTGCTTTTAATAAAAATAAATAAATAAATAAATAAAAACTATAGGGCAGATTAGAAACCAAACCTCTCTGACACGCTTAAAAAAAATTCTACCATGAGGCCACTGAGGCACACAAACATTCATGGGAATCCAACCCCAACCCCAACCCCAATACACTGCTGTTGCTGTTTAGGGATTTAGACGTTCCTGCATGTTCAAATTTCATATACATGGGCAAACTCCATATACAGTAACCTACTGTATGTTTCCAAACTTGACTGGTTGATTGGTAAAATTGTTATTCCTATTTCATTACAATGGCAGGCCATTTGCCAATTTAGCAGACATTACTAATATCCCATGTCATAGGCATTTATGGAATATACATGCATGTCTGACAGATTTTGATAACTGAATGGATCATTTTGCATGTGGAGGCTCACACGATGAAAGATTGTTGTGACGAGTTTGACAGTTTCACTGAGAATCAACTCATCAGTTTTGATCAACAAGCCATGTGCATTTAGATGTTGTGCAAACTGTAGACAATTGTACTTTTTTGCACACGAGTCAAAACACATGCAAATTGCTTAAATCAATAAAAAATCCAAATCTGATGTGAACTAGAAACAAATTGTTCAGAGACCTGAACTTATTGTGTTATGAGAAAAAAAAAATCTAATTCGAGAATTGTGCCAAAGAGATTGAGAGAAACTGTAATACTTTTATTCAGCAAGGACACGGAAAATTGATCAAAAGTGAAAGTAAGGACATTTGTACGTTTTCTATTTCAAATAAATGCTGTTGTTTTGAATTTTCTATTAATCAAAGAGTTCAGAAAAAAAGTATCACAGTTTCTACAAAAATATTGAGCACAACTGCTGTCAACATTGATAATAATAATAAATATTTATTGTGTACCCAATCAGTATATTAGAATGAACTTATTTTAAATTGTAATAATCTAAAGTCAATATATTACTGGTTTTACTGTATTTTTGATCAAATCAATGCATGGTGAGCATAAGAGACTTCTTTTAAGAATTCTTGCTGACCCCATATTTTTGTACATTTTTTGTTACTGTTTATATGTACAGTAACAATATCCACCATTTAAAAATAAAGCATTTAAATGATTGTGGCAGGGGACAACAACCAAAACACATATACTGTGTGTGTGTGTGTGTGTGTGTGTGTGCTTGTAAGAGAGAAACCGATAGAAAGAGGACAAGTTTGGCAGAAAGCAGGAGAATTAATCACAGTCTCACTGTCACGGCAAGAGGGACACACGCTGTTTATGTAAGCTGGAAAATGAGGCTTTGAATGCAGTAATCAGCATGTGGCTGGATATCTGCCTGCTCTGAAAAGCCCGGCCCTGACGTGCGGGACAGTCTCTCCGAAAGCGTTCAGAGCTATTTAGTGTGCCATCATCTCCCAGTAACCAGAACTAATGGTCTATTGTTGGCAAGAAGCAATATGAATATTCAATGACAATGAGCGAGCGATAATAAGACACAGTAAAATGCAGCGACAGGCTGAGGGCTGACAGAGGATGATCTCAGCTGCGGTTTCGCACATCTATCACTGACTTAATCAGCCATGTACCTCTCAGGAAGCTCAGGTGATGGAAGGATTTCACTGTAGAGAACACACTGGAAACACCACTTATTGTACAGCTAATTCCCAAGCAAACTCATGCAGAAATTAATTCAGTAAAAAAAAAATTAAACACATTAAAAAAGAGTGAATTAATCAACCGGACGATGTGTGAATGAAAGGACTAATCTGCTGTGAGCGAAAACACAACCGCAACCTAAACCCAAAAAAATCAGTCAAATCATTGCAGACAAACAGAGTGTTCACTGCTGCCAAATGCATCTGTTTGTGTGTGTTTTTTTACAGCAATGAAGGATAAATGGAGGATCTGGCAATGCTGAGAGGGAAGGATAGCTGATGAAATGTCCCTATTTGATGAGGAAAAGCGATTTAACCAACTTGTTTTGTTTGTCACAGGCTTGGTATACACTGAAACTATCAGCGAGCCAGTCAAACATATTTGAACATTTGCAAGTTAACTTCAGAATTTATTCAGAACATCACTTATTAGCTTCATAGACACTTTTAATAGTCGATTCTTAATGCTTTTCAACAATGTTTAACTTTCAATACAGTTGTTTGGTCTTATCATCTAAACGCTGCAGCAATTATATTAGCCTCTCATAAATACTAATTAATCCTAATTAATTAAATGCCTGTTAGTTCAATCACACTCAGGAGTTGTGAATGTGGGTGTGAAGAATTCTGAAATAAATCAGCTCTCTTTGATTTTGCTCATCTTCATGGAAGATGGGCTGTGTTTGTGCTTGCACATTTTAAACAAGTGATAAAAAAAGAAATTGAAATCATTAACTGACCGCAGGACGCCATCAAAGATGGCTATTAACTGTTTATTATCTGATCAATAGAAGAGAGAGTGTAGCATTTCAAATGATTTCCTATTGGAACAGATGAAACAGGGTGTCATTATTGAATAAGCCTGTGTGGGACTTTTGGATCTGATAAAATGGTGATAATGTTTCAAAGCGCTACACACGATACTTTACATGAACAAGCTGCTAAATTAATGTTATCTCACTATTATTTGAATGTAAAGTGTGGTTCAAATACATTTTACAAAACATACAATATCAATACAACATTAAGTACAAATGTAACAGAATCCTTAAGACTGTCCTCCTCCAAAAAATGACCATATAGGTAGTTTTTCAAGCACCTTATTACGACCTATTTTTACGTTTTAAAGTCGTACGCCCTCTTATTAAAGGGGCGTACGAATTATTACGAATTAAATTTGAATTATTAAAAATATAAATTAATTTCAGGTAATTACATTCTGTTCTGTGTGATTTCTAAAGACTGGTTGAAACAATTGTGACAAAAATCATTTACAAATCAGTAAATGAGTAAAATCCTAACACAACAAATCCTAAAACTTAAAGACGTAAAAAAGACATGTTTTCTCTCTCTCTCTTTTTTTTTTCTTCTTCTTTCTTGGTTTGGAAGCAACAAAAGCCTTTTCTAAGCACAACTTGCAAACTGCTGCATCGTGGATGAGTGGATTGTTCTTTACTTCAATCCAGAAGTCAGGAATTAGTTCTGTCTGTGAGTGACAGACACTTCCAAATCAATCCCCGACATGTGAGATAGAGGATACAACTTTATCATTGCAGACAGTATAGTGAGTGTGAACATGTGGTTAATTTCATTGCCAGCCAACCCGAGGGACCAGGACATCTGCAAGGTAACAAAAAGATGTTTGACAGATGCTGGTTAAATGATTTGCAGCCGTGTCTATACAAAAATCAATGTGAATCAATTATTTACAGATATCTTCAAATACGAACAGGTTGATCCTATAGTGACATTGGATATAAGGCAGAGTTAACCTATAGGGAGATTCACAAACCAAGTGAGATTTCCACTTGGGACACAGTGGCATGGGTTATCCTGAGCCACTGAATTGCCAAATCTACTAGCATCCAGCTAGGAGCAGTTTTCCTCAGCAGAAGTCTTCACTCTAGATGAAGCAGATGCAGCATCTGCCTTTCTCAGTTTACAGTACCTGACAAGCACACCAACAGGCTAACAAATCTGCATGTGATCACATTACATTCTAACTAATAAGTTTATATTTAGATTTTGAAGTTTATGCAACTTAAGTGTCAGGTTCAATGTATACTCTGATGTTATGTTGAGAAGTTCTTGCTTTTAACTTTTAAAAATCAATGTGACTTGAAATATTCAACATACTCATTTGCCAACACAGTTTTGTATAGACTTTATTTTCTCTCAGCTATAACAGAATGATACCTCTCAAACTTCAGTGTCCCTTTTGTATGGGTACCAGCAGATCCCTGTCATCATTTCAGCAAAATGGTCACAATTTAAAAAGGGAGAAAATGAACAAAAAGCACCTTCAAATGAGAAAATAGTAGTATTACTGAAAGGATTGCACTGACATGAGTACTCATCCATAAAGACAAGACCTTGGTGGAAAATGAGGACAGGTGGTACAAAAAGAGAGTTTTTTTTCCAGACACCAGTGTTGAAATGCAAACACGGTGCATCTCGCCACTATATCAAGATAACTGTATTTACAAATGTAGTTTATATACACTACCGTTCAAAAGTTTGGGGTTTGTAAGATTTTTAAAACATTTTTTATAGTCTCTTATTTTTAAATAGTCTCTTATGCTCACCAAGGCTGAATTTATATGATCAAAATACAGTGAAAACAGTAATACTGTGAAATATTATTACAATTTAAAATAACTGTTTTCTATTTTAATATATTTAAAAACACAAATTATTCCTCTAATTGCACAGTTGAATTTTCAGCATCCATTACTCCAGTCTTCAGTGTCACATGATACTTCAGAAATCATTCTAATATGCTGATTTGCTACTCAAGAAGCATTTCTTCTTATTATTATCAATGTTGAAACCAGTTGCACTGCTTAATAGTTTTGTAGAAACCATTCCTATTTTTTTTATTTTTTTATTTTTTAGAATTCTTTGATAAATATAAATAAATCAAAATTTGAAATAGAAATATTTGGTAACACTTTATTTTAGGGTCTTTTAACTAGTTGCTTATTAGCATGCATATTACTAGAATATTGGCTATTTATTAGTACTTATTAAGCACATATTAATGCCTTATTCTGCATGACCTTATTCTACATTCTTAATCCTACCCAATACCTAAACTTAACAACTACCTTACTAACTATTAATAAACAGTAAATTAGGAGTTTATTGAGGGAAAAGTTGTAGTTAATAGTTTATATGTGTTCCCTATACTAAAGTGTTACCAAATATTTTGTAACATTATAAATGTTTTTAGTGTTACATTTGATCAAATATATTACCCTTAAATTACCTTTTCCATCATCTTTCTTAAACTTTAATCACACTAATAAGTTAATAACGCTGTAAATGTAATCTTTATCAAATCTTGAATCTTCATTTTTCATATTGTACATTATAATGTTATATTGCCTACATTCACTTGAAGTATTTAAAACAGTGTTTTATTTTTATTTAATTAAGTGTCTTGGCAAGACCTCATGTATCATTGGTAACTTGTAATCTCTTCAACCCCCACAAAACTATTTCTAGGCCTTTAAAAGCAAATAATACATTGTTCATTACATGTGACTTGATCTTAGACCCTAGATACTACTGGTACACAGAGATGTCATGTTGATGAGGCCTTACTATATGCATGTGCATGTTATGCCCAATATTTTTTTTCCAAACAGTCGCCGCCAACGGCAGAAACCAGATGGTAGGCTTGTGTAGGCTAAGGCAAGCCTAGCATAGCTGTCAGATGTGAGTAGAGAGTTAGCTAGCAAAGGGAACTGCCATATGATTTCGAAGCGTAGAGACCCTACGGATCTACCACATCCAGCTGCCGCTGCTTCACACTGCTAATTAGATTAGTTGTGCAGACACTAATACAGCACCTCGGGCCAAAAAACTTGAACATGCTGTCTGTTCACAGCCAACAAACCTCTGACTTTCCAGGACAAGAGCCGGATGGTAACTCTGGGTCGGGAAGGCTCCCAGTAAACAACTGGTGACAGATTTTTGCATGGTCAGGCAGATTTCTGAGTTAGCGATCAGTTTTGACCCTCAGCCGCAGGGCTGGAGACAGAAACAAGATATGAAGACCATCTGGAGAGGGAGTTGCATTAGCATGGGTGGAGATAGACTCCCTGATCTGTCACTCTGCATTAGACAACTGTCTTTAGTGCCCAAGACCAGAGGAGGTTAATCAAAGAGATCTGTAAAAACGTTTGGTTTATGAAGATGGTAATTTCCGCTAGAATCTGTATTGGTCGAGGTTAGTTCCCTGCTTGGTGCGGATTGAACTGATGTTCAATCAAGAAAATGCACCGTTATTTCAGGTAAATCACACATATGCTCTACTCAACAATACACTGTCTATAAAAAGTATCTACAAATTATATTTATATTTATATAAAATTAGTTAATAAACACAAATATAATTGTCATGGATTGGCTGAGAATGAAGACCAGATGAGGTAATGGTTGTGATCTAGGGTGGTAATAATTTGCCCCCCTCGGATTGGCTGAGGATGAATATGAAGTGAGGTGAGGCGAAGCAGATCTTTTTTGCAGCGTAGTCCTTATTTAACAAAACAAAAGAGAGTAATCCAAATGAGAAGGCAAAGTAACAGTGCTGTGCACAGACAACACCAGACAATGAGAAACTGAAACTGAGGGCATCAACACTGATAAGAAACAGGTGAGAAACAGGTGTGTAATAATCAATGATTAAATGAATAATCATGACAACAAGCATAAACACAAGGGAACACAGGAAATGACAAAAAACAAAAACAAAACTAAAAGTCCTTGAAAATGAAACAGAAAACACAACAGATTGTGACATTACGCCATTACAGCTCCATAGAATGAGGGTGAGAGTCTGGAACAGCGGAAGAGAGACCACCAGGGTGGAACAGCAGGTAGAGACTGAAATCACCAGAGCGGAGCAGATGGAATTGGACACCCCCAAGGCAGAAAAGGTGGAGCAGGAGACCACCAGAGTGGAGCAAAAGGAACTGGAGACCAGGCGACACTGAAGGACCAGGAGGCCTAGGTGGAGCCATGCAGATGCGTGCCTGAGGTGGAGCCAAGGTGTTGGAGAACTGAGGTATAGCCAGTGTGATTGAGGACTGAGGTGGAGCAGGAGGGAGGGAGGAGCCCGATGAAGCCAAAGGGGTGGGGGAACGAGGTGCGGCCATCTGACCAAGGTGGGGAGCCGGAGGGACTGGTCGACAGGCCAAGGTGGAGTAAAGGGTTCGGAGGACAGAGGTGGAGCCAGGGGATCATAACACATAGGCAAAGCTGGAGAACGGGAAGCTCGAGGCATTGCAGCATCGGGGCAGAATCAACAGAGGGGGAGGAGATGAACGGGACCAGAAAAACTGACACAGAGGAACTGGATGGTTTACTTAGAGGAGGAGGAGGAGGAGGGAATGGGAAGACTTGAGGCTAGTCTGAACCAGCAGTGACGAAGAAGACTTGAGGCTGGGTGTAAACAGTGGAGGCCAAAAAGAAGACTCAAAGCTCTGTGTAACCAGCAGTGACAAAGAAGACTTGAAGCTGGGCAGAAACAGTGGAGGAGGAAGGGCTTGGGCACTGGAATTCATCAGAAAATCATTCACTTCAGACTGGGGAAGAGATATCTTCAATGCTGGAGAATGAGGGTGACCACTCACTTCATCATACAGCTCCACGAGAACTCCCATTGGCATGATGTATAAACCAGCTCACACACCTTGTCAGACTGGAAGGCAGGAGTTGTTTCCCGGATGGATGAGGCTACAGGCTCTGGCTCTGTTGTGAGCAGTGGCTCTGGCGCAGGGTCAATGGCTCTGGCTCTTGGTCTGCAGTGGGCCCAAACTCTTTATCCATGGTGAACGTGGTTCCTGAATCTGTGGTGGTTGTAATTGACGAAATCAACAGGGGGTACAAACATTCCACACATCGGAGAATGACTTCTCTCCATGTTCCTTCATTCACATCGGATAAATATAAAGTGCTGTAATAATTTACTCAAACCCAGTACAATGATTTCAAAGTCTCATTGTTAAAAAAAAAGAACACTGGTCTAACTGGCAGAAGTAGTCTATGTATTCCAATATAGGTAGCCCTTCACGGGCAAGGGCGATAAACTACTTATCCTTTCGGAAGTCTGGTGTTCTGTCTCGGATTGGCTGAGGATGAAGATGAGGTGAGGCAAAGCTAATCTATTTAGCAGCGTAGTCAAAAGAGAGTAATCCAACGTAACATATGCATAGACAACACCAGACAATGAGGAACTGAAACTGAGGGCAGATATACACAGAACTAAATGAGAAGCAGGTGTGTGATAATCAATTCAATGAATAACCTTTAAAATGATTTTAAATAACTTTTAGTTTGTTTTTTTTTCATTTGTGTTTTTTTTGTTTTACATCTATGTATATATATCTATACATGTGTGGTCAGAATTATTGGCACCCATGATAAATATAATCAAAGATGACTTTTATTTTTACACAACTGTATATATATATATATATATATATATATATATATATATACACACACACTATATTGCCAAAAGTATTGGGACACCCCTCCAAATCATTGAATTCAGGTGTTCCAATCACTTCTGTGGCCAGAGGTGTATATAATCAAGCACCTAGTCATGCAGACTGCTTCTACAAACATTTATGAAAGAATGGGTCGCTCTCAGGAGCTCAGTGAATTCAAGCGTGGTACCGTGATAGGTTGCCACTTGTGCAATAAGTCCATTAGTGAAATTTCCTCACTACTAAATATTCCACGGTCAACTGTTAGTGGTATCATAACAAAGTGGAAGCAATTGGGAACAACAGCAACTCAGCCACAAAGTGGTAGGCCACGTAGAATCACAGACTGGGGTCAGCGCATGCTGAGGCGCACAGTGTGCAGAAGTCGCCAACTTTCAATAGCTACAGACCTCCAAACTTCATGTGGCCTTCAGATTAGCTCGAGAATATTGCATAGAGAACTTCATGGAATGGGTTTCCATTGCCGAGCAGCTGCATCCAAGCCTTACATCACCAAGTGCAATGCAAAGCATTGGATGCAGTGGTGTAAAGCACGCCGCCACTGGACTCTAGAGCAGTGGAGACGTGTTCTCTGGAGTGACGAATCATGCTTCTCTGTCTGGCAATCCGATGGACGAGTCTGGGTTTGGCGGTTGCCAGGAGAACGGTACTTGCCTGACTGCATTGTGCCAAGTGTAAAGTTTGGTGGAGGGGGGATTATGGTGTGGGGTTGTTTCTCAGGGGTTGGGCTTGGCCCTTCAGTTCCAGTGAAAGGAACTCTTAATGCTTCAGCATACCAAGACATTTTGGACAATTTCATGCTCCCAACTTTGTGGGAACAGTTCGGCGATGGCCCCTTCCTGTTCCAACATGACTGCGCACCAATGCACAAAGCAAGGTCCATAAAGACATGGATGAGCGAGTTTGGTGTGGAGGAATTTGACTGGCCTGCACAGAGTCCTGACCTCAACCCGATAGAACACCTTTGGGATAAATTAGAGCAGAGACTGCAAGACAGGCCTTCTCGCCAACATCACTGCCTGACAAATGCGCTTCTTGAAGAATGGTCAAAAATTCCCATAAACACACTGCTAAACCTTGTGGAAAGCCTTTCTAGAAGAGTTGAGGCTGTTATAGCTGCAAAGGGTGGGCCAACTTCATATTAAACCCTACGGATTAAGAATGGGATGTCATTAAAGTTCATGTGCACATAAAGGCAGGCATCCCAAAACTTTTGGCAATATAGTGTATATGGCAATTTCATGCTTTAGGAGGGTGAATACTTATAAAATAAGTGATTTATTGTTGGAAATTCAGATCACCTGTAGAAATCTGTATTATTTTAGTATAATTGAGATACTATTATAGTTTATTAAATATTTTGAATTAGTTTTTATTTTTGTATTTCCGTTTTCATGTAGATTCTAAATTAGATTCTAATTTTGTTCCATGTTTTTTTTATATTTATTTTATTTTTTGTTATTTTTTATAAATATGTCTATATGGTTAACTATAATAACCTTGGTTTAACTTACATTTAAGTTAAGTGACATTAGAGAGTCTTTCTCTTTTTACAGGCACTGTAAGTATTGTTAGCATACGAAGGCCCACATGTCATTTTGATTTTGCTAGCTGGGAGAGCGACGGCTCCTGGGGCGGAGGCACGCGGCAGAGAGCAGAAGCAGGGATGCTGGGAGCTGGATGTCACAGCACAGACCGTGTTGTTCCCAAACACACCAGCCACCCCCAGTGCTAATGCAGCCTGATGGCTTGAATGCCAGGAAAAGGTTACACTCACAGTTTAAGGCACACCAGCATTGCACTGCAAATGCTTAGCCAGGCATGTGTGCCGGATGAGACAGATGTACAAGTCAGCATGCAGAAAGTGTCAACCACCACAGCGTGAGAGAGAGGCTGAAAGATGTACAGAAAGAGGAAAAGAGTCACTTTGTGTGTGAAATGTGTAACTCTTAAGCAGCTACATTGTGTTCATGAACCCAGGGACTTGAAGTGGATCTAACGATCTCCACTGTGGTGAGGAAGTACAGTACAAAGATGCGCCATAAAAAACATTATGATGAAGGATGCTCTCAAATAAAGTGCAATGAAAATGAGGACACATATGTATGCAATTTAGCAGGCAAGCTTCCTGAGTGTTTATTTTAAAGGATTTTAAAGAGAAAGCTTGTTTATCCTGGTATACGCTTGCATATGTCATCTGAAAAGACATAACGGATAAGACATCAGGGCCATGACAGATGGAACACAACATTGATGCCGCTCGTAAAGGAGTCCTGGGGTTTGACCGCGCTTCTGTGTGACAGAGGAACATGGAAGGTAATTTTATATGACAGGAAACTGTTCCTCACGTATCATAATGAGGCAAAGAGGGTGCAGGGGAACAATGTGACAGCCTGTGCTGAACCAGAGAATCCACATTGAAGTGTAGGAAAGCATTAGGGTCACAGTGAGCGAAAACTCATCTTGAGGGTTTCCAGGAATACATGATAGATCCCTGAGTGAAACCTGTTTGAGTTTTAAAGTGATTCCATTGGACTGGATCACTCAAGTCAAAAACACATACATATAAAACAATAAGGTTTCAACATTGGTTTTTATGATTTTCTTTTTTTTTTTTTGTATAGGGCAAACGTGGCTAAAGGCACACAGGGGTAAAAGGCGCATTTGATTTAATTTTGCTCTAAACTTTTTACTCTAGATGGAACAAAAAGATTTTTAAACATCCAAGTTTCACTATGCGAGTGCACATTTGGCTGATCCTTGACATCATTGCAGTTGATTATGTGAGAAGTTGATGTAGTACTCAATGCTTTTTTTTTTTTTTTTTTTTGAATGGTACAGGTTTATGTAGAAAATGAGAATGTTAAATTTGTCATACATAATTTAAGACAGGTTTTGTTCAAAGTAATTAAATCAACAGTTTTTAATAACTACAGAATATGTAAAAGGATAAAAAAATGCCCCTACTGTTAGGGCTAAAGGCACAATATTTGATGTGATAATAAATAACTGGCTGACTTTTCCATTTGCTGACATGGTTAGATTCAAATGTTCAACATAATTTATTAAGTTGGATGTCTGAGATAATCACCATACTGTATCTTGAAAGCATATAAAATATAAAAGACATGTCCTCTTGGTTTCTAAACCTGATGCTCGTATGGGAAATTGTTGAGCATTTGAAACATATGGGGCATTACACCTGGCACAATGCGGCGCCAGATGCGATGCAAGTGTTTTTCGCTAGCTTCAGCCTGACGCAGTTATCATTTTCACGTCCTGCGGCACATTATTTAAATAGCAAATGCATTTGCGCCCATTTGTGCACCCATGGGCGTGCTGGTCTGAAAACGAGGTGTGTTCAGGCGCATTGTTGGCACGTCACTATTTTGAGGCAACTGAAATAGACTGCGCCATTGACCAACTGAAACCTGGTCTAAAGTCAATGGTGCAATATTTGTTTTGTTATTTTTTGTTAAGAGCGCGTTAGTACTATGCGCCTATATGCAGGGTGCACAATGCGCGTACACTCTGCTTATTACACAAACACGGACACGCAGGAGGACAAAAAAACATGCCAAATATTAAAAATAAAAGGATTACAATGTAAAAGATTATTATTGTGTGCATAAAGATAAAAATGATTTTGTGGAATCCAACTTTTCCCATAGTTGGTCTGCTCACGTGCTTTAACCTCGCGTACAAGCAGATCCGTTTTCCAGCTAGAGAAACGTTAAGTTTTTTCGCTTGCAAATTCCGCCATGTAAATAGCAAATAGCATGGCGCGAACGCAACTGGCTTTTAAAAGGAATGGGAGATGAGACTCTGATTGGTTTATTGCACGTTACGCCCAAAACGGACCCATTACTCATTCAGAGAATAGGGACAACCCTTTTAGACCATGCATGGACCACGCTCTGACCGTTTTTCCCGTCCTTAAACTAGCAAAAGTGGATTCGGACACGCCCTAAGTGCACTTGCTCCGCTTAGATTGTTAAAATAGGGCCCATGGTGTCCATTAGGCTATTATTTGTCGGCCTCTTGAAAACATTTTCATTTTCCTCATCTGTGGACAGTGGTGCAGGGAATGCCTGTTCATTGTTAACGTCTTTTAGACTTACAGTTCATGTAATGAATGATTGGATTATCAATGTGCTTATATTGCACACATTTGCATGTGTATGTTCATGTACCTCTGTTTTAGGAAACTCTGAGTATGTGAACTCCACTGTGGGGACAGCAAGCTGATTAGAGAAAAAGCTGACATCTCCAGGTGTCTGCAGTGAGCTGACATTCGGACCAGGACAACCACCTCCTCGACTGCAACTCATCGAATTTTTCTGAAAGATAAACACACATGCATGATAACAATTTGACATTGTGAGGGTATATAGCAATCTACAATGTGATCCTGTCGCCTACTATATTACTATAGTAATCAGAATAACTCGAGTAGACCATCTACAATGATCTATACGGATAAATACAGATGAGTATATTATACAATGATATGTGAGGAATGCTTTTAAGTGAGGAGCTTTTATTAAAATGTTCTCACTATAAGAGATATATTGTGAGTGGGAAATGAATGGAATTGAAAGGTTTTTCACTGACATGTGATTTGAATATGTTCAAGTATGTGATGAGTATTAAGGTTTTCCAAATATGGTTTTCATTAAATAGCATTCTACCTGTAGGATTGTTCTTGTTTTCACACAACAATAATAATGTGCTTTTAAATCTCATTTGTAGTTGCGTATAATTGTGCATCACTAAAGCCCTGCTTAAATCCTAAACTGATATTGATTTCTCATTGAGTGATGGTTTAGGATTAATCTGTTTTGGTTAAAACTGGCCCTTGGCTACTTAATAACCTACAGATTTAACTGTATTGATCACAAAACTGCTGCCAAATGAACAGATTCTGTTCTGTTCTGACATGCGCTGCAATGTATGTATATATATATATATATATATATATATATATATTACTGTTTGTCAACGTTCACAGAAATACATGCAGCTACATAAACCTCAAACAAGTGCAAATGATGACTGGCAGGGCCAAAATCAATGTAAATCTATACAAACACAGTTTGAAAGCATAATGCAGGGAAAATACAGACTGCAGTGTTACAATCAACTGTGACCAACAACAGTCATCAGAGTAATTCATATCAGACAGGCCCTGAAAAACAAACAAAACAACAACAAAAAAAGCAGCTGCAGTTGGACTTATAGTGTCTACCCCTGAGGAACAAAGAACATTTTTGTTACATGCTTCACAACATCTTATTTAACAGACAGACACACACAAATTGCATCCAGAATAAATTTGTTTGACATAGTTTAATAATATAATTATATTTAATAAATGAAATAAATAAAGTAAAGTAAAGTAAAGTAAAGTAAAGTAAAGTAAAGTAAAGTAAAATAAAATAAAATAAAATAAGATAAAAGCATGTTTATTTCCCCCTGCAACTCTTCGTGAAAGAAAGAGGCCAGACTTGGGTTCCGTGTGTAGAAATAAGAAGAGATTTGTCAGAGGCTTAGGGAATATTTCTAATAAATCTTTCACTATGAAAAAGGCACACTGATCCAATATTAGTTTAAACCTTTTAATAAATATTAGTAATATTTTATTAATAAATGTATACATGCAGTATACTTTATTTATTCATTTCTAAAATAATTTGGAGAAAATATGTAAAATAAGTAAAATTACATCATCAAGAGAAAGGAGGGTTGTTTAAATCTTTCTGAAATCCAATGTAAAAAAGTGGATATGTATAACCTCATTTCCACTGCAGGAACTTTCCCCAGGAACTAGACATTTTGGGTGGTACTTGGTGTATTTTGACCGCAGGGACCAGGGTCTAAATGAAGTTCCGGTTAAAAATTTCCCCTCAGAAAGTCCCTGCTCACGAGGTAGTACTTTTTCAAAGTTCAGGAACTTTCGGGAGTGGGACTTGTGCGCTGAACATGCTGATTGGTTGAGTTCACGCAGCATTTTATTTCAACCACCATTTTTAAGTCTGTTGCGGTGTGTGCAGTAAGAGTTGTTTGCTATTCGAATCAACAATGGAGCTTAAAGGGGGGGTATCACACACAGTTTATGCCAGTCTCATGTTAATCTTGAGTACATATAGAGTAATATTGCATCCTTCATATCTCCGAAAAGTCTTTAGTTTTATCATATTTATAAAAGATAGATACACTGTACCGAGTCTTTCCAAAAAAAGCAGAGCTCCTGGAGGTGTGTCTGCTGCAAAGACTATAGAATAACACAAGACGTGTCACTCGTATTTTTTCGAATGGGAGAAAGTGCAACGCGCAATATGGCGGAATAAGTCCCGCCTTCAAAATAAGAGCCAATCGCAGATTGGTAAAGTCATTGCGTCACTGCAGCGGCCGTTAGAAGCTCCGGTTCCTATAGAAACAGTCAGACGCACGCTTCCCATAGAGACGCACAGTTAGGACTGTGTATGCGCGTTAGTTTGATCTAGCCTGAAAAAATGCCTTTTTTTGTCATGATTCAAGCGTTCAGAAACAAAATTTATGAGATAGTTGTTGTCAGATTTCATTGGTGATTTCAAATATTAAATTTAATCGAAAGCTTGGCAAATAGCTTTAGAGAATTTGATGTTTCCCCATTTAAAGAGATAGGAGCTACACTTGCATGCCTGAGAGGCGTTTCAAAGATGGCCGCCGAGTGAAATGACTTGTCTTAAAGGGACTTTGGTCTGCCGTCAGTGCTGTGGGCGGAGCTAAAGAGTCACGAGCACGCGCAGCTTTTGCGTAGAGATCGGTAATTTAGACTGCAATGGAAATGCAGACAGCAACAGGTCTGGGGGAAAAAAGTTCCTGGGACAAATTGTTCTGGGTAATTTTGGTGGAAACGTGGCTTATAACTGTTTTTTTAAGGAGTTACTTCTACTTTTGTGTAACTCAATATAGTCAAGTTGATTCAGTAATAACAAACAGAATAACAAACAGAAATATAACAACAAACAAACAGGAACAATCCCACTAAACAATCAAGTAACAAATAATGTTCCAAAAAATAAGAACAAGTCTCTGCATTTAAACAATTTTTTATTTTAGTTCTATAAATCCTGTAATAAGATGTAGATAATATGATAAGTGGGGCAGATGATAAAGTACATTATGAGCTTGACTCATTAATATTACTTACGCGACATAATGATTTGAACAATAGTTATACATGCCTTAGTATATAACACATTATTCTTCCTTGTGTGTCTATTTTTGCGCTGTGCATGGATTACTGTAACATTCGGTGCTTCATTCTGAAAAAAGTGGACTCCTTCATCTTCATAGGCAGCAAAAGCCATTAAAGTCAAAATTAGCCACAAATTCCTGAGGTAAAATGTGACAGCAGAAACAGCTTGGGAGCAGTGAGAAAGAGGGAGAATAGGTAATTTCTGCACTGCAATTCCTTTTCCCCGTGAGGAGAATCAATATTTAATTTCTCTGTCTGCAATGATAACGAGATCGCAAAATCATTGTTTATATATTTGAGCTTGAATAGACCTGTGGGTAGTGAGGAGAGAGAGATGCACTGGCAGAAAGCCACAGTAAATGAAGCTGCTCGTCCACTCAGCTGATGTGAAACAAACAGCATTGCCTGCTAAAGACCATTAGCAAATGAGCAGGCTTTTACCATGCCATTGTGAGCACTGTGGTCCAGTGAGTGAGAACTTCCACATCCTATTACACACCACCCACACATGATCAGATTGTACATGTGCACAACAATTTGAGAAAGATCAGAGGCATAGACTGTGTTTCTTCAACAACGGGGATTTGTCCTAGAATTTCAGGGCAATTTAATATCAATTTAAACATTTTGTTATTTGAAGACATGAACATGAAGACATGAGATATGAACATGAAGCACATAAAGAAAAATGAAGTTAAATATCACTTGTTCAAGAGTTTTTTTTTTTTAATCATTCCCAATTATGCAAAACATGTAAAAAATATTGTTTAATTAAAAAAGGAGATTTTATTGCTATTTTATTACAAAAATGTTTCAAATTTCATTTCCACATCCAAATGGCTTCAAACTTAATTCAAACATAATTTAAAATGTGGTGTAATGAGTGTCTAGAAAAAAAAAAAAAAAAAGAGATAATTCTCCAGATGTATGTACACTGCTGGTCATTACATGTGGATGAATTAAAATAACGTGTGTTTTATAAAAGTTTATTTGATCAAATTAACAGGGCAAAAATTGTCTTTAGTCCATAACACCCAGAATGGCCAGACATTTTCCTGAATGTTTCCCACTATTCACTGTATACAGTTATTTTAGTTAGAGACTGTGCTAAAGCATTTTTTTTTTTTAAATCAATGAATGGAAAAATCACTGCATACAGTAAGAGGTAGCCTACCTGAGATAATTATCAGTTCACAGCGGCAGAATGACTATTTGTATTTGACAAAACATGCCAACAAACTGAAATTTCTCACAGTACAAAAATAAAATGACAGGGAACAGAGAGAAAGCTGTGGAGAGAGAGAGAGAGAGAAGGGCCGGCAAATATGCGAACAAAACTGTTATCTCGTTCTGAATGCGCTGGAGACGGGGAATGACCTTGCATTGTGGAGATAATTTATTCTCAGAGAAGGTGACCTTTGGAAATTACATTTGCAGAGAAGTGGAATTGGAACTGCTGATACATTTATAAAAAGAAGAGACAAAATAGATGAATAAGACTGAGATTATTTTAAAAAACAACAAGATGAGTGTCACTGTGCATAACGTGAGAGGTTTGCAGTCACTGCACAGATGGTGGCGCACTGGAGCCTTTTAAAATGAGGACAGAAAAATGGATGAGATACTTTCCGGCCTAATGCATCCATTTAAATTGAAACAGTAATACTGAAATCATTTTAAAGTGTCTCCAGTGGCAATTACACATAAATAAGACCAGGGGCGGCGTTTACATATGACAGAGTATGACAGTTGCCGTTCTCTGCAATCAGACAAAACAGGGAGGGGGAGCTCATGATGATGCTTGTTAAAGATCTAAATATTTTTAGGAGAACAGATCTGAACATTAGTATGTTCCTAGGGACAATTCATAGGAATATAGGAGGTTTCTCATGATGAGCGCTATTGTATGATTTTAACAGCAACTTTGGAATATGATCGGATCCCTGGATTCAGGATTGTGGGTAGCATAGTTCTTTACTGGTGTTTTTGACAATTAAAAAATATATATATATATATTTTTAACAATGTAGAAATCATAATGTCGGATATGGTATGAGCATATAAAACCACATAATCTCACCCACCCTCGATCATCTAGCCAGATATACATTATTGCAAAAGTAATACTAGGGATGCACCAATGTATCGGTAGCCGGTTTTTGCTCAATTTACAACCATCAGCATACCGGCTTTAGCAGGAAAAAGGCTGATATAACAAACCGATGGTTTATTAATTAACTGCGTGAAGGCACTGAGCTGCATAATGTCTGTCTGCTCTTTAATGCTAATCAAGTAACAAACTTTTGTAACTTTCATAAGTGTAGCCCCATCCGAATAATGACCAAAACATTACTGATGTTTTATAAAGTTTATTGCGTCCATTTTCACTCCAAAAAAATCACCATAAGAGCTAAACAAGAAGTGCACATTAAAATCTCTCTCTGTTGCATTATCGTCAACATACAGTGAATTACACAAATCACTTATTACAACTAACAGTAAACAAATACATACAGATCTTATGACTTTTCTGGGGGTGCTTAATAAACTGACAAACTTTAAATCTGAAAAATATCTCTGAAGATATTTTTATTTATTTTTCTCTGCACTCCTTGTCACTCCATAAACTAGAACACCCGTCAAAATAAGTCGAGTCCCGCCTTTGTAAAGGAGATGATCTCAAACATATGTAGACTTACAAAAAATATTAAAATGTATACAAAAACAAATTAGAAGATTAATCATAATAAAGTCTGTTACAATAAAGGATTAATATGTATTTAATTTATACAGTGAAGAATATGCAGTGCTATTTTACATTTGTTTACTTTATTTCTATAGGGTACTATTAAACCTACATAAAAAGCAGTGTTTATTTCATATATATCTTTGTTCAGTTGTATTTATGTAGGCCTGCTGAATGTTAAATCGATTCAAACGATGTTCATTAGAAATTATTTGATGAAGCAGCAGTAAACCTGCAAGTATAATTTAATGCAGGTGTTTTTGAACTTTGCTGATTTAAAATAAGATCAAAATACTATCTATTTTAATGACAAAATTTCAAAACACAGGAAGTGACAAATATCGGTATCGGCCAATAATTGTTTGTTCAAGATTTTACTTCCAGTTCGGAACACTGGTGTAGCACAGTTGCAGTTAATTGCATCACTTAATCACGTCTTTTTGGATTAGCTGTCAACATACTAAAGTCACTTAATGTTCATGTCTGTGGAGAAAGAGTTGGTGAAATGTTTTGATTTGAATGACTTTGCACTGCTCTGACCTCACCACTACCCAATTTTGGAATAAAAACTGCGTTGCGACAAAAGATAAGACATATGTTTTTATTTTTAATGCTGTTAACTCTATGGGCTATCAAACCATTTTGAAAATCTGTCATGACAACATCTGGCTGGTGGGTTTGGACCATAGATATGTATTGTATATGTAGATGCCACATTCAACCGCTCTAGACACGTCGGCGTGCCCACCATCTTGGAACAGTCAGTGTGTCGTCACTCAGAGTAAGAATCAATGATGCCAATCAATGATGCGTTGGGCCACATTGTGCAGCTTCTGATTGTGTAACCACCGAGATTTAAATTCCCGAAGAAATGGGATAACCTTTCACAGGTGAGAATGTGTTAGTTCCCTTTCGAAAGGGAACTCACGCTGCGTCACCTAGGGGTGTCTATGGGGAATGCCTCTGGCATTACCAGTGTCTAAAGCATGAGTTTAAACAGGACAATATACTTGACATTGGCAGGTGGCAGCCTATGACATCATCACTGGTGCGACCGTGAGTATAAAAGGGCAACTGTGAAATACGTCATCCTCTTTCTTGTCTTCAGGATACCTGTTTGTTTGAACGTGTGTCTAAACAAGGCAATTATGGCTAGCACTAGCATCTTTTAGGCAGTGTGTTCCTCCATGTTAGCATTATCTGACACCTGATGACACACGATATGTGCTTTATGTGCCTGGGTGAGAAGCATGCACGCTCAGCCATGACGAGCAGGACGAGGATGATGAGATCTATGATATTCCCGAAGAAAAGACCTGAGGGAAGTGATGCAAAGGTAAACGCGATCAGCGTTTTAGGGTCCCAGAGGCAAAATAACATCTGCCTCCTTCCCCAGGATGGAGTGTTGCTAGTCCTCCTCTCATTTTGAGAGTCACTGTATTGAGGCATCCACTCTGTGGAGTTTCGAGAGCCAGTATTTTGAGAGAGCTTAGCTTTTTGAGCCTTCTCGGTATTAGCTTAGAGTGTTGCCTAGGCCACCCTTTTGAGGCCTCCATTCTTCGCGGTAGTCCAACACAAGTTCCGAGTGTTAGGCTCTCTGTGAGCCTCCTTGGACGCTGGCCCGAATTTTAATGCAGTTAGGCTTCCTCTCTTTAGAGTCTTCCTGTTGAGGCCTCCGTTCTTGAGAAGCTCCGGTCTGTGATTGTTGCTGGTGCACCTTAGGGATGAGGACTACTCCAAGTCCTTTGACTTAGCTCAGCCAATAGGGCACTCATCCCTTCAGCATGGCAGCGTGGGTATTCCGTTCCCCTAGGGGATGCAGATCCTTTCGAAAGGGAACATCTCAGGTTATGTATGTAACCATGGTTCCATGAGAATAGGGAACGAGATGCTGCGTCCCTTTGCCATGGTTCAGGCATTCCTGCACATATCTCCTTCAGACAAGAAGTGGATGATGTATTTCACATATGCCCTTTTATACTCAAGGTCGCACCAGTGATGACGTCATAGGCTGCCGCTTGCCAATGTCAAGTTCTTTGTCGTGTTTAGACTGATGCTTCAGACACTGGTCATGCCGGAGACATTCCCCATAGTGACCCTTAGGGGATGCAGAGTCTTGTTTCCTATTCTCAGGGAACCATGGTTAAATGCGTAACCTGAGACGTTTGTGTTTTTATGTGTATTAACACAATATTACAGGTTTTTACTATGGTAATGTTTTTACTTTTACTATGGTAATATTTAAAGTCTATTGCAGATATACAGTATCTCATAGAAGTGAGTACACCCCTCACATTTTTGTAAATATTTTATTATATCTTTTCATATGACAACACTGAAGAAATGACACTTTGCTACAATGTAAAGTAGTGACTGTACAGCTTGTATAACAGTGTAAATTTGCTGTCCCCTCAAAATAACTCAACACACAGCCATTAATATCTAAACCGCTGGCTACAAAAGTGAGTACACCCCTAAGTGAAAATGTCCAAATTGGGCCCAAAGTATCAATATTTTGTGTGGCCACCATTATTTTCCAGCACTGCCTTAACCCTCTTGGGCATGTAGTTCACCAGAGCTTCACAGGTTGCCACTGGAGTCCTCTTCCACTCCTCCATGACGACATCACGGAGCTGGTGGATGTTAGAGACATCCTCCAGCTCCTCCAGCTTCCGTTTGAGGATGCCCCACAGATGCTCAATAGGGTTTAGGTACCCTCAGCTTCTTTAGCAAGGCAGTGGTCATCTTGGAGGTGTGTTTGGGGTCGTTATCATGTTGGAATACTGCCCTGGGGCCCAGTCTCCGAAGGGAGGGGATCATGCTCTGCTTCAGTATGTCACAGTACATGTTGGCATTCATGTTTCCCTCAATGAACTGTAGCTCTCCAGTGACGGCAGCACTTATGCAGCCCCAGACCATGACACTCCCACCACAATGTTTGACTGTAGGCAAGACACACTTGTCTTTGTACTCCTCACCTGGTTTCCGCCACACACGCGTGACACCATCTGAACCAATAAGTTTATCTTGGGCTCATCAGACCACAGGACATGGTTCCAGTAATCCATGTTCTTAGTCTGCTTGCCTTCAGCAAACTGTTTGCGGGCTTTCTTGTGCATCATCTTTAGAAGAGGCTTCCTTCTGGGACGATAGCCATGCAGACCAATTTGATGCAGTGTGCGGCGTATGGTCTGAGCACTGACAGGCTGACCCCCCACCCCTTCAACCTCTGCAGCAATGCTGGCAGCACTCATACGTCTATTTCCCAAACACAACCTCTGGATATGACGCTGAGCACGTGCACTCAACTTCTTTAGTCGACCATGGCGAGGCCTGTTCTGAGTGGAACCTGTCCTGTTAAACCGCTGTATGGTCTTGGCCACCGTGCTGCAGATCAGTTTCAGGGTCTTGGCAATCTTCTTATAGCCTACGCCATCTTTATGTAGAGCAACAATTCTTTTTTTCAGATCCTCAGAGAGTTCTTTGCCATGAGGTGCCATGTTGAACTTCCAGTGACCAGTATGAGAGAGTGAGAGCGATAACACCAAATTTAACACACCTGCTCTCCATTCACACCTGAGACCTTGTAACACTAACGAGTCACATGACACCGGGGAGAGAAAATGGCTAATTGGGCCCAATTTGGAAATTTTTACTTAGGGGTGTTCTTATTTTTGTGGCCAGCGGTTTAGACATTAATGGCTGTGTGTTGAGTTATTTTGAGGGGGCAGCAAATTTACACTGTTATGCAAGCTGTACACTCGCTACTTTACACTGTAGCGAAGTGTCATGTCTTCAGTGTTGTCACATGAAAAGATATAATAAAATATTTACAAAAATATGAGGGGTGTACTCACTTCTGTAAGATACTGTAGATATTATAAATGCGTCTAACTATGGTTTCAGACGCTCAGTCAACTTGAATGTTTATGGACAGGGGTTTGACCGTTCCAATAAATAAACGGTCTGTCACAGTATGAATGGCAAATAGTTTTGTGAAATGGGTTGATATTATAGGCTCCATGAATTGTCTAATTTTAGTTCTTCTGTTGCTGAAGTTGGACTTTGGCAGTAATTGCAGCCTTGAAAAGCAAATTTTAAACAGCTGTATTGTTGTTATCTGTAAGTCTGTGCATGTCCTTGGACTCAGTACATTGTTTTAGTATGGTGGATTTTTGTATACATTTTGTTTAGATATAATGTGGTTATTTGGGAAACTCGTTGTTGTATGGCCAGAGGGAATTATGCCATACCCTAGGTTTTTGTGAAACGCAGCCACTGAATAAGACCTTTCAAAATCCTGATGCTACGAAGCTCAATTTCACAGTTTTACAGCAACTAGTTATTACATTCGAAAGACAGAAATTGATGTCACTGCTTTCTAAATGAAAACCAGTAATTAACAGCTTTTAGTGTATGCTGCTTTAGTGCCTCCATCATACATCCCTCTAAGTGACCCTTTTTTAACACACAAACATCTATTTGTCTATTACTGAAAAGGCTCAGATGTGTTTCTCTTAAAATATTTGGGTAACACTATATAAAAATGTACAACTGTAAAATTGAAACTAAATTCTAATAAATTAAGTGAACTTTAGAGAAGCACAAGTAAAAGACCTACATGCATTATACCTTAACCAAATTATTATTGTTTAATTAGCTCATATGTAAAGAGTTAGATAATGTTTTTTATGCTTTGTTAACAACTTATTAACTGGAAATAGTTCTTAATTAGATTAGGTCACGAAAAATGGGAAAATGTAATTAATTAAGTGCTGTAAACCAACCTTTATTATATATATACATTCATTGACAATGAATGAAGAACTCACTATTTGTATATAGCTTATTAATAAATTAACAATGTAGAGACTACAGTATATTAACTATGAATTAACTATAAACTTATAGTTTGTTAATGATTTGTAAGTACTAAATTACTGTATATTTATTATAAAGTGTTACCAATATTTGTTTACTTAAACACCTGGATACACGTGGCAAAACTTTGAGGTTTCGCTGCCAGCAGAGCGGGTTAGATTCCCGATGAAAAACAAGTTCACAGGATGAACAAGTGTAGTGCGAGTGGGGAGAGGCCGCTAATTTGTTGCCTGTTGGCCAGCAAGAGGCTATTGATTGGGAACTAATTGATTGCCAGCTGAAGTGATAAACCATGTGCTTGTGCAGACAGCATCACTAATACAGGAATGGAGCGCCTGAAATCACATTGGCCTCCAGTGTGGGAAAAGAGCCCGGCCGTTCCGCACATGCTACGGTGATGAATGCTCTCCAACATCTGTGATCAGGGCCTGTGCTGTGCTCTTTATTCAATCGATGAGATCTCTGTGTGGTTAAGCACAAATCTAAGATGGTTAACGCAAGGAAATTATTTAATCTAGTGAAAGCTGTGGTGTTTCAAATCCAATGCATTTGGCTGGAAAATGGTCCACAAATTGCTACAAAACTCATTATAGAAGTAAAACATGTCATTTTTTTTGCTCAGTCATGATTACAGTAAATGTAAGCAATCAAATCTAAGTGAATGCATGACTGATATAACACAATATGAGCTGCATTTACTACAGAAGTCATTTCATTTCATTCTGCGAGGAAAACACCCTTGGTTTAATGACTACATTTTAGTGTTTAGCGCTTGCAACTCATATAAGAGACAAACAGGGCAGGAGCTCTTTTTTATTACTGAGAAATGGGCACTGGATTGTTTTTAAGTCAAGTTATACATAAAAGTGAAACTCTTACAAGAAAAAATTGTATTTTTCTGCCAGTGGCAAAATGGGACTGAGAAATCACTGCTGTGCTCCCAAACTCTGCTTCTTAAACTAAAAAGTGCTAAAGCACAAAAGACACGATTAGGAATGCAAAAAGAAATGTTCAGACTTCAACTACAGTAACTATATTTGTGAGTACTATATCTCAAAGTTATTGGTAGAGCTCAGCCAATCATATAGCGTAATCGAGACAGGCTTCCAGATGTTCAATAATTTATGATACATTTTCAGTGCTCATAATGCTCTCGCAGACTTGAACAGAATCACAGTATATACACTATATTGCCAAAAGTTTTGGGACGCCTGCCTTTACATGCACATGAACTTTAATGGCATCCCATTCTTAATCCGTAGTGTTTAATATGGAGTTGGCCCACCTTTTGCTGCTATAACAGCTTCAACTCTTCTGGGAAGGCTTTCGACAAGGTTTAGGAGTGTGTTTATGGGAATTTTTGACCATTCTTCTAGAAGCGCATTTGTGAGGTCAGGCAGTGATGTTGGTGAGAAGGTCTGGCTCACAGTCTCCGCTCTAATTCATCCCAAAGGTGTTCTATCGGGTTGAGGTCAGGACTCTGTGCAGGCCAGTCAAGTTCCTCCACACCAAACTCGCTCATCCATGTCTTTATGGACCTTGCTTTGTGCACTGGTGCGCAGTCATGTTGGAACAGGAAGGGGCCATCCCCAAACTGTTCCCACAAAGTTGGGAGCATGAAATTGTCCAAAATGTCTTGGTATGTTGAAGCATTAAGAGTTCCTTTCACTGGAACTAAGGGGCCAAGCCCAACCCCTGAAAAACAACCCCACACCATAACCCCCCCTCCACCAAACTTTACACTTGGCACAATGCAGTCAGGCAAGTACTGTTCTCCTGGCAACCACCAAACCCAGACTCGTCCATCGGATTGCCAGACAGAGAAGCGCGATTCGTCACTCCAGAGAACACGTCTCCACTGCTCTAGAGTCCAGTGGCGGCGTGCTTTACACCACTGCATCTGACGCTTTGCATTACACTTGATGATGTAAGGCTTGGATGCAGCTGCTCGGCCATGGAAACCCATTCCATGAAGTTCTCTATGCACTATTCTCGAGCTAATCTGAAGGCCACATGAAGTTTGGAGGTCTGTAGCTATTGAAAGTTGGTGACTTCTGCGCACTGCGCACTCTGTGATTTTACGTGGCCTACCACTTTGTGGCTGAGTTGCTGTTGTTCCCAATTGCTTCCACTTTGTTATGATACCACTAACAGTTGACCGTGGAATATTTAGTAGTGAGGAAATTTCACAAATGGACTTATTGCACAGGTGGCAACCTATTACGGTACCACGGTTGAATTCACTGGGCTCCTGAGAGTGACCCATTCTTTCATAAATGTTTGTAGAAGCAGTCTGCATGCCTAGGTGCTTGATTTTATACACCTGTGGCCATGGAAGTGATTGGAACACCTGAATTAAATGATTTGGAGGGGTGTCCCAGTACTTTTGGCAATATAGTGTATATGTATACACTATATTTACAAACACATACAGTATACTATTGATTAACAACCCAGTCACAGTAGGTCTACTTACAGACTGACAGTTACATACGTATTACCAAGCTTTATGTTACACTTCAAATGACAAGGGAATTTATAGTAATGTATAGTGTTAATATTATTACTTTTTTAATTGTGTATGCACAATTTCTGAAACTATGGCTCCTTTTCTCAAAACTCTACACATAAAACATGCACACAACATGCAAAACATCACACATCTCTTGCAAAAGCAAACACTTCATTCAAAACTATTTGAACTATTTTTAAACTGGTGTTTTTGCATAGTAACTCTACACACAAACCATCAAATGATTAGCCATTTACATACCAAACTATACACAGATATGACAAATGTAAAACACTACTATCTTCTGTCTTTTTCTTGTTCAGTGAGTCCACAGGAGTTTGTCATAGCACTCACACTCACATGTATGTGCACAAATACACTATATATAGTATGTATGCACAGTTGATTAACTTTACAGTTATTGAACTGAACTGAATCAACACTGAACTGTCTTGAGCTGAATAATGACACTGGCTTGATAGAGCTGCTTTACTGTATTATTTGAGTTTGTTACTATTGTGAAGCTGCTTTGAAGCCATCTGTATTGTAAGCACTATACTGTAGAAATAAAGGGGCCTAGACTTGTATGCATATTCAGTAGCCTATATATTTACAAAATGAACAGGAACGCAAGGGGGTAAAATAATTTCTTTCTTTCTTTCTAATTTCTAAGTGAACAAATTAGGTATAGGTGTTTTCACACATGATCGTTGGCATGATCACATGATTAGTGAGTGTGGCATTTAAATGGCAATGTTTTCCAAATGAAACACAAGAGCATTCATAGTTTTGAATGATGTGTATAATGTAGAGAACTGTGTTTAGCATTTTGCAAAAAGTTTGAGTATAAAGCAGAGTATTTAAAAAACTGAGTACAAAGCAGATAATGTGCTTGCAGTTTTGTAGACTTGGGGCCAGATTTACTAAACGGGGCAAATTAGTGTGAGAGCGCAATTCCACAAATGTGTCGATTGGAGTGGCAAGTTTTGCGCGTGATCTACTGCTGACATGCAAATTAAAGAACACAGACGCAGTAAAATAATTTACATAATGACCAACGCAATCTACCAAGAGCAGTGAAAATTAGTGTTGGGTCGCAGATAAGTAGAGCTCATCAGGTGCAGCGGGTCGACACAGGCGCAACTTGTTAGCCTACACGTATAATCTGACAAACGTACACATATATAATATTATTTGCCAAGCCATGTTGGCCTATATATATATATATATATAGGCCAACATGGCTTGGCAAACGATATGTTCGGATAACATCTTCCTCTGGCATTCCAGAGAAATTAATACGAGTGGAAAATATTTTCTCCCTTCTACCACGCGCTCTCTGTTCTCTGTGGTGTCTTCTCCTAGCAGCAACAATTGCAGCCATGTCGCAAAATGGGTTAAGACATGCTTTTTAGGCCATTATATAATAATGGCACAAATACCAGTAAATTGACGAGTACAAATATTAGTAAATCGCGTTGCGGGATTTATTTAAATACTCTCCTCCCATAAATTTTGCATCTGAAAGGGAAACTCCTACAAATGCATATGCAATAATGTCAGCAGCAAAAACAACCTAGTCCACGCCTTTTCAGCACTAATTTTGCACTGTGTGTCTTTAGTAAATCCCGACAGTAGTTTTTTAACGCCAAAAGAGGGTTTGCGCTGGTGCAAGCTGCTAGTAAATCTGGCCCTTGGTCTGAAGATTAGGTATATGAATGAATGGTTTCACTGAGTGGGCCTCAAATACCACTTTTAGTGTGTAAGCAATTAAAAAAAAATGACATGATGTCCTTCATTAATCACAAAAGAGTAATCTATCTTCCCTTCATTCAAAAATCAAATACAGGAAGAGACAATTGTTGGTAACAGAAAGCTCCATTTGTGTTGAATAGAGTGGGGTGACAATGAACTCACGGTTACAGAAATCTAAGATTGTATGCATAAGACGCCTTCCTCTAAAGCCTGCCAAATGCTTTCACTAATGGCTTGCAATTAGCGTGTCATGGCACGCACACAAAACATGCATTATCTTGATGAAATCCCAGTGAAAAGGGTCTAATCTAGAGAATGGCAGATGATGTTATCATGCTGGGGACCCGACCGGGCTTTTATGAAGTGTTGAGTGACAGACCCATGGCACCACAGGATGAAGAGTTACAGCCCAACGGACTGCTTGGGGCAGCTGCGCATTCGGTCCTGCCACATGATTTCCACAGAAGAGTCCACCCTTGGTGGCCTTGCCTTCTGTTCATGGTTGTGTGTGTATGATTGGCTATACTGGGAGATTAATTCAAGTATGATCTGTAGCTCTCAGTCAGTGCAGAGGGAGGAATTCAAGTAACAGTATGTATGACAAAAGCATGCTGGGCTGCATTATCAGATGTAGGTGTTATCAGATGTGGGCGAGTCTAAAACACAATCCTTGGTTCTTTCGATTGTTTTTTTCAGTATTGATCACAGCTCTGCTAAGGTCAGTAATCTATCATTCACAGGGTTTCCAAGGATGTCAGACTACTGTTTTTCAGCTACTCTTATTTTGTTGTAGTCAATCACTCAGATGTTTTGACCAGCACTTACAGTGAGTCTGAGGCAAAGCTGAGCTTTTCACACCATTTCAAACAGCGTAAATACTTGGAATGTTTTTAATCCTGAGAGAAAGATTCTTTCAAAGAGTATTTCATCTTGAAAAGTCATGAAAAGAAAGCCAGTATGCACTGACAGAAAATTAAATGCAACACATATAGGTGGCTTGAATTCCAGTTGTAAAATGCTGTAAAATGCTGAGATAATGTTGTTGTGTACGATATGTGCAGAGGCAGATGATTACTCGAAAACAGCAATTCACATTTGGCTAGATTATGTTTTATATTACAAAAGTCTAAACAATAAAACTAAATGTACTTGGTGAACCATGCAGTGAGAGAGAGAGAGAGAGAGAGAGAACAGACATCTACACTACACTGTAAAAAGTAATATGCTATATCTACTCCATACAATTTTGGCAACAGATTACAAGCAATTTTATTAATTAAATTCAACAAATAGAATTGAGTTAGAATTAATGAAATTAATTCCTTAAATGTCAACCATTTAAAACAAGTAAAATTTAAATAAAATTTAAACAAAAAATATCTGAATAACAGACAGACGTCAAAGATAAATTAAGAACTCTTTAATTTTTATTGTCAACACTGAAGACAGCTGATGATAACAAGTAGAATCAAGTAGAATCACTGAAGGAAAGAGAAACATGAATTAACAGAGTTGATGTTAATTTTATTGAAAATCGGTGTTTCATTTAGTTGGGCTGTTTGACTCTTTGCTTTTTATGTCAGTTTGTAGTTTTTGCAATGGTATTTGCTAATTTTACACATTTTAAATGGCTGACTTTTAAGGAATTAATTTGATTAATTCTAACTCAATTCTTATATGTTGCATTTAATTAATAATATTGCTTGTAATCTGTTGCCAAAATTTTATTAAGTAGATAGAGCGCATTACTTTTTACAGTGTATACAGATGAAGCTCACATAAGATATCTACTACTACAATGAATGGGAGAAAAAGGAACGCTTAAAACCCAATATGGCATCTCTAGTAAAGTAAGTCCTGCCTTAAAACCGCCAATCCCCAGCCTGCAAAGTCATTGTTTGATCTTGTTTGGCGACACTGGCTGCATCCAAAATCGTGTACTCTCTTTAATAGGTATAGTTTGAATAATTACTTCACAACCGCTAAAAAGTATGTTCTATATAGTATGAATGTGTGTAGAATATAATCTGGACATACTACATCCACCATGCTGTCATTATCATGTGACCTACCAGCATCAGTTACGTTGCTTCACTGCTATTCACAAATATAGTACAGTGTCCATCGTATGCACACTTCAGAATCTCATCGGAAGTAGTAGGTCATCCGGGTACTTTTTGCCTACTCTTTTATGAGTACTGTGAGTTTGGACATACTGTCATATACTGTTTTTCGCCTATTATATAGTAGGAAATGCGATTTCGAATGCAGCCACTGCTCTTGGAGCTCCAGATAGAAATAGCCGTAATATGGTTGCCATCGTGAAACTTGTGCTTAGCTTTCATTCTTTTTTATTTTTTTGATACCTTAAATTAAATTCAATTAGATAGGAGCTGCACTTGCATGACTAAAAATAGCTGCCGAGTGCATTCCCAAGATGGTCGCAGAGTGAACTGACCTGCTCTGAAAAGGGACTTTTGCTCTGATGCTGCACTTGAAGTGGAAATTGAGCCTTCAACTTATGGATTATCACTGCATTGCATTTTTTACTCCATGTCGTTGAGATGCAACATCCATTGTAAACTCTAGCATGTATGGGGCATAAAAGCACAAAAGAAAAAATGGTTTCCAATCTCAAAGATAACCTTGGCTTTGATAAACACATTCTGATTGCTTGTATAGCAATCTGGATTTCTCTATAATGAAAATGTACTTTTTTGAAGAGGATTACATGCTATACTGATTTTCTCTAAAATATTTTAGATCTGAATACAATTGTGCTGTCAGATTTTATATAGGTCAGATTTATGTGAACTAATATGAGGTGTAGCGTGGGAGAGAATGCAAGGTGGGCCAAAACAAATCCCAAGGTTATTACTAAGAGCACAAGATACGGTGTTCTTTAACTGTCAGAGATAAGTATTATACATCAACACATACCGTTAAGACAAAAACCTTCACGATCATAGTGAAATCCGATTTAAACTAAAAAAAAAAAAAACATTATGACATTCTGTTTGTGGCATAAGTTGTGTATGTGAATGTGACCTAAATTTCGAGCTCTGCGCTGTCTGAATAAATTATTTTATGAAAGAGACTACTGCCTTTTACTTGGGTGCAGTAGACATGGATTTTAAAGAGGATTACTCAAAGCTTAACAGGTTTTAAAACACCTAATCTAGAAAAAAAAGTTTACATAAGAAAGTCAGCTGGTTATGAGAGCAGGTTTGAGATTAAATAAAACTATTGAGATCACTATCAACATAAATCATACTATGCAGTACATTTTCTTAGACAGTACAGTGCATTTTCATAATAAATCTATATAATATCTACATAATAATCTCAATTCTTAAAGATGAAAATCATTTTAGTTATATCACAATTAACTTAATATATATATATATATATATTCTGTTTGTTTCCCTTAGTTCCTGTTTCCCAACACTGTTTAGTTTCGGTTTCCTTGGTTTCTAATCATGAACTTGTTTGTTTCTGTAGTTACTGATTACGTATCCCCAGCCGTCTCGTTTAGTTCTAAGTGTATTTATACTCCCTGTTTGGATTATGTCCTTTGTCGGTTATCGTCATAATTTAGCATGCTTAAGTAAAACCTGTCATCCAACATATTCATTAAAGACATTGTTTGTCGTTTGGATTTAGACAAACATACACGTTACAAAAATAGCCTCTCTATAATTTAAATGTTTCAAATGAAACATTTTCTTGGGAATACTGTTGTACATTTAATCCTGTTAAAATAAGAAATAAGTATATTATACATTTTAAAAGGCTAAAGATATCAAAATTAACTTCAAGATAGTATATCATTTTCTAAAATAAACATTTCATGAAATTACAGGCAAAACAAAAACATATTCAACTTCAAAAGTTTCAGAGTTGAAAAGGCACTGAATATTTTATGAATTAAACCATTCACTGAAATTTGGGATGGTCAAATAAACACGCTTTCTTCAAAATCAATTTACACCGATCCACATCACGGCAAAACTGGTAGGTTACTTACAGCTCATTGTCTGTCTTTTCTCTCAGTGTAATTTCAGTTTAAAATAGACAGGCACGCACACGTTGCTACAACAATACCCAATTAAACAATGAAAAGTCTCTCAATTTACTTTGTGTTTCACTCCGTAATCCCAAAAGAAGTACTTCCTTTATTCTAATTGGTTCCAGAGCACCCATTCAAAACATCACCGCAATGGCATCTCTATTCCAAAGACAGCTGCAAAGCAAGATAAGTGGAAAATATTACCTCCATAGCTCTAACTTGATTTATAGTGTTGTTAAAATGTCTCAAAATATTGAAAGTGTTGTGGATACCTGATGCCTCCAAGAGAGCTTTTTCAAAAGATAAATTGCACAAGTGCAGCAATCCAAGATGACTGGAAAAACTGCATGTACAATTAGAGACAAGAGGTCACATAACAAAGTAAGTGCAGGCGAGAGATTTTATGGCACGTAGGGACAAACAGTGATGACTGCAATGAAAATCCTAACGTTTGAGCCAATTAGTTAATAATATATCACTGAAGCACTGGGATAAAAGCCTGTGATACTGATTTGGGCAGAATAAAAGCTGGTTGATATATATATAAAAAAAATGCTTTAATTGTAAATGTGTAATCAGTCAAAGTCTGACAAAACAACACAAAAAAGGAAAACACAATCACTTCATAAAGATAAAAATGAACCTTTCTTTTATCGTGCCTGACAATTGGAAGTCATTCATCCAAGTCATCCGCAAACAGTCCCTGTGCATCTTTGATTGGATGGTATTCCATTCAATTAGCATGCTAATGAGGGCATCTTGTGTCTCATTGCGCTGAAGGCTCTGACAGGACAACACCGATTAGCATGAGCCATTATCAATTTACTGAGAGACAGAAAACGATTGGTGGGGAGGTATAAGGCCACGGAGCTGGACTTTTAGACAATGTGGGAATGCAACGAAAGGGGTCAAGAAAAGTGCTGATGCTAAACAGTTTTCTTCTTTGTTGTGATCACACTACAGGATAGGGGATAGAATTAGCATATCAGATAAACAGGAGGTTGTGCATTCACATTTAAGTTGGTTTGGATGTAGGATATTATCAATGATTTGATCAATATCTACATTTTCTTAAAGGATCTTGGGAGTCTCACATAACCAATATTTTATTTATTTTTTTATTCTGGTCATTCAAGCATTGTCTGTAAATTTATCGCAAATCTCAAAAGTGTATAATGGACCTTCAATGGCATCTGAGATGAATAAACAGGACCATCAAAATGCTCCAGCATTCAAAAAACATCTCAGATTTGTCTCAAAGAAAGTACTTTATTTGAGTGTGGATAGTTGAAACTAAAAGATTATGCAATAATATATGAACAGAATCAGTTGTTGTTTGACAAATTCTTTGTGATGTTCCTTGTTTGTAGTGATGTACAATTAAATAAAAGTACAGAAACACTAATAAATTAAAGCTGCAAGCAGCGATGAAAGGGCCCTTGCACTCGGGGCCACCGCCACCCGGAGGCCTTAGATAAACAGTGAACAGTGGGCAACATGCATTTAAGTGTGTAAATATAGGAAAAATATGGCAAAGTCATTTTGACGTGCCACACTTCCTGCTGCCAGCAGGTGCCGCTTTGACTATAACTGAATATTGCCATATAGATGTGTTCAGGTCAGGACTATTATCAAACAAAAGTGTTTTAAATGAAAATATTCTGACAGTGAAACCTGGTAACCACAGGTAAAACCATACATGGCTACTCACTACTGTCAAATAATATTATATTATGATATGTTATATAGGCCTATAAAAAAACACCTAAACACATCAGGTAAAAACTACACCTTCACAAAGAAATGAATTACATATTCCCCTACCCACCTAATAAATATATTGCAATATACAAATGGCTATAACATAGTATTCAATATAAATATTTCACATTTCCATAAACCATGGTCAATTACTACAGTTCATTCATGGTTAATGATAGGGCTGAACGATTATGGCCTAAAATCAAAAGCTCAATTAATTGAACATTTTACCTCGATTACGATTAATGAACGATTGTTTTGTTTTTGTTTTTTTGCCCTCATAGTTCGGTTAGAAGGTTTGTACTGTAAATATGATTGACTATTAAAGGTGGGATATTTTTTCCTATTGGAAGAGTGATCTGACATAACAGCTTACTTTCAGCACTTATTTTATCTATGGTTCATAACATTTCTTACAGATATGTGCTCGTTGTAAATCAGATAAAGATAAATTAGCACAGTATCAGTATGTAATGAGAGCGATTGCGTTTGTGAATTAGTCATACCGTCTCTATTAATTGAGAAGCTGTGGGTTGTAAATTGTTACTTCAAAAGTAGAAAAATATATGCTATAATAAGTTTTGAGTTTCTAAGCTACTTTACTGATAAATCACAGGACAGCTCTGACAACTAGTCTCTGCGTTCCTCTCAGTGCGTGCGATCTTCACGTTTTGTGCAGCTACTGTTTGAATGAGTGTTCGTGTCACAATGCAGCTGCGCGAGTACGGTGGCTCGATATACACATCCGATCATCTAATCGCTTGAATGTCCAAACTGGCAACCCGTAAAACACATACAACTTACAAAGTTTAGTGAAGACGCAAGGCTCACCACTCACGCGCGTCTCTGTGTGTTCACTCAGCGTTCACCTGCATGTTGACTGGACGAGGCGGAGTCACGTGGCTACACACACAGTAGTATGTTTTTAAGGGGAAAGTATTAACAGGATTAAAAAACCGAAATAACCGACATGGGAAAATTACGTCGGTTAGAGGTTCTGAATTTCTGTTTCGATTACTTTTCGATGAATCGTCCAGCCCTAGTAAATGACAAAAGAATGATTAATTCACGAATGATTGGCATTGCTGGTTCAGTCGACAGAAATACAGGACACACATAATAACTGCTGAAATATTTGCACAGAAAACGTTTCTCAGGTCAGTCGGAGGAGCGTGCGTATATAGCCATACAGCTGCAGGCGCCACTGCGGCCACGTATCTAACCAAATTTAGCCACACCGCCAGGAAAAGAGGAGGAGGGAGGTTGGGGTGCCCTCGGGCCAGATGAAGATGATTGGCGGGCCGGATTTGGCCTGCGGGCCGCCAGTTGAAGAGCCCTGCTCTAGGAGGAGTCCATTAAAGTACAACATCTGGAAATGGCAAAAATTGCACAAATTTTGCAGAGAAAATTCAAAATATCTCAGTTCCTGTTGGGTTTTCAGATTTTGCTCCCAGGGACTTTTTTGTAGGGATTGGGCTGTTACATGTGTCTACCGAATTTCATACCTGTACGTGAAACGTAGTGCGAAAGGCGATAAAATTGAAATTTTGTAGGTGGCGCTATAAAGCCGTTTTGCCACACCTAATTCTGAAACCCATATCAGACATAAATTTTCACCACTTCTGATGCGTGTGCAAAGTTTCATGAGTTGCCGCTATTCATTTCGGAGAAGAAGAATAATGGACCGAGCAATTACAATAGGGTCCTCACACCATCGGTGCTCGGGCCCTAAATATTACTCCAGTAAAAGTATACTTTTCAATTGAAAGTACAAAATCACTTAAAATTTTAATGTACTTAAGGATTAAAAGTAGGAGGCACTGATCAATGAGCCATGCTTTTATATCACCTGCAACTGCTATGGCAGCAAAGAAGATAATTTGCATTATTTTAACGTTATTTATAGTTTTTACCTAAAGTATTCACATTAAAGAAAAAAAGAAAAAAAGGAAAAAGAATGAGCTCATTCACGATTAAACAGGTTCATTGAAAACAATCAGCTCATTCATGAATCGGACATCTCTATTGTGTCTTAGAGAGGATTTCAATTTCTTCTGTTCAAAATAACAAGGAATGATTATATATATAAATATATATATATATATAGGACATGTAGTGGAATAAAAAAGTATAATATAAGCATAAACAATAAAAAAGTCAGCTACATAAATAAATGTACATGTAAAAATGTTTGTTGGGACATATGGAAATTTTCTAAACATGCTCCACTTCTTTTGCTACACATATTAAGATTTATGACAAATAAACTAAACCCAAAGCCCCCCATTTCAGAGAAGAGCTATAAGTTCTTCCATTTCTAGAAATTCCATTTCTACTTTTCAAACATGTGCTTAGTGTTATGCAAAGCATCCCGAAGCCATTTTGCAAAACTCCATCCTGAGTCCTCTCTGCCTATTCACTTCAAATCACAGTCTCATCGGTTCTTCTTTTTCCCCCATTGAACTACTTTCCAAACATTATGGCTAGACTGCTGATGATAAGGGAAATAATTATTCCAGTGAACTTATGCCATTTCTCTCGATTTCAATAGCTGCAGTGGTGCAGGTCAGAGCTTACTTTATTAGGCTGAAATGTCACAGGAGGACTGGCATTTAGGTTAATGAAGAAAATTATTGTCTGGTTAAAAATAACAGGGCACATGGTCATCGGATCAGGGCCTCTGACCTACAGGATGCTATACAAAGCAAACGATACATTGGCAATATTTAAATGTATTAACCTTTTCTGTTGCTCCATTTGCATCTTGTACAATTACCTGACACTAAAAACGCTGTCAGTTTAAGTTAAAACTAACTGAAAGTTGCCTTAAAGTTACACAGAGTAATAAGCAAGGTGATCCTGATGTGTTAAAGAGTTTAGTCATAATTTCAGACAATATAGTCACACGAATCCTAAATGAACCTGTCAGAATGAGTAAGGCGCTCTATATATCTGGAAACTTGAGCAGAACACAAGAGCTATATTAAGGTTAAATAAGTTAGATGAGTTATATCTCACATTATTGGAAATGCCATTTGAATGCATAACTCAGACTCAGTGTACATTGTAAATGAGATGCAGCAGAGAGGTTTTAAGCAGGACGTGGGGTGCACACTGCTCAAATACCAACCCCTTGTTGAGTGAATTAACAGTCTAGGATAAGTCTCAATTCTGCATTTACTGGTGGGAAAATTTAAACTGAAATATTCTCAACAACTTCAAAGAGTTTCAGTCAATCATATGTCAGTTAAAATATAAACAAAACAAGATGGCACCCTTACCAAAATAATTTCATTTTCTTTTCTGTTAAAATGCTTGTTATTGCTATAAAAGGTAATACAATTCTGGCAGTACTTATATTTTAATATTATATTAATATTTATTATACAAAATATTAATTCAAGACTTCATAATACTATATATTATACTAATATTTTTCTTCAACCATAACAATTAAAGGTAGGGTATATGCAATTTTTTCCATAAACACTTTTTGTTATTCTGGTTGAAACTCTCTTCACATCCTGGTAGCAATCAATAATAGAAGTGGTCTCTCTCTCTCTCTCTCTCTCTCTATATATATATATATATATATATATTTTTATTCATCAAGTTTTTCTCACCATTTCTGAACAAGCTTACGATTAGGCAATATATACACACAAAAAGTTTATGGTATATATTATGGTTTCCTTTAGTTGAAAACATTAAACAATTTGTCTAAACAAAAATATAAAGAACAAAAGCATTTAAAGGGATAGGTTTCCCAAAAATGAAAACTACCCTATGATTTACTCACCTTCAAGCCATCCTAGGTGTATATGACTTTCTTATTTCAGACAAATACAATCTGAGTTATATTAAATAATGTCCTGGCTCTTCCAAGCTTTATAATAGCAGTGAATAGAGGATGAGATTCTGAACTCCAAGAAAGGACAACCATCCATTATAGAAGATACATGGCAATACCACATGGCTCCGGAGGGTTAATAAAGCCCTTCTGAAGCGATGCATTTGTGTAAGAAAAATCTACATATTTAAATCTTTAAAAACTAAAATAACTTGCTTCTGACAGACAGCCGTACTCACGTCGACTTGCGCCAAAAGAGTAACCCCTGACATGATGTAGGAGTAGTGTGAGCTTTGATGCCAAACAGTTAGTAAGATACTCTTCAGCATCATTCATTATGGATAGTGATGATCTGGTTTTCTGTAGGTTTTCAGAAAGTGTCCTGTAACATGTGAATCTACACTATTTAAGTTCTAATTGCACGTATCTTGTCCGAGTGGATATACAAGAATATTAAAAAAATAAATAAATAAAATACCCTTTGGGTGTCAGCTGCCAGCTGCAGAAGAGAAGGTGATGCTGTGGACTGCAGGGATCCAGGGGCTCTGACAGGACTGTGGAGGCTGACATAAGCCACTGCCCTGCTCTGAAGTACCACTGCGTTCTCCTGTACAGACACACAGAACACAACCGTCTGCTGCCAACTGATGAAATGCCAGAGCGTTGATTGATATTTTGACATAAAAGCCTGAGTAACCCCCAGTGAGACACTACAATTTTGTGAAATGAGCATTGTGAATAATAGGAACCATTATTGTCTTACTCATACTCAAAAACTATCATTTTATTGTGACATTATTTGGGGCTTTTTAAGATTAATGATGACGTTTATATTGTACTGATTAGAATAAACTCCTTTGCCGAACAGAATAATTTCATTAACACTCCAAAATCATCCATCTGTCTGATTGAATCTTCATGGCTTGCTGATCATGTTAGCAAGCTTTTGTACGGCTGCTCAAGGCTAATCTGTACTATTTTTGTTTTTCCTCCTTCACTTTAGCTGTCAAACCGAGGAAGAGAAAAAGGATAGTGCTTTTGACCTCCTGCTAAACTCAACTTTGGGGTTGCGACCCTACGTGGTGTTGCCACTTGCCAGAGATTTCTATAAGCTATATTGTTTATGTTGTATCAAAAAAATCAAGCAGAATTTTTAAATCCAAAATATGCAGCTTATATACATAAAAAGTAGACTATAATATGACCCAGATGCCATGTAGAACTAATACTCATTTGTGTTGTTACTACACCTGATTTAATGAGGCAATACGATAACAGGCTGATTTCCATGTTAATTAATTGAGGATATTCAAATACCTGTGGGTGGAATTGTCCAACTGCAAAAAATTACCTACACATAAAATTCCCTGCAGTTTCCAGCTGAAATGAACAGTAGTGGCTGTAAACGGCAAAAACTTTTTTCGTTTTCACACAAATTCTGATTGCAGGGGCAGATTATCTATTATGAAATACTTATTTTTGTGTGCGTCCTTGCACCATACTTTGTTATGACCTCAAAACACTTTTACCATAGTGTATGATTTGTAAACTAATTCACTGTTACACAACACATAACCAGCTCCATATGTACGGCTTTTCTGAAGTAGTAAACTTGCTTGGAAGCTCAGCTGGTACAATATTTTCAAGAGTAATAAAGCATTAACCTTTTAGCACCACTCACCTGACATTCATTTCCACAATATGTCCAACAGCCAACATAATAAAACTAATTGCTAAAATCAAATTCATCTGTTTCAGATAGAACTTAACTCGCTTTTAGTGCCACTCACTGGACGTTTTACTTTGAAAGTGTTGCGAAACGTGCAAGAAGCAATGTGATATCATTTAGCAGAAATGTCACCATAGAGATGTTTTTCCAAAGAGCTTGGGCTGGAATAGTCGAATATTACCTTCCCCCACTCATACGAGCCGATGTTGCCCAATGAGGTTCCCCCCCAGGAACAGAAGACAATGGTTCGATAGGGCAGCCAGCCTGCGCGGGTTTGAGCCGTCATGGAGGCGATGATCTGAGTCATGACTGCAGAGCCGTTCCCCCAGTCCGCCAACGCACCCTCATACCAGCTGCCATGACGACTGCCAACCAGTACATATCGATCTACAAGGGGAAACAGAGCGGGAACACTTACACATAAACAAGAAACAAGCAAACACTTACACACCAACAAACATGTTCACACAGGTGGAGGGTCAATCAACTGCGGGGTAAAGACTATGTGTAGTGTATGAAGACAATGAGTATTTTCGTTTTCTATTTCAAACTATTTTTTAGATTTCCTGTCATCTGGACCCTTATGTTCCATGGGAAATTTCTTAAATATGCAGGTGGATTTTAAAAGAAATTTGTTAATTGGTTAATTGTATACTTTACTAAAACAGTGTAAAAAGAATGTGGTAAAGCAGCTATTTCTACCTAATCTGATCCTTAAATTTAGATTGGTTGGAGTAACTTATATGGGTCACTGACGAATAAGGTTTTTAAAAGTGTAAAAAAACATAATGTAGATCTAATTAATTTTGAAGTTTTATTAAGTGTTAACAATGAGATTATGTGGTTTTTATAATCAATTAACACTGCTTTTGTCATTTTTTACAATATGGACAAAATTTGTCACCAAAAAAGTCATTCGGTTTAACCAAAATTTCGGTTTTACCGAATGACACTTTTGGTTATACTGAATGACGATATTTTCAAACAGTTCGAACAGGCTGATATCTAGATAGCTAGCAAAAGGACAATCAAACATTTTATATTAAGTACAAGTTTTTAAAATATTACAACATTTTCCATGTTTTATAGCGGTTGTACCGAATGACCTGATGTTTCGAATCAAGCGTATGAGCAAGTGAAAACATGATGTTATAAATTCATGCCAGAATAAAAAATTTATACATTTATTACATTTTTAAATATTTTAATCACAAATGAAATGGCTGTATTGGCCTTTGGACGGTTAAACCGAATTACCTTTTGACATTTCAAAATCTTTAAAATACCTTTAAATGTAGCAAAATATAATTAAAATGTTTTAAATTCAATAAAAGAAATCTAGTTGTACTACCTTACATCCTTTGAATGTCATATCTTTGTTTTGTATTATTATTAAGGCCTTTGGACAAAAAAATGACCCGTCACGTCATTGACCCATATATTAATGTTGATTCGGTGAAGTTAAAATGTATGACTTGAAAAACCAACTAAAATATATATTACCACATGATGCACAATTTTTAGGTTAACATTTTCAATGCATATACAATAAAAAGTTTAAGGTTTGAATTACAATCATTTATGTAAAAAAATCTATATTATTTTCACATTCCAACATGTATTTTACAATAAAATATTTAAAACCATTGTGGACATTATCGAGTGCACTCAATCAATCCCATAATGCACCACAATAACGAGTGTACAACTGATGTACACTAAACGGTTAGAGAATACCCATAATGCACTCTGAGGGTCACCGCCGAATGAATTCCTGTGTCTCGCCAAAAGATGACGCCTACAGCTAAATCATCCATCCATTTTCCAAACCACTAGTCTGATGTGGGTACAGCATAATATCATACACTATATTATACTATACACTATACACTATATTAGACTATAAATTCCTTTTTAATTGATTATTAAATAGTTTAATTAAGGTTTGTACATAGTTTCCACGACAGAGTTCAAAATAAATGTTTTCATTTCATTAAGTTTCTAATGATTATTAAACAGCAAGCTCAAACTATGCAAAAGCGGCAGCCCTTCTGTCGCATTCAGTGTCCGAATTTTCTCTCTTGTTTTCTTTCACTCCTTCAAGTGGACTTTATTAGTGGACTAATATAGGGAATAGTGAATGAGGGTATAGGGGGGCGATTTCAAACATAGCCTTTGACTCTGGTAAGAGCATCCACTGCAAACTGGTGGGAGTGGCCTTGGAAGGCAACATGCCCAGTGCATTATGGGTATTGAGGTTTTCCCTACATATTTGGCAGAAGGTAAGACAACAACCTTTTTTTTTTTTTTTGTTTTCTCTAGTCAGGTAGCACCAATTTACAGGCTGTGCAGGCACCCAAGTCTTATTGACAGCCCATTTTTCCAGCTGTGAAGTACCAGTTTAAAATAGAAAATTCATTTAGAATAGAAAAGTAATTTTAAATTGTAATAATATTTCACAATATTACTGTATTTTTCAATTAAATAAATGCATCCCTGGTAAGCATAAGAGGCTTTTTTAAAAAAAAATTTATTCTTTTATTAAAAAAACTCACCGACCCCAAACAGTAATGTTTCTGCACAGCAGAAAGTCATACTGTATGCATGATCACTGTGGCCAAAGTTACACTTTTTCCTGATTTAAACACACTCAGCCTTACATACACAAAACAAAATCCCCCACACACATCCACACCAGAAAAGAAGCAATTTCTCATGTAATTAGCCCTGGGCTATAAGAGGCACTGGGTCACCTTTGACTGACAGCTAGCGAGGGAAGAAACAGACTCATTGAACTGACAAGAGCCAAGAACTAAAGAACATTGTAACCCACCTGTGCTCAGGAGTACCGCAGTGGTTATTAAAATTACATCAAATGATAAACAAGACAGTCAACTGCCAGATAAATGAAAGGTAAGCACATTATGAAAAGACAAAAGTCAAGGAGAAGAACGCCTCCGTATGATTTGTGATATGTAATTAGTGACTGGGCAACCAATTATGACAGGAAAAGAGAGCTGTAAATCTCGAAAGTAAATCACGGAGGGCTTGAATGCATAGACACAGTGACTTTTACAGTCATAGGGGCGGGGGTGAAAGATTAAACGCTTTCATTACATCCGACGTATGATTAAATCATCCTGAAGGTGAAAATAGTGGTCCGCAATTAAAAGCCTATTTTCGGCAGCCAAGTGACCTGCATTTGGACAGTGGTGGCAGACGTTGTTTTAAGAGATTAGTTTGTCATAGCGCAAGGAGGAAAAAGGGCTGTTTCAGCACGTGGGCTCAGATTTGGCTTTATTCATCCCCCGGACTCTTACTTTTTCAGCGGATGAAGAAGAGAATGCTTAGATTGCACTCCTGTTTCACTCTACTATCACGAATACAATAAAGCACTGTGACAAAGTACTGTGTGTTATGTAAGACCGAAGAGCACAGCAGTTTAGGACCATGCCTAGGACACGCTGGCAATATTGTGCAGTTAAAATGTGATGTGATTTGTAATTTAAATTAAATAATCCTGCATTAACAATGACAAAAAGCCCTTTGGGTTTGTAAAATGATAATTTGGTTTTATGTAAGTGCTGTCTTGGTTTTGTGCTGACCTACCTGGATTTGTCTTGCCTTTGAGATATCCCATAACATTGGACACTGTCTTGAAAGATGCTTGGTTTTCAATGGTGAGATTTATGATTTTTCTTGCTGAGGAACAAACAGAAATTTCAAAAGAATTAGTCAGGGGCATGAAATATTGACAAATACAAAAGCTCTAAACCAAGCTCTAAGAAAATGGCAAAGAGATGGAGAGGTTGTGTCTTCAATCTATCCAAAAGGAAAAATAATGTGTGTCATTGTTTTTCAGTTTTAAAATATTGGTACTGAATTCAACAATAAATATATTTTAATTTAATTAAAAATGTATAAAATTAAAGGACGTATTACTAAAAGTTTAACAAAAACAACAACAACAACAATAAATCATTCAAAATTAAAACATGTATTTTACATATTCTGCAAAAATAAGATGAGATGATTTTTTATTTTTTTATTTACAAAAATAATGTGCTAATAATTTTGTGCTAATGTTTTGATAACATTATTAAAGACTATATAACTTTGAAAAAACGTCCTATTAAAGTTACTGGAAGAACATTTGTTTAACTTTGAGAGAACCTTGCCAGAATGTTAGCCAAAGTTCTGAGAACATTCCCTGTTAGCTGGGTTTAAACTTTGAAATGTCATTCTGAAACTTCAATGACTGAAGTATATAATCAACATTTAAACATTAAGCTTTGAGTAATAATAATAACAATAATAATGCATTTTATTTCTAGGCACCTTTCATGATACTCAAGGACACCTTTTAAGCAAATGAACATATTAAACATAAAATAACAAAAGGCCATCAGTTTGCCCTAAAAACACAGAAGCCCTAAATGTGAGCCACAAACAATAAAAAAAATACATAGACACAGTCACTGTAAGGCCTGTCTAAAAAGGTACGTTTTAAGACAAGACTTAAAAACAGAAAGAGTGTTACAATTTTTTGTATATCCTGTGGAAGCAAGTTCCATGGATGAAGGGCAGTGTAGCTGAAAGCTCGAGAGCCCATGGAACTCATATGCATGTGTGGAAGAACTAAAGTGAATGCAGAAGATGATCTAAGAGTGTGGGTTGGAGTATATATGGAAAAAAGATCAGACAAATAAGAAGGAGCCAAGTTGTGATGTGCCTTATAGTTGGAGTTATAGTGCAGTGCCTCATAGTGCAGTTGTTGGAGCACAAGGGAAATATGTTCTATCGAAGGAGTTCTGGAAATTATTTGTGCAGTTAAGTTCTGGACTAACTGAAGTTCATGTAAGAGCTTGAGAGAAAGACCATAAAGAAGAACATTACAGTATTGGAGCATTACAATGCATGACGTGACTAGAGCATGGACCATTTAATGTTCCGTATATGGAAGTAGGCTGTCTGAGTAACATTGTTAATGTGTGCTTCAAATGAAAGAGTATTGTCAAAGATAACAGCTAAGCTTTTGACCTGCATAGAGAGGGAGACTGGAGAATCAGCGATACACATAGAGAAGCCATTAGACTTTGCCAGATTATTTTTGAACCTATCAAGAGAATTTCTGTTTTGCTGCTATTAAGTTTAAGAAAATTACTTGAAAACCAAGTTTTAGCTTTGGACAGACAATTAGAGAGACAAACAGAAGTAGGCTTAGAGGACAAATAGAGCTGGGTGTAATCAGCATATCAGTGAAAATGAATGCCAAATTTTTTGAAAATGCTTCCAATCGGAAGTAGATAAATGATAAATAGCAGAGGGCCCAAGACTGATCCCTGAGGGACACCAGAAGTACTTGGCATGTCTTTGATCGAAACTGCCATAATTGCAGAAACTGAGTGCAAGATTTAAACCAAGCCAAGGAAGTACCAATAATTCCTACAGATTGCAACCTATCTAGTAGGATTATTGTGCAAGATAAGGTCAAACGCTGCAGTTAAATCAAGAATAATTAATATAGATAGAAGTCCCGAGTCAGCCACTACCAGTAAGTCATTAGAAATTAAAACAAGGGCATTCTCAGTACTGCGATGCAAACGAAAACCATATTGAAACTGTTCATATAGGTTTTTGTCAGAGAGATGGTCATGAACCTGAGCCACAACAACCTTTTCTCAGTAGTTTAGATAAAAACGGCAAGTTGGAAATTGGACAGAAATTATCCAATTAGTTACTTTGGTCAGCACCTGGCTTCTTGAGTACAGGAGTTATTATTGCAGTTTTAAGTGAATATGGAACAATACCAGAAATAATCAAAGAATGAATATCATCACTGATTAACAAAGAAAGATGAGTAGATCAACAGAAGTGTTTTAGATAATGACAAGGCTTTGGGCCCTGAGAACATCCCTCATTAATCCCCTCCCATTATCGAACTGTAGAACGGAAAGCAGATAGCCTTTGCTTTCACCAGCCGTTTGTGTGTTGCACAAAGCCACAGCTCAAAAAGGTGCCGCCACTGTTCGCTCATACTCTTACCAATTACACATTAAGGCTCAGTGTGATGGAGTGAATATCAATGAGGCTGATATCCCAGCAGATAAAAAGAAGAAACACCTGGTCCTGATACACATCCCCAGCCACTCTATCTCCCGCTCGCTCTGCCTCGCTCTTACAGCGACATCGATGAGCCAACGTGGAGGTGTGGAAATCCCACAGTGGACGTGCTCCTGGTTTAAGACAGAGATAGAATTGAAAATTCCTTTTCAAGAAAGCCCCGGGATCACAGGCAGATATGCCGGCCTTGGGGTGCAGTGTATGGAGTTCTTTTTATTAGTTCCCAGAGATGTGAATATCATTGGAAAATAAAGATGAGGTTTGCTACCTCAAATGTACTAAGATGTAAACGCCGCTGATGTTTACATATGTGTGTTTTTTACTCTTTGAGAGTAATCAAATTCACTCTAAAAATTCTGTAGGCTTCACACAGCCCCCCAAACTCCATTTATCACTCCTGACAACAGCACAAATGACTTTGGGTAAAGAGCAGAAGATGTATATGCGGTTCTAAGGGAGTGTTTAAAAGTGCTGCTGTGCACATGGGTCGTGGTGTGACAGATTTGCCCATTAATCATCAATAGGTATGAGAGGTTACTGGCTATTGAGAGAGGTGAGCGCCTCTGCGTGAGCAAAGTGAAAAAGTGATCTTGTAGGAAAAGAATGAAGAAGTCGACATCTGCAGTGGCTCATGATTTATAAATGATCCTGAATACAGATATTCTGTACAAAAAAGAGAGCAATCTACAGACCAGAGAGGAAGTTGATTCACAACCAGGGGTACATGTACACCATGGCCTATTTAAGCACGTTCTACGGGGTATTTAGGGGGTATAAATTCTCTATAAATTCATAAACACCCTTAACACCCATAAACACCATTTTAGCTAGAAAACGGTGTCATGCAACGCAAAACACACTCTAAAAATCACAGAAAACCAAAAGTTTGGCTTCAAAATGGATGCACAAGATCAATGAATGTAAAATTTTTCAGTGGGAAAGCAGCACTGGCAATAGAAGCGAAGATCACTTTCATTAATTGGCCAATCAGGCTCAGTTACAGCTGTGTTATCGTCCCTAAAGCTAACAAAAGCAGCACACAACAAGTAAATTATTATTATTAAAGTGCAGAACATAACTTCATGCCATATTTCATACCATAACGCCATTATTCAGAATTTAGATCACTGCATGAATGTGTTTTATTTCTCATGAGTTGGGAAATGGAGAGAGCAAAACCGATATGCGACGGGTTACCTATGCACCTCAATCAATAGCGTCATAATTAAAGGAGCGGGTGTGTTTCGATAAAGCTATTCCACACAGTTTTCTGCCAGCCAGCTGTAATTGCATAGAAATTTATTATACTATGAGTTTTCATCTGGAACACAGCGAGGAGGGGAACACGAGCTCACAGACATTCATAGAAAGTACTAATGTATTTGGACCCCTTTCGTTCTCTCTCTCGATTAGATTTCTTTACGGCGAATAAATGGATGATGAATCTGGCTGCCTGATCCACTGGAACAAAACACACACTCACACACAATAATGAATAAATACCCTTCAGGACTATAGAGAAACATTCAAGACCTTTTCAAAGCCGTCGACAATGGATTATTCTCCTAAACATGGGTGGTACAATGCAAGAGTCTGCAAAAAGATGTGTGAAAGTTTGTGGCTCACAAACGTACTTTTGCGGCTAATGTCTCATTTCCCTGGCAGGGAGACGCTGGTGCAATTAGAGCACGTTGGAGTGATACAGTGAGCCTTAATTGAAAGGGAATGGAATGAAAGAGGGGAGACAGATGGAAACAAATGATTTGAAACCTCTGGAGTGGTCAAAGCTTGGCCCAATCAATAGAGCACAGATTACTAGCTTCGAAGCGTTTGATCCGGTTAATGGAAGAGAGGTGCAGGCTTGGGACCAGGCTGGAGCGGGTCACGGCTGGGAGCTTTCAGACCGTGAAGAGATCGGAAGGAGGGGGAGAGTACCAGGGGGAGGCAGTCCTGCCTCTCTGCGGGATCGATGGCGTTCGTGTTGCCACTGCAGGTTTTCGGCGGACATTGATTGCTGGACATTGGGTTGGTGACAGAAGACAAGTTGTAGTAGCCCATGTTCTAGTCAGTGCTGGGGAGTGACACACACTTATACACATAATATAGGGCCCAAAATGTATTTTCTAATATATAACAATTTTATTATAAATCTGAATGAAAAGTTTAATTGAAAATTCATTATTTGTTTTACGTCATAAAATAATGTAAGGTTCAAAAGTATGTTTATAGTTAGCATTTTCTTCTGTTATTTAAAAAGATTATATATATATAAATCTAAGTGAAAAGTATAAATGAAAAAATAGAATTTATTTTAGAAAGTATTTGGGCCCTATCATTTTTTGCTAGTTTCAGCCCGACGCAGTTATTATTTTCACGTCCTGCGCCACATTGTTTAAATAACAAATGCATTTGCGCCCATTTGTGTGTTACTATTTTGAGGCAACTGAAATAGATTGCGCCACTGAGCAACTGAAACCTGGTCTGAAGTCAATGGTGCAATATTTGTTTTGTTATTTAAAGAGCGCGTAAGTAATATGCACCTATATGCGGGTGCACGACGTGTGTATATTCTGCTTATTACAAACACAGGGAAGTGCAGCACACAAACATGCCAAATATTAAAAAATAAAAGGATTACAATGTAAAAGATTATTATTGTGTGCATAAAGATAAACATGCTTTGGTGGAATCCGGCTTTTCCCGTAGATGGTCTGCTCATGCGCTTTAACCTCGCGCACAAGCAGCAAAGGGAATGGGAGATGAGACTCTCATTGGTTTATTGCACGTTACGCTCAAAACACACGCATTACTCATTAAGAGAATAGGGACAACCTTTTTAGACCATGCGCTGGGCGCGCTGACCATTTGTCCCGTCATTAAACTAGCGAAAGTGGATACGGAGCAAAAGTGGTTCCTCCACACCAAACTCACTCATCCATGTCTTTATGGACCTTGCTTTGAGCACTGGTACGCAGTCATGTTGGAACAGGAAGGGGCCATCCCCAAACTGTTCCTACAAAGTTGGGAGCATGAAATTGTCCAAAATGTCTTGGTATGCTGAAGCATTAAGTGTTCCTTTCACTGGAACTAAGGGGCCAAACCCAACCCCTGAGAAACAACCCCACACCATAATCCCCCCTCCACCAAACTTGGCACAATACAGTCAGGCAATTACCGTTCCCCTTGCAACTGCCAAACCCAGACTCGTCCACTGCATTGCCAGACAGAGAAGCGTGATTCGTCACTCCAGAGAACACGTCTCCACTGCTCTAGAGTCCAGTGGCGGCGTGCTTTACACCACTGCATCCGACACTTTCACTTGGTGATGGAAGGCTTGGATGCAGCTGCTCGGCCATGGAAACCCATTCCATGAAGCTTTTTACCATGAAAATTTTAAATTCTGTTATTATTTATGCACTCTCATGTTGTTCCAAACCTGTATGACTGTCTTTCTTCTGGGGAACATGCGGAAAATGTAATATTGTACTAGTCAGTTATCGAGAGACAGGAGCTTTCAAGCATCAACAATGACACACAAACACCATAGATGTTAACTAGAGAAATGGCAGTATCTGATTCCTCATGATGTTTTTTTTTTTTTTTTTTCTGAGTCAGATTTTTTTCAATTAGTGGATAAAGTTCATAAAAACGGTCTAAATGATTCATTCACAAATCAAACGGATCTAGCTCTTGTGTTCAGCTCAATGACTCGATCTAGACACTAGAAGGAATGATTATTAGTGAATAACAACTTAAACTTCGGTCTGTTTACCTCATAAAGCTATGAATTCTGAAGACATGGAATACAGCGTATGAGTCATATGCACCACTTTTATGATAATTTTGAGTCCATTTTGAAGCTTGAATCTATTTATTGTTGACTTTCTACAGACCAGACTTTCTACAAAGTTTCACAACAGAAACAAAGTCATTCAGGTTTGGAACAACATGGTGAGTACATGACGACAGTAGTCTGTTTTGGAACTTGAAGATTTGTCTTTAAGCCCATTTCCTTTCATTTTGTCACTGGGGCTGTAAATCCTTTACTTATCAAGCCAAGACAATGGCTCAGCCACAGCGACAGGGTCTCCAGGGCGACCATGCAAAGATAAGAAACGATTTTCACTCAATAGCAGGAATTAGAGACTAACAACCCCTATTAAAATCTGTAGCAAAAGTGTCGCTTTACACACATGCGCAGCCGAGGGGAGAGACTGAGAACCGACTCAGATCTCAGCGTGTTTATATGTGCGCATGTGGGGGCGGATGTCTGCGTGACTGTGACAATGACTGTGCTCGTGCACATGTGCATATGCATGTTCCATATGGACAGAATGGCAGGTTCTGACACCTATTACGACGTGATGAAGCTTACACACACAAGTGTCTGTATATACACACACATCAGGAAACATCACAAGCATTCGCTGACATAGTGCCACTAATTGTCATACTGGTATCTCATAACTCAGAACACCAACGGTGAGAAAACTTTTTCTGTTTTTTCTAACAGCGCAGGCAGAGAGACATCTCCCTCCACACTGTTGTACAGTGTGTTCCATCATTCCATCACTGAAACAGAAACTGATGCCATGTCTAATTTACAATGTATTATATATTAAATGCTTGTCTTTAAGCCCACATACATATAAAGTAGGGGTGTAACGGTACACAAACATGACGGTTTGGTTAGGTTTGGAAGTCACCTCGGTTTTGAAGTCACGGTTCGGTACGGGTTTGGTACAGCAGGGTGAGAAAGCAAAACAATTTTTTCTCTCTTTTTTTTATTAAACAATGTTTTACTGAACCAACTGTGTCTCTGTCTTTAAATGTATTCAATTATAATTAAAAATTTCTTAATGATAATCTCTGCTAATGCTGTAAACTATTAGGGAGCTCTCACTTGCTATTACTATAATAAAGGTTACAATTAACAACATAGCGCAATTATTAAATTCAGTTGCTATTTATTTTTAGACATAATCATCAACAGTCAAATAATAATAAAAAAAATGTATGTATTGTAAGCACGTAAGTTACATATAAGGCAGTTTTTGCATTAACTTCTGTTTCTCCAATTCGTTGTTGAAATATAATTATTTACACAGTGGCTGTCATAACTTGTTTTCATGACGGATTTATTTAGGCCTTACATTAACAGGTTAAGTTAAATATAATTAATATATAGGCTATAACTGCATTTATTTAGCGAAATAATGTTCATGTGTCACATATTATTACATTTACCTCAGAAAAGCCATTTAGTGTCAACAGCTTAGTTTATATTGTTTACAAACTGTTTCACTGACATCTTTCCGCAGTTGAAACACTAAGTTGTACTGTATCTTTCAACATACCTTCATGTTTATTTGGTAGTAGTGAAGAGGAAGGAATGATAGCATTCACTCGCGCTCCGCGCTGCCGTTTGACTGTCACGCCTCATCAAAAATCGTCAAATTTCATGATAAAATGGACAGAATTTGAAAGATGGCACTTTGTTTCTTATCGAAAGTAACAAAACACAGAGCTTATTGCGATTATTGGTGGTTAATGCTGGTTAAAATAGGTTAGGCTAAAAGGCATTACTGTGCGCGCCCCCTTTTGGATTGGAGTGTGGATCGCCTGTTTTCGTCATCATACTGCATGAACCGAACCGTGACGGTTTGGGACGAATACATGCGCTGTTACACCTCTAATATAAAGTAGTGGGATGCTTGCAGATAGCTCAATAGCATTCAAAAGTTTAGGGTTGGTCAGTGTTGGTAAGGACAGATCTAATGCTCACCAGTTCTCATTTACTTGATCAAAAACAATAAAAACAGAAATACTGTGAAATATTATTACAATTTAAAACGTGTTTTCTATTTTAATATATATATGTATATATATATATATATATTAAAATGTAATTTATTTCTGTGATGGCAAAGCTGAATTTTATTACAGAAATCATTCTGATATGCTGATTTGGGGCTCAAAAAACATGGGAGCCGTAATCCATTTTTTTCAGGATTCTTGGTCAATAGAAAGTTCAAAAGAACAGTATTTATTTGAAATGGAAATCTTTTTTTTTAACACTTTGGGCCCTATTTTAACAATCTAAGCGCGTGGTCTAAAGCACACGGAGCAAGTGCACTTACGGTGTGTCCGAATCGACTTTTGCTAGTTTAACGACGGGAAAAATAGTCAGCGCACCAGGCGCATAGACTAAAAGGATTGTCCCTTAATAAGGGGTTTTGGGCGTAACGTGAAATAAACCAATCAGAGTCTCATCTCCTACTCCCACGCCAGTTGCGCTAGCGCCATGGTGGATTTGCTATTTACACGGTGGAATTTGCAAGCAGAAAAACTGAATGCTTCTCTAGTGAGGAAACGGATCTGCTTGTGCACGAGGTTAAAGTGCGTGAGCAGACCATCTACAGGACAAGCCAAAACATTTTTACCTTATGCACACAATAATTATCTTTTACATTGTAGTCCTTTTCTTTTTAATATTTGGCATGTTTGTGTGCTGCTGTGCATCCCTGTGTGTGTAATAAGCAGAGTGTACATGCGTTGTGCACCCGCATATAGGCACATATTACTAACGTGCTCTTTAAATAACAAAACAAATATTGAGCCATAAAAATAGCAACACGCCAACAATGCGCCTGAACACACCTCGTTTTCAGACCAGCACGCCAATGGGCGAACCAATGGGCGCAAAAATTGCTATTTAAACAACGTGGCGCAGGACGTGAAAATGATAACTGTGTCATGCTAAAACTAGCAAAAAACACGTTTCTAACATAAAAATATGCACATTTTGATTCAGTTCTTTTAACAAACTGATGTAGGTCTGATTTTTAGTCAGTAAACAGATGTATTACAGGTGTATTTCATTACATAAATTATAAACATCTTCCACTAACCTTCTGACTACTCAAAAATATCACAATAGTTTTGTCTTCAATTTGAACAGTATATCTGTTATTTTAAAACCTTTTGTTACATGATGCAAGACATTCACACACTTTAAAGAGTGGCTTAAGTGTGAAAATGCATTCCAGCATAAACAAGCATTTTCAAATAATAGAAAACAAATGCAACATGCATAGCAGACTGTTAATGATATATGCTCAAACATCTCAAGGATGCAGAAAACATATTAGTTATGTAACTGTTGTATAACAAAGTTGCATAAAAACTTTGGGCATCTTCACTTGAGTGTGAGTGTGCCAAAGACTTTTACTCTCAGATGAAGGTCAATGAGCAAAACTACATTTGTACATTCTTTGTTGGTCGATGAAAAACATCATCCCACTTGAATGACCTTTCCCTGGAGGTCTGTTCACATAAATTCAATTATCTTCTGATACATGTCAACTCCTCCATCTGTCATTTTTATTTAGCCTGCAGCACATCCACCGTGGCTCATGTGACCACATTCAACGTTACATCTGACCTCCTTGAAAGCTCTACATGAGAGAGTGCTGTAAGATGGCTGACCAGCCTTACTCTCATGGTTTCAATTAGGTCCCATGGGCACCCGTTGACTGATGTGTGTAATGGCCTTGGATATGGGCGGCCATAGCGAGGGCAACCTTAAGATGATGTGTAAAGCCTGTGTAATTTACCACACTCAGAAGTTACACTCGCACCACAGAGCATAAATCAACCAGCCTTGGCTTTCGAGCACACAACCCTTTCATCTGGAGCTAAAGAGTGTCATACCATCTTCCGCCAGCAGGTGGAATACTGACGTCATGTGCTAAGAGCTGCTTTTGATGGTAAATCCCCAGAAGAAGCATGAGACTGAGAAGAATAATGAATATCTCAGGCACAAAAGATTCTGTTTCAGAGCTTAGTGGAGACATAAGGATTAACTCATATAAGGAAGAAAAGGAGAACATCACAAAGCATGAGAGACACTAACAGGATGGAAGTATAATCGGTTTCTTGAAATAATGAAAAATGCAATCATATGATTGCATTAAACAGTTGAAGCATTCTTCAAAAATACCACAGAGGAAAGAAAGTTATATAGGTTTGGAATGACATGAGGGTGAGTAAATGAAATAAATCAAGGCAGATATTCTTTTTTAGATGGGAGAAATGAAGCTTTTCAAAGCTTTGAATCAATTGAACCAATTGCTTCGCCAAATGATTCACTGTTTCGAAGTGTTCGAAACGCCACACACTGGTGATGACTGCCGGTCAAAACAGTGTAAATACAACAAAAACTCAGGCCAAACTTGCATAAAACATCTTTTAAAAATCCATTTCAGGTGTTTTATTAAAAGTATAATCTATCAAATACAATTAACTAATCATCTAATATCATTAAATATTAAGTGTCTGCGTAATATGTGTTCTGTTATCAATTTTCAGGTCTTGTTTTGTTTGTTCTATGGATGGCTCAGCTTAAAAGGAACAAGACACTATTAACTTGTTCCTTTTAGTTACACAAATGTCTTTTTAAAACATTTACAAGTGCATAAAACTGATCAGAGATTAGGTAAAAACCACAGACACTTGCTTAAGGGGGCTGGGGGTCAAATCTCAGTGAATCCGCATAATTCATGGGTTCACAGAGATCACCCCCAGTGGTGAACCATTGAAATTTTGAAACGTTTCGAAACAGTTATGACGTAACAAAGCCTCGTTTACTGAAATCACGTGACTTTGGCAGTTTGAAACACCAATGAATCGAAACAAAAGATCCGTAAAGGTTTCGAATGTGTTTCGAAAGAACCCATCACTAGTATGTGATCTATTGGTATGTTTTATCCCTTTAACATACCAATAGATCAAATACATTATAATCATGACATTTCTTGCAACCACTCTTAGCAACGTAAACTGTTTGTTCTCAACTGATATTGTTCATTGAAGCTTATTGTATAATGTAGAAGAATATTGTGAGAAAGAGATCGAGTGAGCGAGTTTATTACCTGTATTCAGATTTAGCATTTCCTTCAGGTCAGTCCTATGTTCATAATAAAAAATCAGTGTAAATGTCCGATGTATTATCTTGTCCTTTTAACAGTTAAGGGGTTTTCCCGTCACTGACAGCGCTAGTCAAAGCATCTGTCAGTTGCGTCTTGTTCCGTGTTTACAACAATTCAGTCTTTTCAATGTAAAAGTCTTCGCTACTGACTGACACACTCATAAAGACAGTCATTGCCGCCATCTAATGGCATAATGTAACTTCTGTCGCTGTTCACGGTCAGGGACTACTTTTCCGGTGGAAGGAAGGCTTTTAGTGAGAGTTTACTTCATGAAAGTTGCATTGATACATATTTTTGGCTTTAATATTTGTATTGTGTGGTAACCGTTTTATAAAAGCAAAAAGATACTCAAGGCGAGTTCTGTATCGTGAATAAGTCATGGCTGAAGGGGTTGCAGGCACTCCACTTCGCGTCGTGCCTAACAACGACCTTCAGGCGTGACTTATTCACGATACAGCACAGCCTCTCGTACCTTAATGCTTACATAATAAATAAAATATTAAAAGAAATTAAATGTTAAATTGATATATACATTATTATTATTATTATTATTATTATTATTAATTAAATAAATTAATTGTGGAAAATTAAAACAAATTAAACATGACAACTTACCCTGAAATAACATTTTAGACAAATAAGGATCAATAATAACTTCTCACTATACCAATTAGCCCCGGGTCTCTCATATAATGTATTAACATTAAAAAAAAACTGTTGTAAGTCTGTAAGTCTGTGCAGCAGGCATCGTTTCTGGCCTTGGGCTTACCTGCGGCTGAGGGCATGATCATAGGGACACAGGGTCTTCCCTGCCCCATGGCAGGGGCAGATAGCAGCATTTTCGCTAAGGATGCAGAGATGGGCTGAACCAGCAATGATGTCAGGTTGTAGCGACTGTCTCTCTCAGCTGTAAAAGATGGAACAGAAACAAAAAGAAATCCATAAGTATTTAGAACAGCTATATCAAAATTAAAACGCCTCAGATTTTCACCCTCGGTGTGCCATTTTCATTGATCATTATTTTGTGAGCGTTTAGAGCACGTCATGGGGATGTTAACGCCACACATGAGCAAACCAATTACCCAATCAAAGAGCTTTCCTATTGGTTAACACCTCCACTGAGTCTTCTCTCACATCTTCATCTACGAGGGCAGATGAACAGCATTACTCTGTTACGTGCTACATAAATATAGTTGCAGTGGGGCCAGGCGGAGATGCATCTAGTGATGTGAAGTAAGTGAGAAGGGGCGGGCAAGGAGGTTCGTAATGTGCTGTAAATCAGACAGAAAGAGAAAGAAGAGCGCTGAGAGGTACCTGCACAGCCAGGCAGGGACGTATCAAAGCCCTTCCTCAGCACTGATTGCAGCTCATGGGCAGCAAACTAATAGGCCCGGAGATTTTAAGTTTGAAGAAACGGTTTCTAGCAAGCCAATGGGGATTTATATGGACGAAATGCTCCATTGATTCAGCCTCATTAAAACGGAGAAACGGTGAGCCTAATCCTGCTTTAGGAGCAAATTTATTTAGGAGCCTCAATTTTCCAGCAGCGCTCCAGCACCGGTGGGATGGGGTACAGTCATCCACGAATAACAATCAGTAGACCTTTCTGTTACACAACACTCTATTACCTTCCAAAGATAAACGTATTCACAAGCCACAATTATTTTATAGCAGTTATGTGGGAATGAACACAGAGGAAGGTCCCCTTGAAATGAGCTTTATTTTTTTTCTTGGTCATAGGGGGATACAGGAAGTGATTATTGGGTTTAAAGTGGGGCTTTTGAAGTAACATGGTATATGCAATTATCTGCTTAAAGGTCACAAGGGTCAAGGTTGTGTTTAGAGAGAGCAGATTATCTGAACTTATTATCTTTAACCTTTTAAATGTGATTTAATCCAAACTTTTTTTAATACATTTCCTATTTACCTTGAATTCTACGTTTGCATTCAAAACTGAATTGCAGTTCTGCATCCTGTTTTGCAATTCACATTCATGAATTGAATTAGAGCTTAAAAGACAAGGAAAGATAAACAATCATGGTGTTCAGTGCAGAACTGATGTTGTAGCACTGCATATCCAAACACAACAGAATCTGATAATGGCTGCAGAGTGAATTGAATAAAACGAGAGACATAAAGCGAGAACTTTTTAGTCTGATACTTTTGGGACATGTCTAGAGCACTCACTTTTTTTTTTTTACCATCCTAAAAGTACTTTCATTCGTCTGATAAATAAAACACAAACAAGGTTGTGGTCAATAGCTCTCATCCTTTCCTGTTAGTTCTATCTGTAGTACAGCTAAAAATGAACAAAAAACAAGTTTAAAGGTACAAGATGCCCTAAAAACCCATTAGGTCGCGCTCCAGCTGGAGATATTACATGGCTGGAAATAAAGTAGTCCTGACCTTGATGAACTCCTGGAGAGAGTATGCACTCACTGTTTCTTTCCTGTACTGAGGAAAGATGGCTGATATAGTGGAGTCCATACTACAGGGGTGCATGAGAGGAGCGTTTTATACCTCACATGTCAACTAACATGCTAGGCTCTTGGTAAGAATGATTCATGGTGCCAGTGAAAGACACACATGCTCTCCCCTTTATCTCCAGAGGACAGATAATCGCCTCATGCAGAAGTTATGAAGGACCGTGTCTTAATCCTCCTGTCCTGGTATTACCTATTTGTTTTTGTTTTGTTTTTTTCTGTTGAATGAACCTAATGCTAAAACAGATGCAATATTAATGGACATTATTAACATCAGCGTTACATTTACAAGAATATACTGTAAGTTTCAGAACTGAAAGCTTCCTTGTTTGTGCTTTTATTTAAACCAAGATCAGATTATGACTGGATGTGATATGTGCCTATAGATAGGTGAAAGACCACCTCTGCAGAAGATCATCGCCTACTTCTACATCATTACCACTGTAGCCCCGCCCACTGATTTGCACATGACAAGTAGTAGGTAAATAACAGACGTGACGCTAGCACTGTACTTATTAAACACATATTAATGCCTTATTCTGCATGACCTTATTTTACATTCTTAATCCTACCTAATACCTAAACATAGCAACTACCTTACTAAGTATTAATACGCAGTAAATTAGGATTTTATTGAGGGAAAATTCGTAGTTAATAGTTTATATGTGTTCCCTATACTAAAGTGTTACCAAAAGTTTTCACTGTGTCACCATTGTTTTGTTACAAAACGTTTGATATGTACGGTTTATGTGTACATATCTAATCAAAATCACCACTGACCAGTGATTTCTGATATGTAAAGGCCTACAGTCAGATATTCTTTGTCTCAAAATCGTTTATTGTCAGTAAATCAAACCGGTGACTAAACGACTTCACATAGTTTCTTTTAGTAGGATGAAAATAATCTGTTATTTAAACCAGTGGTTCCCAACCTTTTTTCCAGGAGACCCCTATTTTAACATTCAAAATCCTTAACGGTGGCCAAGACCATATAGCGGTTTAACAGGACAGGTTCCACTCAGAACAGGCCTCGCCATGGTCGTCCAAAGAAGTTGAGTGCACATGCTCAGCGTCATATCCAGAGGTTGTGTTTGGGAAATAGACGTATGAGTGCTGCCAGCATTGCTGCAGAGGTTGAAGGGGTGGGGGGTCAGCCTGTCAGTGCTCAGACCATACGCCGCACACTGCATCAAATTGGTCTGCATGGCTGTCATCCCAGAAGGAAGCCTCTTCTAAAGATGATGCACAAGAAAGCTCGCAAACAGTTTGCTGAAGACAAGCAAACTAAGGACATGGATTACTGGAACCATGTCCTGTGGTCTGATGAGACCAAGATAAACTTGTTTGGTTCAGATGGTATCAAGCGTGTGTGGCGGAAACCAGGTGAGGAGTACAAAGACAAGTGTGTCTTGCCTACAGTCAAGCATGGTGGTGGGAGTGTCGTGGTCTGGGGCTGCATGAGTGCTGCCGGCACTGGTACTGTGACATACTGAAGCAGAGCATGATCCCTTCCCTTCGGAGACTGGGCCGCAGGGCAATATTCCAACATGATAACGATTCCCAAACACACCTCCAAGATGACCACTGCCTTGCTAAAGAATGTCTCCAGACCTAAACCTTATTGAGCATCTGTGGGGCATCCTCAAACGGAAGGTGGAGGAGCGCAAGGTCTCTAACATCCACCAGCTCCGTGATGTCGTCATGGAAGAGTGGAAGAGGACTCCAGTGGCAACCTGTGAAGCTCTGGTGAACTCCATGCCCAAGAGGGTTAAGGCTGTGCTGGAAAATAATGGTAGCCACACAAAATATTGACACTTTGGGACCAATTTGGACATTGTCACTTAGGGGTGTACTCACTTTTGTGGCCAGCGGTTTAGACATTAATGGCTGTGTGTTGAGTTATTTTGAGGGGACAGCAAATTTATACTGTTATACAAGCTGTACACTCACTACTCTACATTGTAGCAAAGTGTCATTTCTTCAGTGTTGTCACATGAAAAGATATAATAAAATATTTACAAAAATGTGAGGGGTGTACTCACTTCTGTGAGATACTGTAATACTGGATCTGTCTACATGTACAATAATATCCTCAATGTAATACAGCACTACACCTGCAAGGCTAAAATCTGTCTAGCTCACTTGTTTACAATCCCCTAATTGCAAAGTGTCTCTATTTACTGTCCTGTATGAATGCACTGTTTATTGCACTGAAAATAACTAACTCGACCCAATATGTGTTGCTAGAGCTTATTGTGTTTTATTTCTCCTGAAAATCTGCAAATAACTCATTAACATGTATGTTTAATTGTCCTTTTTTGACTTGGTTGTGGTATTAGTACAAGCATTACATAAAATTTCAGCATACTGTATAGTGTAGTACAAGTGTGACTGTGTCCTATTAGCACTACCTTGACTTCTACTTTAATCATAATGACATTAGCTAATCTTTGTCTAAATTCATCTTGCTTATTTCTCCTGAAAATCTGCAAATAACTCATTAACATGTATGTTTAATTGTCCTTTTTTGACTTGGTTGTGGTATTAGTACAAGCATTACATAAAATTTCAGCATACACTAACTGTAAAATGCAGAGCTCTCTGGGAAAAAAAAAAAAAAAAAAAGATCTAGATATATTTTCCCGGATGATATAAAACTTTTAAATATGCATGCACAGTGACACACAGAGCCTTTGCAATATCTTGACATCTTGTACTTTATCTTTTTTAAGGTTCAAGCAATGTTCTTTCTTCATTGTAATCAGCACAAACAAAGCTCCCTTATTCCACACAGAATTACTCACCTGAGCTCCCTGTGAACTTTGTGCAGTAAACAGATTCATATCACAAATCAATTAGATACGGCATGCTCAATGCCATAGATGCCTCCCTGCTGATCCCTGCGTATGTGTAATTTTAGTATTTCATTACGTTTCAGTAAGCAAGATGAATTTAGACAAAGATTAGCTAATGTCATTATGATTAAAGTAGAAGTCAAGGTAGTGCTAATAGGACACAGTCACACTTGTACTACACTATACAGTACAAACATCGGCACAAAAAAAAAAAAAAAGGCGCTGAAGATGATCCAAAATAACTGCGAGAACATCAATTTTTTTGAGCAAACAAGCCTCCCAGGAAGAGTTATTTGCTGAAGTGCGATTACCCACAGGGCTTAGACTCATTCCCTCCACACAGAGATGCTCATGAGATATATATTACACGCCTGCGGTGGTGCCATATGTGCAGTGTTCAGATTACAAACACTTCGGTAGCTCACATACAAACTTATTCATTCAGTCTCGATGTGTTACAAATCATATCTCTGAGAACGACTGTATTAGAAACAAGCTCATGTCGATAAACAACAGTGGTTGTTTTCATCCTGAAGAATGAAGCGTAAGAGCTTCATGCACACATATATGTACCGTGTTCAAATAACATGATATCTACTACTGGATATGCACTTGATAAAAGTTCACTATGCAGTACAAAGAATATTGTGTGCTCAAAATTCAATTGTATTCTATTCAGAAAATCATGTAATATACAGTATCCACTGAAGTAAGCACCATGCAGTCCTACAATATTTTATTTACAATACAAATACAGACTCTATGTTTGTTCTGTGAGTCATTTGAAGCAAATTAAATTGATCTCGCCATATTTTTTTTCTTCACTTTAAAATATGACATGGAGTCGCACATTTAGATGCAAATTGATTTTCAAAAAAGCAGGTCATTCATTTCCATAAGAACAATGGCAGAGAACTCACTCATCTCTCTTGAGTTCAAGTGATTGTACAGTCTTGTTTACATCCCTTCAAGTCTTTCATGTGTTAAACCCTAACCCACAGCCATAAATTACTTGTTTACTGTTCTGAACAGCTTTTTGCAGTGACTATAGCAGCTTAACACTGAGAAAAAAAAACAAAAAACAAAAAAAAAAACCCTAGTATAAGATCATGGGTAAATTACATTGTAAAATACTTTCCTGGAAACTGAATAGCAAATTAAGTGTTTTAGTGGAGATACTTCTTATTAATTAACATCCTTCCTCTCTTTGGTTTTTTCTTGAGTATATTTTGTTTCTGAGAAGATGAAAAGGTATTTTATGATAATTGAGGGGGCTTGAACTACTTGTTGCATAATATTGATAATCTTTGAATATATTATCAAAAAGCGGCATAATTACAACAGTGTGCATGTTAGTCAAATGTGATATTAATTAGAAAAGACTCAAGTAAATGAGATAGAGTACCGTTAAAAAAGGTGTGGGGCCAGAAAGATGTTTTTTTTTTTTAAAGAAATTAATATTTTTCTTCAACAAGGCTGCATTAAATACATCAAAAGTGGCAATAAAGACATCTATAATGTATATATGTATATTATAATGACTTTATAATATGGTTTGACTTCTGAAGGATCATGTGACACTGAAGACTGGAGTAATGATTGCCAAAAAATTACAAAAAAACAAATTATACTTTAAAATATATTAAGATAGAAATCAGTTATTTTAAATGTTTAATAATAATAATAATTATAATAAATAATAAAATAAATAAAAAATAAATAATTATAATATTGAACTAATAAAAGCAGCCTTGAAGAGTATAAGAGACTTCTTAAACATTAAACTTTTGAACAGTAGAGTATATGACAAATATGTGTCATGTTCAACTCTTTTAATAAAAAAAAACAATTGAAATCCACCTCATTTTTGAAAAAAAAAAAAAAACTGTTGATATGTAAAAACAGTGCAACCTAAGCTCCGCCCCCAACTTGCTCTCTTCTCCTCAGGGGAGTCAATCCATCTTAGAAAGTGGCAGAGAGGAGGAATAATGCATGTATTACTGTAGTAGTTTTGAATTCAAGGTGCTAATTTGAGAATGGGTGGATGGTTAAATAAAAAGAAGAAAAAGCAACGGACAGAGTCATGAAGCCTATAAAGGAGATGCAGAGATCATCTCCAATGATCAAAGCTTTCATTTTCTTTGAAATGCACTAAGAAGCCATAGAAATGAAGCTCATAATAGTCTTAATTTATATACGATTGATGTCTAGTAAATCACTTTACAGAAGGCTTTTTTTTCTCAGAATAAGATTTTTATTATTATTATTATTATTTTCCTTGAGAAAAAAAATAAATAAATAAAAAACTTTAATAGATGTGCGATGTTGATAACTGTGGAAATGCGTCATCACAGTCTGTGAAAAGGGTCCATTCAAACACTGGTCTGATTTGTTCCCTCAACTCATCAATGCTCATTTTTATTTCTTACAGTTTAAGTGTCGAAGGCAACCTTATGCTGTTCGCATGTTTGCTGTTTGAGTGGGTTTGTGAGTGATGTTTGGATTCTCAAGACAGTCGTTGACATTCAGTTCCACGGCTGATAAAAAAAGTTGGAACCAGCAAATACAGTACCACAATGTTCTTCACCAAAAGAAACCTGTTATGAGGTGACATTGTTCCAATCTCCTTGGGCCTGCTAGTCAAGTTCCCAAAGGAATTGGCCAATCTGACACAACAATACATTATGGAATAATGCCGTGTTTCAAAATAACCTCAAACCTTCTGTGGCTGAAACCAAGTTTTATTTGTTAGATGAATGTGTGTGAGTGTATTTGTTCAGACCATCCTTTAGATCTTTCCACTGTAACAAAATCACACTCTAGATATGACCGAACCAATATATTATCTGTTATCCATTAGACAGTATTCAGTTTGTGTGTGTAGCTCCATTGCTCTGCGTCAGATGAAAAATTCACAGACGGCATGCAAACAAACAGTAACCCACCACAGACTTGTGGGCCAAAAAATATAAAATAAAAAAAAATAAAAATGGAGGCATCCGGAGTGTTTAAAATGACATAGTTTCTTAATTGACCTTTATTATGTTTTTATGATTAGCTGCTGGAGTATCAGCAGACCAGGGGGACGGCAAATTCTCGTTTAACGATGATTAGGTTTTAATGACAGCTTAATAGCTTCTCTCTTTGTGTTCTCACCTGCAGGAGCCTTACACAACACACAGATCATTACATGTCCTCAATGTCACACATTTCCACATATTTTCAATCAACAGAAAAAAAAGTAACATTTCAAGTTTGGCCCACTGAATAGCAACTTTTAAATCATTTTCTCAGTAGGGTATGGTTGCTAGCTGCTTAACTACAGAGAAATGAAACGTTAAGATTTCAGGTTTGCCTGAGGACAAAATTGATCCTAAGTATCAGAGAAAGTCCTGCAGCTGTGATTTCTCTTCTTTTCCCTAAAGTTATGACATAAATAAAACAATACCACTAAAGGGACTACAAATGACATGGACTTACTTGCTAGGTTACATTACACCTAATTGGAAATAAAATAGTAGCTAAAGGAATTACTTAAAGGTCACCCATTATGCTAAATCCACTTTTACAGTGTGTTTGGATATAAATGTGTGTTAGCAGTGTGCGAACACAACCAACCCACAATGATAAAAATCCACCCACTCCTTTTTTTAAAATTCCCAATAAACCAAAGCGGATTTGATTCTCTGAGTAATGTGACATCACATTACTCATGCCCCGCCCATGGCCGCTGATTGACAGTCCTGTATTACCATGGTTTCCGCCCTCAGCGAACTGTACGCTGTCCACCATTTTCTCCGCGGTCGAGCAGCTGTAGCGACAACAATGTCCGGTAAGTAATTGAGATGTTTTGTTGTTGGATGTAAGAGTGAACATAACACTCTTCATTTACTGACATCTGAGCCACTGAACGCAGTGCATTAGTTTTTATTTTTGAAGGGACTGTGCCACAGATCTAATTTACACATATGATTTCTGTAACGTTGCCTGCTATTTACTTTCACAGACATAACTGACTGTTTATGTGAACTGTGTGTGTTTTTGACAGAAACTTGTGTCTATCTGACAGTTTTACAAAACAAAAAATGTGAAAGAGAAGTTACTCATGAGACTTGACATCTGACAGCCAGCTGTCTGTGTGTGTGTGTGCTTCAGAAAACGATCCATTAGAAGTTTAAACTGATATAGCTTTAAAACGCGTGGAAATAATAAACTTTAATGATGAAAGAAAAACTATTTTATCCGTGAAAGTGTTCGCGATATAGATGATAATCAAAACCAAGTAGATGTCTTGTTAATATTTGGCAGAGAATCCGATTGAGGCAGGAACTGTGATCGTAGAGAGGGGGCGGGGCACAGCAGTTCATTTGCATTTAAAGGCACACGCGCAAAAACAGCCTGTTCTTGACTGTAGTCAGAAATGGGTATATACAACATGGATTTATAAATGATCTGTGAGGTATTTCAAGCTAAAACTTCACAGACACAGTCTGGGGACACCTGAGACTTATATTACATCTTAAAAAAATGGGCATAATAGGGGACCTTTAAAGTGTGCATATACATACACCTATATATATACCATTCAAAAAGAGTTTTAATGCTTTTGAAAGAAGAATGCTCACCAAAACTTTTTGTTCTATTTTAAAACATAATTTATTCCTGTGATGGCAAGCTGAATTTTTTAGCAGCCATTACTTTAGTGTCACATGATCCTTCAGAAATCATTCTAACATGGTATATACAGTCAAGAAAGGACACCCTATTGAATTCCATGGTTTTCTGTACCAGGATATGATAAAAAATCTTCTGGTCCTTGGCTGGTTGGAAAATAAAACCACAGATGAACAACAACACATGACATATCACACAGTGTCATTATTTATTTCACAAAAACTAGGCCAAAATGGAAAAGACATGGGCGACAAACTAAGTACACCCTCACTGCTTCCATAGGAATTAAGAGGTTAAGTAGCAGTCAGGCACCGCTAATCAAATGCTTTTGATTAGGTGATCATCAGCAAGTGTGATCACCTCTATAAAAGCAGAAGTTTTGGCAGTTTGCTGGTCTGGAGCCTTCAGGTGTGAACGGAAACATCCCAGCTGAAGATAATGAAGAAACGCCGCTCCCTTTGCCAAGTGCATTCCAAATGGCTACATACGGCATGCGCGTGCCCTGCTCACATAGGGATGATCACATAGGGCATAGGGATGATCACTTCCATTTGGAATTTGCCCCGCGAACCGTTCGGTACGAATACGTGTACCGTTACACCCCTAGTGTTAACACAATGCCAAGGAGGAAAGACATCAGCAATGATCTTAGAGTGATCTCAATTGTTGCTGCCATCAATCTGAGAAAGGTTATATGGCCATTTCCAAACAACCTGAAGTCCATCATTCTACAGTGAGGAAGATTATTCACAAGTGGAAGACATTCAAAACAGACACCAGTCTTCCCAGGTGTGGACATCCCAGCAAATTCACCCCAAGTTCAGACTGTGCAATGCTCAGAAAAATTGCAGACAACCCACAAACTACACCTCAGACTCTACAGGCCTGAGTTAACATCTTTAATGTTGAAGTTTATGACAGCACAATTAGAAAAAGACCAGACAAGTATGGCATGTCCTCTCTAAAAAGAACATGGCAGGATAGTTAGGTTTGCAATGTTGCATCTGAACAAACCATAAGACTTCTAGAACAAGACCAAAGTGAAGATGTTTGGCCATAATGCACAGCGCCACGTTTGGTGAAAACCAAAAGAGCAGATCAGCACAAACACCTTATAGCCACTGGATCTGGGCACCTTGCAGTCACTGAGTCGACCATGAACTCCACCGTATACAAAAGTATTCTAGAGTCGATTGTGAGGCCATCTGTCCGACATCTAAAGCTTGGCCAAAACTGGGTCATGCAACAGGACAATGATCCCAAGAGCACCAGCAAATCTACAGCAGAATGGCTGAAAAAGAAAAGGAATCAAGGTGTTGCAATGGCCCAGTCAAAGTCCAGACCTCACCCTGATTGAAATGCTGTGGCAAGAGCTGTGCATAAACAAATGCCCACAAACCTCAATGAACTGAAGCAATGTTGTAAAGAAGAGTGGGCCAAATTTCCTCCGGAACGATGTGAGAGACCGATAAAGTCATACAGAAATGATTACTTCAAGTTATTGAAGCAATTTACACCTACAAGCAATTGAATCATAGGGTGTCCTTAGTTTGTCACCCATGGCTTTTCCATTTTGGCCTAGTTTTTGTTAAATAAATAATGACACGGTGTGATATGTGTTGCTGTTCATCTGAGGTTTTATTTTCCAAATTTTAAGACCTGCCAAGGACTATATACATATGTAGACATTCAATAATATATTATTTCACTAAAATATATAATATCATATAGCAGGCCACATATTTATAAAAAATATATAACTAATAAACCATAATAACTATAAAACCATATAAAAAGCCATTTAGAAGTTTTAAATCGAGTATAACACATCACACTACTGTCACATGATGTTTTGCTTGCCAGATGCTTGTTCATGTTTATAGATATAGACTCTAGTGTCTATAAATGTGGAATACAGCTGCTCTTGAGGGGCAAAAAAAAGCAGTTGCAGTCTGGACTGAGTTTTTAGACCACAGGGCATCAGACCAGAAGGCTTCAGTCGACTGCACATCTCACACCAATGGTGTTAAAACACATACACTCTCTCCCTCTCTTTCACGCAAACACACACACGCCTTCTTCATTACTGCCCATTTGTGAGGTACAGGCATGTGTATTTCTGCTTCTGGCTAAAGCCATAATCGCCACACACACTCAGCATGCTAAGAGAGGAATGGATTCAGAGCCAGAG